>NC_051159.1:149753781-150079204 GCF_013339745.2 Dermacentor silvarum | reverse complement strand
AATTTTTAGGGGCTTAGCTCTACCGTTTTTTTTGTAATTTTGGGTGAGGCAAACCAATTGAGCATATTCATTTATTCACTTCTGAATCGGCATCAGCACGTGCCGGGGGAGTTATAATATGACGATCAGCGATTCGAGAGAAGTGATTGGACCGGGTGGGCCAATTATTGTATGGGCTATAGCCCTACTTCATTTTTTTCGGGCGAGCCAATCTGCGCATATACGTTTCACCATTTGTAAATCGGCTGTAGCACGCGCATGGGGAGAGATTTATGCGCCAAAAAGTGCTTTCGATAGTAGAGATCGGACCCGTCATGGCCAACATTGCAATGGGCTATAAGCTTAGCTTTTCCTTCTTTCTACTCGGGCAGGCCAATTGGTTCATGCCCTTTATTCATGGCCTAAATCGGCGTCATGAAGTGCATGGCAATGATGTGCGCACTGAACCACAGCTTTCGAAAGATGTGATTGGGCCTGGCTTGGCCAACATTCTAATGGGTAAAGGCTCACCATACTTCTTTTTTTTTCGGGCAAGCGAATATCTATTCGCATTTCGGTTTATTCATTGGTTAAATCGGCGTGAACACTTTCATGGGGATTGATGTATGTGCCGCACCAGTGGTTTCGAGAAAAGTGATTGGATCTGGCTGGGCTTGCATTGTAATTGTCTATACCCAGGCAGAACCCCAGCATTGGACCAATCATAGACAAATTCTTTGCAGAAATGGGAACCATGCTCTAGCCCAACACTTGGATTTGGGGAACGTGCAACCCAACACAATGCTGCACCAGAATTAGGGCCAAAGTTGGGCGAACATTAGGCCAGTGCAACAGCCAATGCGCCGCTAGCATAAGAGTAGCGCAGGATCATATCGTTTCCAATTATTAACGCTAGCTTTTGCGCCGACACACTTCGAGCTAATGACATTTTGTCGTGGTATTTTTGATAGCAGGTTTCCCCATAGTGTCTATATCAATCAGAAGTTAAGAAGACGCCCAAGAAGCGAAAATTGTACACACATGCAAATAATAAGTGAGAAGAATACAGAGATACATCTTATAACAGTTTATTTACAATTAAATGACAAACGGGCATTTTTGTGGGCTCTGTAGGTAGGTGACATTGGGTTATTTTGGAACCGTTTTTTTTTTTTTTCAAGTGAATAAGTGTGATAGAGGGGCATCTTCCTTGAAGCTAGGTGAATGACGGTGGGTTAGGCAGGGTCCATAGGGTAGGAATTGGGGAAGGTGGCGAGGACGGTGAGTTGGCCAGGACTTTGAGAGCAGGGAGCTGACTTCGGCTGGCTGGTCAGTGTTTAGATAACGGTGGGCTGGTCAGGCCCTTGAGGACAACAATTAGGCAGGAATTTCATAGCATTTGTGGCCGGCTTACACAGCGACTTCCCCCTGGTTTGGAGGAGATTATTGGGCTGGAAAATAAACAGAGACATTATGATAGATGTGGGAATAAAAAGATATATGCGACAATGTTCTTTTGTTGAAAATATGCATGCTTCGACATTAGAACCATAAGCCGAGAGTGCGAAGGTGGGAAGCAATAAATTTTGATGCAAGAGATTTGTTAGGCAGCGATTTTAACATAAAAACATATCTTACACATTTCTTAGAAGGTGCTGCATAGCAGCATTTAAAACACAAACATGAAATGCACAGGATCCGTCCGTCTTGTTTCTACTACAGTTTTACACCGGCCCCGTAATCATCGTAGCATTCCATAATTAAAAGTCAGCTGGAAGAAAATATTGGACAGCATAAAAAGCATAGTTTCAATAAGTTAGAGAGAAATTAGTGTCCGTAGAAAATATTACATGTCAAATTCGAGTGGTTACATCAGAAAAACACTAGCAAAAATAGGCATTTTTACACTGAGACAAAGAACAAAATTATGATTGATCCCGCTTTCATAGGCATCAGTAGAACACGAAAGTGAAACGTGTATTCACAGAAGGTGTTTATTGCACCTGAAGATTAAGTTGCAAGTAGCCGTCAGCGGCACCCTACCATTGCACAGGGATCCTCGACAGTTGCCACACGAGCGAAAGTTGTCGAACGACTCACGACCGGGAAACATCCCCCCGGAGACACTGCACGCGTCGGAGCATGCACTGCGCGAATTCGCCATAAACCACAGGCGTTCGCAAACCGTTCAAGCGAAACCGAACGGGTTGTTAGTAAATCGCTTCGCGAACTCCAGTCCGCTGCAGCGAAAGCTCACGATTTGCGGGTCGGCGACAGTGTTGCTTGGCGCGCGGCATCCTGTTGGCTGGCGGCGTCCTGCTGCCGAGTCGCATCGGCGAAGGTACGAGCATTTTGGTCTGGCTCCGTAGTGTCTTGAGCGACCAGTTGAGTGTCGACCACGGAGTGGTTGCGACGCGCTCAGCTTATTCAGGAATGTGAGTAGCAGAGTTCGCAGCATGCGCCGCGAACGCGCGAAGGCGTTCTGCTTCCCGCTGGCGTGTCCCTCGCCGGACCTAAGTGAGATTCGCCCGTCGACGTCGTTGCGTTTCAGGCTGCTTGGCGCAGCAGTTTTCTTAGCTGGTGCCACCGCGAGCGAAGCCCAGTAGGCGGCGTGTAAGTACCGCTAATGCATGTTTAGGTTGCACTCCGTTGGCGACGAGGCGTCACGGGCTAATCTGCCGCGAAAAACAAACCATGCGCGGAAACTGCGCCGTCACCTGAGCAGAATTCCGCATTGGAGCCTCCGCTGCGCTGAGACTACCGAAGCGCTCACTGTCGGCGCTCGTTAGTGGGATGATGCAATACTTAGCTTCACCTCTCCTAGATGGCTGCACCATCCCTGTCAAGAATTAATATTTTACGCGTTCTCCGCACACGTCACATTCTTTACAGGAAGTTGATCGTGGACCCCGGCATAAAGCAATTTCGTGTTGAAGTACTGCCGATTCCGCTTGCCGGAAATGATGCTTGACCGGGAAAAGGAAAACAAACGTGGCTCCTCGGCTTGATTTGCGAGATCAGGCAGCCTCCATAACAAGAACAAATCAAAGTCGACGTGCTGGAATTTGTGCTATATTCACTAACCGACATTTGTACATGTACTACGCTACGAGAGAGAGAGAATTTATTAGAAAGGCAGAGAGGTCGGCCTGAGCGAGCATGCTCTGGCCTGCTACTCTGCACAGGGGAAAAAGGAAAGGGGGCAAAAAAGAGTGATGAAAGATAATGATGAGGAGGAGAGGAAGAAGGCATGCATATATACACTAGCATAGTGGTTTCCTTAAAGCCTTGTGTCTAGCCCGGTGGTCTTCAAGTAGTCCATAGCAGCCCTTATAGCTATTGATGCTACTGTACGGTGACACATGGCGGACAAAACAGTACTTTCGGACAATAAATGTCTGTCAATGCCTGCTAGCGTCGAAGCCAGCATGTTCCGCTGTGATGCGTAGAGGGGGCAGTCGCAAAACAAATCTTGGAGAGTCTCCGACACTTGGCAGCGTTCACAGTTCGGGCTGTCGGTACAGCCAATCAGATGCGCATAGCGTCGACTGAAGGCGACGCCCAGGCGAATCCGGTGAAGCATGCTTGCTTGGCATCGCTTGACTTAAGCTGGGAGGTGAAAAGTCCTCTCATAGTGTATTTACCGCAGGCAAATACGCTAAGGCCTATTCAAGGGCTGTTAATAATAATAATAAAAAAAAAAAACTCCAGCCATTGCCCTGTCGAGAAAATGGGGGTAAGCGAAGCTTGTCGTGTGTGTATCTGATCTTCGTCAGGGTAAAGTAAAGTTCACGACATGTCACGGTAATAAAACATAAACGTTGATTAAATTGATACACCGAGGGAAGGAAACGTACAAAGCAATAGAAGGAAAAGTTGCACGAAAGGGAAACAAAAATAGAAGGAAAGGGAACGAAAAGGAGTAGGAAAGGGAAAGTAGTAAGTCACGTACTTTCTCTCTCTCTCGTTCTTTCTTTCTCCCTTGCTTGCCTTCTCTCTTTCTTTCTTTTTTATCCCTGGTATGTGCCATTGGGCTTGGACCCTTTCTGCACAATCATCAGGATCGGCCCACACGACAGGGGTATGTGCCATTGAGCTTCGACCCTTTCTGCACTGTCGCCAGGATCGGCCCACTTTTTAGCGTGGCACCACCCCCATCGCCGACACTTGAGCCTAAAAGCTTCACTTAAACATTCGGCATTTACAAGCCATCTAGCTCAGCCAGGGTTGATTCAATAGTTTATATCACATTGTAGTGACGGTGAAGAATGGAGTAGCGAAAACTGATAAACGAGAGCAACTCTTTTTTGGGCGAGCCTGTGCCCAGAAAAACAAGTTACACTCAAAGTACAATGATAGCGGCAGGCACAGTCGGCGATTGTCGAAAACTTGATTTGCGGGTCACGCGCGTCGGCTTTTATACATGACTCGCCGAAAGTTCCAGAGTAATCGCTGGTGCCCGTGTGCCTTCCAGCAAGTGCTACTCAATTCGTGTCGCGTATGCAATCTGATTACACCAGGTGCGGTGACAACAGGATATAACCAGCGATAACATTCGAGAAACTCCCGATACAGAAAGGCGCTTCTTGCGCCAGGCGATAACTTTCAACATTTGGGCGGAGCCACCGACTTAGCCTGGGGGCTTTTGCCCTAGGGGGGCAGTTAGTGAAGGACGGTCACCGGGAAAGATAATTAAGCACGCGTGGCAAAGCGCCCTCCAAAAATCATCGTCCTGGTGCTGCATGCAAAGCCCGAAAGCGAAAATCAAAAGCAACCATCCGTGGTTGCTTAGTGGTTATGGTATTGCGCTGCCAAGCACGAAGTCGCGGGATTAAATCCCGGCCACGGCGGCTGCATATCTATGGGGGCGAAACATAGAACGCCGGTGTACTTACATTTAGGTGCACGTTAAAGAACCCCCGGTGGTCAAATTCAATCCGGAGACCCCCACTACGCCGTGCCTCATAGTTTTTTTGGCATGCGACACCCCGTAATATAATTATTGTTTTAAAGCAACGGCACTGGTAATAAATAAATCACAATGTAACATTGAAATAGGGTACCAGAGCTGGTTAGCGCGCGTGGAACGGCCTAATTCGCACCACGTGGATGATTTCAGGTAGTGCACGGCGCCGCTGTTATTGCGTAATGCCGTCCGACACGACATGACCTCGTAGTCCAAAGCATCAATACGTCGGAGGATCGCCGATTCCAAGCAACGCCGCAGTAGCTCTTCATTAAGTTCACGTCGGCGTACAGGGATCCCAACACGGTCGTCGGGCTGGTGTTCCACGTTGCGTCGACAAAGATTGTAGCCTCGGCTGGCCGTACTTTGCTGTTTCTTGATGCGCAGGCGGGCAAGTTGCCGTGCTTCTTCGGCGTGCCAGAGGTAGGCGGCGACGTCGAGATGGTCTTCGTTGGTGACGTGTGGCAGCATGGCGTCGCGAGTCGTCGTCGGCTTCCTTCCGTAAACCAGCTGGAACGGCGTGATCTGCGTGACCGCAATACAATGCGGCAGCCGTCGCCGTAGAGAGAGAGAGCAAACGAGGGAGCAAATGCAGGGAGGTTAACCAGAAGTCAGTTTCCGGTTTGCTACCCTACACTGGGGTGGGGGATAAAGGGGTTGGAGAGAGTGCAAAGAGAGAGAGAGAGAGAGAGAGCGAAAAAAAGAACACAAAGAAGACACAGGCATAGGTAACATTTCTCGTTCGGCCTCAACAGCGCAGTACTAAGCCGCTCTTAAATCTAGGGACTTTAGCTGAGCGAAGTCGCAGCCATTTTTTTCATGGGCGCCGGCATATTGCTTATGCAGTGGCGCCATCTATAGACAGTTGGCATGCTGGTTTGGGCGAGCGCTCTGTGTTGTATGCCAGGTGTGCGCTTGGTCGTTTGCGTTTGTGGTTGTGGTGGTTGTTTTCTTGGTCTATTTAGTATAGCATGGCGTTTTATGCGTGGGGAATGGTCTTGTGGGACGTACTGAAACGATTTAGGTCAGCATGGCCGGAGTTTCAGCGGCCTTCGAGATCAGTTTGGTACTTCTGAAAATTCGTTTCACTAATCTTGCTGCATCATTCTCGCTCTAGTTTTAAGCTGTGGTTTAGCAGCACTGAGTAGTTCAGAAACTTATGACGATCCCAACAGCTTCGGTACTGTTCTCCTACGGAATTATAGTGTTGTTTAATTTGACAGGCGTTCAAATTGTTATCTCTGGATACATTGAGCGACTACCCCATTTGTTGGACGAGGTTACCGGCCTGGAATAAAATACTTTTAGTTAGTAATATAGCAGAATACTGTATCTAAAGGATAGTTTTAGCTGAGCGTTTCAGGCGCTCAGACACTGCAAAGAACTGCTTTAATTACGCATTTTGGTATGAAGTGCGTCTCCCATAGGCGCGAGCGACGCGTGTTCAGCTTGGCTGCAAAACGACGAAGCCAAGTGGACAGACACGCCGTCAAGCTCTGCGCGATCGACTTGGCAGCGCAGCAAGGGCCGCGTTATGTCTTCCACTGCCGGAATGAGTGTTGTGGTCACGACCAATAGTTTCCTGCTAAGCAGATGCGCGAAAATTGTTATAATACCCTTGTATGAGTGTAGCGTGCGGTTAAATTAAAGCTGGCTGAAGTTAAAGTCGCCTGAATCCAACATGCCCGTGACTTATAATACACGATATCTTCCACTACTTATGCAGGACAGTGAAGGTCACCGCAGGACAAGGCGAGACACATAACACCGAGCTCAGAGCAGGCATGACCCGAACAATGGGCTAAATATCCTAACTCCTAAAGCTATACACTGCGCAACTGAGAGTCGAAAACATCAGCGTGCAAACATCGCTACGCGTAGCCCTACTGAATCGTCTCATGGAACCACAAAGTATACCGGCTGGTTGGATGTCGCCGACGTTGGGCGACACCATGCCGAAAATAATTCACGCGGCTGCTGCTACGCGTAACAACATAAATTATATGTAACCGCCCAAAGGCGACGGAACTTGAAGTTACGTGCACAAACACTCCAGAGTGAACGCAGTAGGTTTTCGTTCATTCTTTTTTTTTTCTATAAAAGGTGAACAAACTTGGTGTTTTATCAGAATAAGTCTAAATGAGCGATGCTCTCTTACGTAATTTGTATTCTAGGCAGAGACCCGTTTTCGCGGAGCGGGGACTGAAGGGGAAAAAAAATAAGCTTTTTCTGTCTTTTGCAACCATGTGTTCCGCAACTGCTGCAGCTGCTCGCTTCAATGGCGCGCGCACCCAAAGGCTGCGAGCCATGAGGGAAAATAATGACCCCTCTACCCCTCGAGCATAAAATAAAGACAAGAATTTTCGGACTTCGTGGCGGTCTTCGGTTCTCGCTGTCACAACTCACTCGCGACGTTATACGCACAGGACGCTTAGCAGCATCTGCGCGGGAATGGAACTGCGAGAAATCGTGAAACGCGCGGGATACCTTCTGTATATTGTGAGCCCGAACGAGACGTCGTTTGAGAGGCTTGAAGATGTTCCCGACTACGTTGTTCAGGTAGGTATCACAAACACTTTTCTCTCTCCGTTCGTTTCATCAAGGAAATGACGCCCGTATCGGTGCCTTAGACGTTGTGTTGAATATACAGACTGCGATTGCATAAGCGGGACCCAGAAATAGAGTACTGTGCGCCTCGAAAGTTGGAATGGAACCAAGCAGGTATGGTGCACCAGATTCGCCTCGATGTTGCCTTCGCCAGACTTTGTACGTGGCTCATAGGTAGCGAGAGACATTGGTCCAAATTGTGAACCCCCTGTTAGGTGCCAGAAACTCTCACACACAAGTTTTGCCTCAGTTCGACACCCGCGCGAGTATGGCAGAGAGAACACACATCGACAGCAGACCACTACTTGATGACTGTTTTGGGTTCTTGACCTGACTCAAACCACACAGCCGTGATTATGAGCGCAGCTCTAGCATTTTAACAAGTCACTCTACCAGGAACACGTACGACTTTAGAGATGCTGCAACGTGGTGCACTTGCATATGCACACTTTTTTTTTTTTTTTCATCATCATCGTCACTCAGCACTCCTCTTCTCTCCTGTCATCATTAACCAGTGCACGGAGTATCTAGCCAGGACAATCTATAGCTGAGACCGACCAGTTCCTTTCTCCAAATAAATTCATCTCTCTGCAAGCTGTGTCTCACGCCACGTCCCATGAAACTGTGAGCCACGGGTGTGATTTGTCTTTTCCTTTATTATATCCGCGTTATCAAAGGGCCTTTATTGCTTCTTTGGAAATCACCTGATGTCAGAAGAGCATTCATTGGATCCTCGGGGGGACGGCACAGCAAATACAGTTACCAAGAGCACGATTTCTAACTGATGGAACTCCTTTTCGCGCATTTCGCGCTACTTCCTTGGTCAGAGCGGTGCTCCGCCCGCGTTATAAATCGGATCAGCCAGCCGTGAACAATGGATGATAGGAGTCTCACAGAATCGAGCTGAAGACATCGCTATAAAATCGCAGCCAGGCCATCCGTGCCTCGATATTTATTTTCTCAATAGCACTGTTTAAACTTCATACATTCAGTAGGACCGACAAACGTGTGGTTAAGCAAATTAATTCCGTTTCCCTGAGTCATCATTGTCAGCTAGCGCACTCCTTCCAGCTCTCTTGTCTCCCCTTTTACACTTTCTGTTACGCAGATTGATGAATACACCTCACTTACATGCTTGATTTCCATTGTTGACTGGCTTCTAAATTTCACGACTACCTTTCGTGGAACATCATGCGTATTCCATCATGCATGATGCGTTATCTCCCCTGAATGTGTTTTCAAAATGAAAAAAATATATTGTAATTAATTACAGCACGTTCATTAATTCGTATACTTGTAATTCAGGCGTTTAAGTGCTCGTAGCCTTACGTATTCTTATCCTATACTTCAGTATGTAGTTACAGTGTATTGTCGCAATAAAATTACACATTCCTGGTGTTCATGAGCTGAAAGATTTGCTCATGCACATTTTAGACACACATTTTTCTAACCAAGACTTGAGCTAAAGTCTAGCAAAGTACAATCGTATATCTTGTATTTTACTTTCTTATCAGTTAGAAGCACTTAATTATAGGTTCGTTCTGCTCGCCCTTTAAGTTACGCCGTTATCGTGTCGTTATCGGGTCGCCTCTGGTCATATAGCTATTGTCACCGAGGCAATGCGCATTAGGAGTCGGACATCGACACCTAATCACTTATTTAGAGCAAACATTCTCCATGGTAACTTATGCGGGATGTTGTGCTCACGCAAACTCTGAAAGTGCTGACGTCTTTGGACTGCATTCAGGGTAGGCACAGCAAGAAATGCTGGAGGTGACGTAGACAATGCTTTGCCTATTGCAAAGTTATTTTTTTAAGATATAGCGACATCATGTGAGAAGTGAGCAAGCAAGACTGTGGTGTTGAATGTGACAGGCTGCCACTGTCGCTGTAAAAAAGCTCAGAGCCAGAGCTGGAAGCTGACGTATTTTTTTTTTCTCATCATTTATAGGTGTAGTTTTCCATCTTATTCGTCAGAGTTGTTCGTATTAGATTATCCAGCATACCGCGAAATATACTTCAGGCATTGTAGTCTAAAATTTTGATATATTGCTGCTCGGCGATAGAAAAAGTAAGATGACCAAAAGGAAAACAAATATTGGCCGCCATCCCGCCCTGCGAACGTGAATGTCCAGCGAAGCTGTATCAAACACCACACATGGTCGAGCATTGTATTCGCGCTGTTCTTCTGGCGTCTTTAGTTGCCGGGGTCTACCCATGGCCGTCTTAAAATGAACTGAATGAGTTTCTAGACGGGTCTCCCTTTTCACTAAGTATATATATATATATATATATATATATATATATATATATATATATATATATATATATATATATAGTGTTTGATTCGGTCAGGTTCCGACATGGACGCATTCACTCGCCTACAGAGGCCGATGACATCCTCAATGTAGCTTGTGAAGGTCTCACCAATTTGTTGAGATCGTCCGCGGAGGCTGTGTTCAGCGCGAAGCTTGCGCACCGCTGGCCGACCGAAAAACGAAACGAGGGTCTCTTTGAAAGCTGACCAGGTGGTAAAATCAGCCTCGTGGTTCTTGAACCACAGATGGGCCACGCCGGTAAGATAAAAGATGGCATGAGTCAACTTGTCGCGGTCATCCCACTTGTTGTGTGCACTAACACGTTCATACTCGGCCAGCCAGTCTTCCACGTCGTGATCGTCAGTGCCACTGAAGACTGGAGGATCACGCAGATGAAGCACCCCAGAGCACACGACAGGTGTGGGAGCGGGAGAAGCTCGCGAGGGTCCGGCATCCTCAGTCATTGTGAAGGCAGATGGTAGCGTACGGCTGCGGAGTTCCAGGACGCTGAAGGGGACGACCCAGCACTTCCACCAAATGCAACAAGAGTATTTTGCAGGTAGAGTTGATAAAGCGGTTTAACAAGCCGGATCGTTGAAGATGATGATGATGATGATGATGCCTCAATACTTGGCACAACCCACTGAGGGGGATAGGCCACGAACCGGGTGGTATTATGATAGAAATTTGAAATAAATTAATTTATAAATACATAAGTATAAGAATAAAAATAAATGAGTAATTCAAAATGAGAAATAAAGCAATAATAAAAGAATTTAGTAGTGTTTACTAAGTTAGTCAGCCTTGCCTGAATAGGAATAGTAATATGAATTTAATAATAAATTAAATACAGCAAAGGAAATACGTAGATTTTGAATAATAATAATAATAACATAATTGTGGTTTTATGACTTTACTTTTTGAATTTGCTAAAGCTATAATTTATTGAAGGATAAATAAAGCAATCGCGTAACAATGGGAAAATATTAATAAGGCAATCTTTTTGTGTCACATAAAAAGTTATAAATGGCTCGGCAAACATTCCCGTGGCCATATCCTAACACCGTGGCTCCAAGTGAGAGTAAAACTGAACTGCTTAACGGCAGTCCTAGATTACGAAGTGGGATTTCTAAACATCGTTGTCGATGATTAGAAAACCGCCGACAGGATAGTAAAAAGTGATCAATAGATTCTGGTTCATTGCAGAGGTAGCATAATGGTGATGCCGCCAGACCACATCTGTGCAAGTAAAAATTTAGTTGTGGAATACGGCAACGCAGTCTTGTCAGTGTTACTTCGAATTGCCGGTTGGGACACCACTGTCGATTCCAAGAATAATTTAGATGTATAAAGTCTGTTGATTTTGCTAGTGCGAGGCTTTTCTTGTCTTCAGTCAAAGCAAACTGCCTATATCTGGCTGCAGTGATATACGCAGTTGCCGGCAGCACAGATATCGCCGGACCCTTTAAAGAAGCTCGTGCTAAAGAATCAGCTATTTCATTAAGTTGGATGTCTCGGTGGCCTGGTACCCATACTAAATGAACTAACTTTAAGTGGGGAGGAGCTAATGTATAAAACGTGTTTAAAGCTGTCAAATTTGTAGATGCGTTAAGCGCGCTGCATACAGAAAGTGAATCTGTGACAATAATAACTTTTGTAACATATAGCGGTAACTTTCTCAATGCAAGAATTATTGCCAGAAGTTCGGCCTGAAAAACTTGGTGTGTAATCTGGCAGGCGAAGTGAAAAAGACCAATCGAGGGATGGTGAGTATATTCCCACGCCTTCCTTCTCTTCACACGAGGAAGCATCAGTCGCTATTACATTTATTGGGAAATGGGCCAAATAATCTTGCAAAAGGGCATTCAAATATGTTGGTGGCAGCAGTTTTGCGTTATTGGGGAAAATATCCGCAAACTCTATTTTAAAGGACAATTTGGAGCTATCTAACGGAATGATTTCCCTAATGTGAACATTTAAAGGTGCTAATTGTTCCTGCACAAATACAACCTGTGGGGTATGTAACCGAGGCCACGTGATCTCAAAAAATGAATTTGGTTCACTAATAAATATATATTCTGTACGTCTAAGAGGCGACTCATAAGCCCTTAAGTAGGTTTGAACCGTAAGCATGCAGAATCTCGTGTGAAGAGAAGGTAAGCGCGCTTCCTGGTATAACACGTTATTAGCAACGAATTTAGGCAGGCCTAAACATATTCGAAGAGCTTCTCTCTCTAAAAGAACAAGTGGTCTTATTTTATATTTTGCACCTCCGGAAAACAAAACACATCCAAATTCTATAATCGGTCGTACATACATACGATAGATCATAATTAATGTGTCACTTCGCATACCAGATCGCCGGTTACTGATTCTACGTAATAAACCTACAGCTCGTGTCCCTTTCGTTGCAATATTTTCTATGTGAGAACGCCAGCTAAGTTTTTCATCATATGTGATACCCAGGTACTTAAGCGACTCTACTTGTGGAATTATTCTCTGATCACATACTAAAGATAAATGTATCGGTCTGGAAAGCGGAAAGACAAGGACTGCACTTTTGTTTACGTTTAGAGACAGGTGAAGAGTGTGAAGCCACGTTTCTAGCATACTGAGGTATGTTTGCAAGGACAGATAAAGGGAATTGATGTCTCTTGCTGTCGCGAAAAATGCGATGTCGTCTGCATAGACATAGAGATGAACTTCCCGGCTCAGTGGAACTGAACTCATCAAAAGGTTAAATAGGACAGGAGACAGAACAGCCCCCTGGGGCACCCCTCTTGTCTGATCGAATTTTGTTGAAGAAACGCCGTTTTGAAAACAATAAAATTTTCTATTTCTTAAAAATGCAAAAATCCATGTCGTTATATATCTCGGAAAATTGTAGGACTGTAATCTGTCCAGTAGTAGTGGGTATTCGACACTGTCATAAGCTTTCGCCACGTCAAGAGTCACTAAAGCACTCAATTCTTTTCTATTTCTAGCAAGTTGGATACGGCTTTCCAAGTCTACATGCGCACACCAAATAGAGAGACCAGGACGGAAACCTATTTGACTTGGGCTCAGTAACGAATTTTTAGATATATGATCGATCATGCGATCATATAGAACTCTTTCAATAAGTTTTACCATATTTGAGGTAAGAGAAATAGGTCGAATATTGTCAAGATTGTAGCCAGCTCCTTGTTTTTTAAGTAGCGGAATTATTTTGGCTGTCCTCCATTCTTGAGGAATCCAAGCATTTTTTAGAGAATAATTCACGGTGTTTAGAAGTTCCTCAGGAGACATTGCAAACAAAATTTTTAACATGGCATTGGAAATGCCATCAGGACCTGGTGCTGAGGCAGGCAAAGATCTAACGATATTGGAAAGCTCCGACACTGTGACTTCCACAAAGTCATCCGCGATGGGAGGTCTTAATTGTCGATTCGGCAAACGTGATGTTAAGCGTTGAGCTAATCCCTTTCCTATGAATTCTAATGAAGCAGCTGTCTCACGTGGTGAAAGAATTATCGATGTAGTATTCGCTGATGTAGGTATGAACTTTCTATACCGAAGGAATCTGAACAGTGCTTTTTTGTTGTTAGGCTTAGAGAGGAATTCATGATGTTTTTTATCATATTCGTCTTTGGCATTCGATACAGTTCTTTTGAATGTGGCAGCTGCAAACTTATAATCACTCCAGTTACTCGGAGACTGATTGTAAAGTAGTTTTTTCCAAGCGGCTTTTCGTCTTCTATAATCCCGCGTGCACTCCGAATTCCACCAAGGAGAGTGAGTACGTTTATCTTTGTTAATATTGAACTGAGATCTTTTATATGAACTTTTTAATACCGCGCAAAGACTCATGGCTTTGATGTCATCCGGCACCGTTATCTGGGAGTTGAGGGTCGCTTTTAATACACTCTGAAATTTCTGGTAATTGACAAAAATTCGCGCCGGAGACTCTAAAGAAGTAAGAGGGCACAGAATATCAAATCTAATGGGTAGATGGTCACTGTTTGAAGCAGAGTCGACTGTAGACCAGGAAGTCACGCACATCCCCACGCTGGCAAATGTTAGATCCAATGCTGATTTATAACGGCCTTGAATAAACGTAACTGTTTTCGTGTTTAAGCAACAAAAATTTTGATTAATTGCCCAGTCCGATAATCTTTTTCCACATGAGTCTGTTCGGAAACCCCAAGCCACATGGTGTGAATTAAAGTCTCCCGCTATCACAATTTCTTTCCTACAAGATTTGACAACGTTATTAAGGTATCGAATATCTTGAACACCTGCAGGAAAATATGTATTAACTAAAGAAAACGGAGAACAACCAGGAATAGTTACATCTATTGCTAGTATCTCGCACTCCGTAGACATATACTGATATGATATTGTTGCTTTGTGGCATATTTTATTTGTTATCAGGAAAGCGAGTCCTCCACCTCTGGATGGACGGTCCAATCGAAATAAACGGTAGTTTCTTATGTGGAAATCTTGGCCATGTGATAGCCAAGTCTCCTGCAAAAGAATAATGTCGGGAGAAAATTGAGAACAAAAATATACTAAATCTGTGGCTGCAGAAATAATGGAACGGCAGTTCCACTGTAATACCTTTAAAACACCTATGATGAATTAATGCCTACTGTAGAAATCACTTGCTCTAATAGACTGTCTTTTAAAAAATCTTTCTTCGAAAGACTGTCTTTACCGTGTTTTGCGGGTTTTGATTTATGGATAGAACTTGAAGAATTGGGGTTAGCATCGGATTTAGAAATGTTATCTTTAACAATTTTTTTTGGTTTTGGAGTGCGGGACAGAGGTGGATGAATTATCATTAGGTGATCTTGTGCGTTTAAGCGTCGGAAGATCCATTTCTACGTCCTGGTTGTTTTCCGACACTGATCCAGAGAAGCATCCGTTGTCGGTCTGCTGAGTTGAAGTTGATGGTCTTGCATTTTTAGTGCTTTCTGCAATGACTGGCGAGGGATCTATTAGGTGCCCAGCGTTCGATGTAATGGGATTTGTAGGAATCTGCGAGCTAGTGTTAGGGCTCGTTACAGAACTGAAAAGCTGAATCATTTGTGATGTCATCACATGAGCTAGAGTCTCCGATAGGTTTGATGTTAGTCGTTCCATAGCCTTTGAGAGCGCTTTTTCGACAGCTATCGCAATAGCATCGGAAAGGGTAGAGTCTGCAACCATTTGTTGACGGGCTGTCACTCCTGCATATCCCTTAGATCTTCCCTGGACCTCAGCAACAGCATCACGGCGTGAGCAACGTCTCCTTTCAATTACTTCCAGGATTTGAAGTTCCTGTGTTCTCGCAGGACAGTTCGAGTAGTTAGCGGGGTGACCACCACTACAGAGACAGCATTTCTCTTCTTCGGATGAACAATCAGTGAAATTGTGGTTGTCACCGCAATTACGGCAACGTGGCGCAGATCTGCAGCCCCTCACGTTGTGACCGAATCGCCAACAGTTGGCGCATTGTAGAATGCGTGGAGCTAGAGATTCAACCTTACATATAAGGGGCCAGACCTTGATTTCTGTCGGTCGCAATGTACCAGCACATGTGATTATCACTGACTCAGTTGGAGTCTTCTTATTATCAATCACTCGGCTACACCGGTAAACGGAGATGACACCAACCACCGAAAACATCTCTAAAATCTCTTCAGGGGTTAAACTGACGTCTACACCTCGTACAATGCCTCTAGAGCATGCAAGATGTGGTGGGACGAAACATCTCACCGGATGTGAAGCGAATGTTGGGCAATTGAGCAGTTCCTTGGTACAGTTGTGGTCTGGCGAGCAACATAAAATACCTCCCTTGCCGAACTGGCGGACCTCAGTGATCTGTCGGTAGTGAGTTGACGCCTTCTGCAACTCCACCTGAATCGTCTTCGGGTTTTTCATGTTAATTATACCCCCGTCGGTAGGCACCATGGCCACGGGAACGTTGCCGGTTCCACTGCGGAGAAAAAACTCAAGCGGTAGCTCCTGGGGAGCCACCGAGGCTGACCACGGGGAAGCCCCGAGGCCAGGTGATGAGACAGACATGAAGCAAGGCTGAGTAACTCAAAAACACATAAGAATTCTTCAAACGGAAATAAAAAGAGTAACGTAAGATCAAGGTGAACAAAGAAAATACCACCCGATACTTGACCCAAGCCCCCAAAGCAGGAGATGCTATTACAGGGATCAAACGCAGGAACGTAGGAATCGAACGCTGCAGTCGAACGCTGCGGACGCTGCCTTCCTTAATGCAGAGCGGACGAACAGCCTTCCTCAGCTTCTTGTCTTCTTCTCTATAGCTCGCGACGCACGGTCGTTGAAAACCGACCTAGCGCGAACCACACGATCGTCAACGTCTTCTTCCACACACTGGCTGGCACAGAGCTGGTGCCGATGTGCTCCGGTACAATATACATATATATATATATATATATATATATATATCATAAGTCAACAAACATTGACATCATAGACAACATAGGGGAAATTACTTGTACTTACTAATAATCGGTCCAGTTGTCTGGTCGAAACCTGCGGAGCCGCCGCCAGAGGCATCGGCTGCAGTCACGGACACCAGGCGCGTCGGTGGGAACGCGGGGAAACGCGATCGGCGTCGACAGCAGCTCTACGCGTCCCACTACCACATGCCTTCACTCCTCCTCTCCACCTCGCATCCGCTATTCTGCGCGATGCTCTGCTTAGCGATAGGGTGCCTACATGCAACGCCGTTTTACATGTAGGCACCCTACTTAGCGATGCTTAGCGATGCTCTGCTTTTTATGCTCTGCTTTCACTCTCTCTCAGCTCTCTCTCCTCCAGCTCGGCGAAGCTATCGGACAGCTGGTATGGAGTATGGGGTTTTGTGTTTACGCCACGAAATCTTCCGACCAACGAGAGGTATACAGCTTCGCTGTCAAAATACTCTAAACAGCGCATTCTGCTCCAATTGGCGACCTTTGAACCTAAACAAAAAAAAGAACATTCATACAAGCGATGACTTGAGTAGTATACAACTAACTGGTCGCGCGCATTTTCTGGGTTTCACTGATTAGTGCTGCAGGCATCTGGAGTGTAATAATGACACCAGATATGTTTTCTAAGAAACCCCATTGCATGATACAAAAAAGAAAGGCCTCTGATTAGGTAAACATGGAATGTAATTAATATCTATACAACGAATTAGTTTAAACGCCATACAAGACAGTAAATATAAGTCGGTGTGGTGAGAATACATGCCAAGAACGATACATGAAAGAATGTCGTGTTGCTATAGACATTTATTGCTGCTGCAGAAAAAGAAAACATCAGCGAGTTCCTTTTTTATTATTATTTCATTTTTGTTTGTGCAGACACATATTTTATTTGCACGAAGTTTAAATCTCTCCAAGATCTTCCATTGGTTAATGTGTTCTCCAAACTACCTTACTTGTAGATGTACCAGCCTTCCCATAACGCGGATATAGTATTATTATGAATCCTGGAGGCGAGGTTTCGTACGAAATGAAACTTGGCGTTACCGGAGTCAATTCGAAAGCACTGTAACTTCTTACAGCTGGTCAGGCGGATCTATATGCGTCCGTATCATCGGTAGCAGCTGTGAAGTCTATACAGGGCGAGTGATAAACAGGAGGCTTGCCCGCAACAGTTGTAGCGTCGAGGAAGCGGCGATGTTTGGCCACCTGTCTATCCCTATAGTCCACATTGCGACAGGTGAAATCGCCGATGCGGAGAGAGGATTCCTCGCCACGTGACGTTGTGACACCGCGTGTCCTTGAAGCGCGCTCGTGGACAGAACAAGGAAAGTGCCATTCCCTTATTATCGCAGCAGTCTGTAGCAGGTCACGATCTGATCGAGGTACCATAAGGCCGCAGGGTATGTGGCGAGAATGTGTAGGTTCAATCAGGAAGTATTTGCGAATTAGATCACGTTTGTCCGCCTAGCTGGAAAAGCATCGAGTGGGTGAAGGCGGTGGTCATGTCTCCTCTGAGCTCCGTTTTTTTTTTTTTCAGCAACAGTACAGTATGGTCAGCGGTTTTCTCATGCGTAGATCGCCAAGAAAAACTTTGAGCTGGAGTGAACAGCTCTACAGGATTACGATGCTGTAACGAGCCAGAGAAACTACTGAGGATATTTTGATGCAATGAAATGCCAATACACGAGGCAAAGAAATATATTCAAGAAGCATTAGAATTTATACATCAATGAATGGGAGATGAGCAAGAGAGACATGAACGATAAATAAGAGCAGGCTGTGCGATAGGAATCAGTGTGCACAACCTCGCAGATGAACGTTCACTCACGTATGTAGCCAGAAGCGCTCGTACAGCGCTTCTTAACTTTGCGCGTACCAAAGTTATTCGGCCAAAGTCTCAGGATCTTTACTTCCGAGAACAATTTATCGTCTAAGCGGTTGGTATGCAGAACAGGTCGTTGAGAGCTGAAGAATGGACCATGGCACAGAATGTACAGAGTATGTCAAAAAGTAATGTCAGTAAGTCGATTAAAAATAAATTATTGATCAGATCGATACAACACAATAAACTGTTTCAAAATAGGCTCCTCCTGCGTCGATAAATCACTTACACCGAGATTTCCAGGCATCGAAGGCGTAATGGTAGGCATCCTCCAGAATGTCCTTTAGAGCCTTGGTGCAAGCCTCTTTGTCAACTGTCCCGAAATGATGTCCTTTCATATGGTAGTTTTTAAGCGCAGAAACAAAAAGAAGTCTGAGGGAGCCACGTCAGGACTGTATGGCGGCTGGGGAACCGTCGGCCAGGAGCGGATCACGTGTGGGCTGGCGCGTTGCCATGGTGAAGTTTCCAATCGCCCCCGATGTCAGGCCGGGCACGATGAACCCTTTGTTTGAGTATCTCGAGCACTTCCACATAGAATTTGGCGTTGGCGGTTGTGCCATGTGGCACAAACTCATGGTGGACGAGCTCTCCTGATGTCAAAGAACACAATGAGCATGGTCTTGGAGTTTGGCTTGTTCATTCTGGCCTCCTTGGGGCAAGGGGATGCCGAGATGTGTTACTCGGCACTTTGCCTTTTTGTTTCGGGGTCATATTCAAACACCCAAGGCTCGTCACTTGTGATGACATCGTCTAACAAGTGGGGGTCACTTTTGCGCATGTCCCAAAGTTCCTGACACGTTGAACTCTGCGCGATTTTTGGTCCTCCGTTAACACTTTGGGCAAAATCTTCGCGCACACTTTTCGCATCTGCAAATTATTCATCAAAATCTCCTGGTAGTTTTTAAGCGCAGAAACAAAAAAAGTCTGAGTACTTTTTTTCCAAAAAGTACCAAAAAAGTCTTTTTGGTACTTTTTGGAATGTTTACTGTCTGTGCCACTAAACGAACACTCATACGACGGTCTGAGTCCGAAAGATCTCTCGCACGCGTCACATTTTCGTCCGTGATGGTCGTTGATGGCCGTCCAGTGCGGGCTTCATCGTTGACTTCTTCACGACCTTAGGCCTTGTGCCATCGGTAGTTTTGACGTTCTAAGAAACAATTATCACCAAAAGCTGTCTTTTTCATAGGAAAACTTTCCAATGTGGACTTGCCGAGTTTCACACAAAACTTGATGGCAATCCTTTGTTACATCGAGCGCTGCATTACGGCTTGCACGGGAAATGAAAACGAGTTGCACGGAAAAGCCTGTCCTTACTATCCATATGGTCGCAGACGACTGAGAGACTGCGCGTGCGTAAGCTAACTTGCCCCTCCACCAATCCCAACCGGTCCCAGCGCGCTGCCACGTATAATCGCTTCACAATATAATCATTGACATTAGCTTTCGGACAGACCCTGTATTGTTTTGTCACATCAGCAAGAATGGCATGCGGCGTTGTTGACCATTTCGACGAGCAATGACTAACTGTTCGTAAATGCGAGGCGCAACAACATGCGGCACACCAGAGTGTGTTTCACGACGGGAGAGTTCAGGTGGCAAGCGAAGTCGCCAGTCAGGGTCCAGTGAATACAAATGGGGGTTTTTAAACCCTGTACATAAATATTTTCCTTCATGGAAAAGGTGGCATCTGTCGCTCCTGCGATACGAACGGCAGGTTTCGAGAAATCCACCAGTCACCTTACGCCGGAGGGTGGGCATGCAGCAAAGCCGAACGAGACAGATCCTGAAGCTGGGTGTGACTACCTGAACCACCTGTCGCTTCAAGCAAACAACTCAAGACTGCGTCTCTCTGTATCCTGGCGAACAGCTAAAACCCAGCACCCAGAATAAATCACAACTGAAGAGAATCCTCAGCATCATAATATAGCTTGAGTAAGTAACTTACTTTGCAAGCAACTTGTCCAGCCAAAAGCAGTACAATGTGAGTCATGACATTTTTCTGTACAGTCTGAGATGAACTGCATCGGCCTAGCATCATCTCCCTAATACTGAAAAGCAGAACGGCACCCCGCGGTCGACCACACTGGTCTCAGTGGCTTTATGCAATTCACTCCAACTCACACTCTCTCCCGCTATTTTTATAGGCATGGTACACTGTGGTCCAGATGGAAAGATTGGAAGCAACATCTCTGACTTCCCATTTCGGGTATGAAAACCGTAGGACAGTGCACGCACCCTATCAGACGTGAAACAATGCCCGCTGTTCTTTCTGTCTTCCTTTTTTTTAGAGCGCAGCTCTTAAGTACCCATTCCTACGATGAGCGGCGGCGTCGGCGTTGTCCCTCGTAACCGAGCGAACGAGCGCGGCGAAGGATGAAAGCGAACGCGGGGCACAGGGGTACATGAAAGAGGGCGAGAGCGAAGAGAGCGCGAGGAGGAAGGGTTTGGCGAAAGCGTGAGAAGAAAAGCGTAGTGCCACGCAAGACGGGCTTTGCGGCGACGATGACTACGAGATGGCGCCAGAGTAACGCGCGTCGTCTGTATGGAAACAGCGCGGCATGAGCGGAGATCTGTCTGCGGCGGCTGCTGTGAATCGCGCCCACGTGTCACCCACGCGCTGCCTCTTGCGATCTCACGATTAGCGAGGCAGTCGCGCCACACTTCGCTTCGTTTGCAACGTGCCGCACGAGACAGATTGTCCGCGCCAGCCAATATATTGCGAAATGAAAACATGTATAGAGCTGCGCTCAAATTTCGCATTAGGGAATATCGTAATCACCGGTGAATTTCTTTTGACAGAAATTAATAAAGTCTATATCCTCCTTCGAATACACAGACAGACGGGAAAGGATAGCAAGGTCAACAAAAAGAAGGCAACTTGCTCAGTCAAAATGCAACGTCCTCTTTTCTTTCTGTACCTTCACCGAGCCCTCAGTATTATCATATACGTTGTTTTTCGGCCATCTATATAATCTGTGTTCGCGTTCTTGGGCGCAACGCGCGCACACTATATTATCGATCAGACTGCGGCAACCTTTACAGGGGAGTTAAAGGGGGGCGATGGGTACACGCCTTTATATTTGGGGTCAGGCTGCGGCGAGAGAAATTCCTCAGCTCTATTAAAACAACACACTTACGCATCACATTTTTTTAGCAATGTAAGAGAGGATGTCTGAAAGCTGGCTCCTGATCCACCATTCACGTTTGTTCCTTTCGTGCTATTCGCAGGCTGTGCCTCTGTTCGTGGCGTTCTTGGTGATTGAACTGATTTTCAACTTTGTGCAAAGGAAAAGTGACCGCTTCCAACTTGATGACGGCCTGACCTCGATAGGGCAGGGCATTATTCAAGAGCTGTCTCGGTAAGTCTATATATCTGCTGGCAAGCTACATGCCTAAAAATGTACCACGATGTGCGCGTGGGTCCGGTGTAGTGCTCTTGGAGCCTTATAACGTAAAACTATTCCATTCTGATTTTATTCCAATCTGCTGACATCAAATTTACGTAACCGCCCACGCAACCATCGGGCGGTGGGCCGCAAAGTTGCTTGAACAGCCCAAGCAAACGCTCTCCTATTTAGCGCACAATTCTAATAAATCGAAGCTATTCTTTGCATTTTACCTCCATGGGGTTTGGCGTGTCTCCGCGGTCGGTATCTCATCCAGTACCCGAGATGATACGGGAGATAGCGCAAGAGTAAACTCGGCCTATTCCGCAGATGGTGTTGTCGAAACTGGGCTGATCCCGAAGAAAGTGTAATCCGCTGTCGCGTTTTAACGCGCAGGAGTCACGTGACCCTCCTTATCCCGTGGCTCCAAAACGTGACCGATATTATCCTGTTACTTTCTTCCGGAATTTGTTAAGCGCTTTTCCTTGCTTCCTTCAGGTGGTTCATGTAAAATGCCACTCAGCAGGATTTCAGCAGACTTCAAGGAAGTTCACACTATTTTTGACGATCATTGTTGATGGTTTATGCCCGACTTTTTTTTCTTATTTCGGAGCCTAGACGTGCAGCCAGAAATTGAATGGTACGTACAACGCACACGATCATGTTTGACCAATAGAGTGCACAACGCCCTTCGACTTACGAATACGTTGCCACTTGACGCAGCCTTTTCACGGAAAGCACCTTACTGGCCGGCTACATCTACGTGTATGAACACCACAGGATTGTCACACTGCCATGGAATTCTACGAAGACTTGGTTCTTCGCTCTTCTGGCCGTCGACTTCGCGTATTACTGGATGCATCGCTGGGCTCACGGCAAGTACAGCAGCTCCATTTACCTCTGCACTTTAATGAATAGCAAAGCAACATACCAAGATTACAATATCCCAACATCCAGGCCAACGTTCAAACCAATCTCCCCGCACAAAGATCAGCGCCCGTCATAAGCCCTCCTGTTTATTCCCTTGTCAATGTGTACATTTATGCAGGAGTCCCTCCTGACTCTTGCATCTCACGGGCCGGAGACCAACTAATTTCCATGTACCCCTTAGCCCGTACCGCCTCTTATGATACATTTTCCAGCTTGCAGGCGCATTAAGTCACAACAATTACTAATCACTGCCCAGTAACGCTCAAGTGAATACCAGTCTTCAGCATTCCTAATATAAACATTCGTTGGTTGTATGACTTCGGTTGCTATTGGTTGTGTGAATAAGTACATGGCACTGGAGCTGCTTATAGCGCGGGTATTCGCGCGAGGTTTCTGAGTCTTTTTTTTTTTTTTTTTTTTTTTTTTACAGCGAAGCTGTCTATGGCTAGGGCTCTATGTATTTTTCGTGTCCGTCAACAGATCTGCATGTGCAAAACCTCGGCTCCCGAATTTGATGTCAAATCGCTTCATTCTATGCAAAATATTATAGGTCTCATCACTTGAATATGTATTTTCAGTACATTAGTTATCAATAGGATCCATTTTCAAAATCAGTAGACTCTCAGGTAGATAATAAGGGTTTCCCAATGTGTGCCGCTGTGCGACCCGCGTCTGCCATGTGTACTCTCGCAACGCCCTCCCTTTGTCGTCGTTCCAAGTGCTTGCGTGCCCAGTTTTCTTCCGCCTCCCGGCGTGGCAGTCCCGTCGCACGTGTCTAGTTTCCTCTGGCTCCCCGAGATGGCGGTAGTCTTCCATCCGAATGTATGCCGCCGATCAAGACCGCCGATCAAAATAAATGTGTGTGTGTGCATGTGTCTTTCTTCGGGATGAGCGCCGTCGCTGTTCAAGAGAAATATAATTTGCTCATATCCTTAATCTAAATTGTGTGTCATCTCTATGTCGTGAGCTAAACTGCTTCGCTGGTAATCCACCTTCACAGCAGATGGAATGGCGTGTGATTTTCTCTTCTGTTCACAAAAATGCCTGCAAATTTAGGCAGTTCATAATACAAACTTCGCATGCAATTTGTAACAAAATGTCAAACCTCAAAAAATACCGCTAACGTGTGATGCATATATGCCGTGTGTCCCAGCTAACGTTAGACAACTTGTTCAACGAAAAAAAAAAACTTAAAATCACGATGCAGGACGCGATTATAAAACCTATGGTGTTCGGTTGTAAGATGTCCGATGACCGAACACCGTTGGTTTTATACTCATGTCTTGCACCGTTACTACTTAATGTTTTATTTCTTTGAACAACTTGGCTAACAGCTTGGCTTTGAACAGCTCGTAGAACCTATTTTGACTCAACATATTGGTTTTCTATTTCATTCTTATTTTGCTTTCCTTTCTCTTGGCCTGTTTGGTTAGATTGGCGAAAAACGACGTTCACTTATAGAAGCCACGGTAATTATCCTGTTTGCGGCCTCCTGCTCTAGGGGTATTGGATGCTTGTGATCATAATTCCTTGAGTTGGTACTTCCCCGTGTTGAAGGCCCTGGATCCACAAGGATTCTCCGTACTATAGGGTCGTTCGAAAAGGGAAGAAACTGCTATTGACGACTACTATTCCACGGCTTACAATTCCTCGCGCAAGTTGCTTGCGGGACGCGTCATTGGCCGTGATTATCTTATTGCTTAACCTCTTTGGCATTCAGAGGTCAACCTCGCCTGGTCCGGCCATCAGGTGCACCACAGCTCCCAGTTCTACAACTTGACAACCGCTCTGCGCCAGTCGGCTTTACAAGCGTACTACGAACCCGTAAGGCTTGAATAATTTTTTTTTTACTATTGCAATGATTATTTTGGTTGATATATTGGGGATAAAAAAAAGGAAGTCCTGTGGCAATGGTAATCACCTCAGCGGAGGAATGACAAATGCATGAGCGTGGTACGTATTTGTATTTCATGGAAATCACATGACCACAATGTAATTACACATTAATGGGCATAAAATTGGTGATCTTCTAATGAATCGTAAAATTCTCGCTGACATGCGGTAATTTTCTGCGAACCATATCAAGTAGGCCCCGAACAGGATTAGAGAGGGATAGAGGGAGGCAGAAGACAGGGGAAAGGCAAGGAGATTAACATGAAGAGAAAACCCGATTTGCTACCCTACGCTGCGGAGAGACGAGAGGGAGAGGTAACGAGACAGGAAAGTCGAGAGATGGAGAGAAAGTGAGCACAGACACACACAGTCACTACCACCGCATATTATCACCGCACAGTAGCGCTTGTACGTCGTTGCTGTGAGTAATGAGTTACGTTTAGCTTAGTCTCCTACTAGGAAGGAATTAGTGATTATTTTATTAGGCGAGGTTTATTAGGCGCAGAAAACTTGGCAGATGGACTTAATTAAGGGCAGCTACGCCAAGGTAGGCTACTAATATACAATACTGAGCACTTGTCCTTTTTTGCACTCATCCGTTCTATTTTTTCCCCACTAATCCAGTACAACCGCACTTGCAGGCGATTCCCGATTGATAAATACATGTTTCTCAGCGGTTTACCGGCGTACTTAAAGGAACTCACGCACACTTATGCTCTTAAAGAAAATGGACTCGCACGTATGCCCTCAAGCTGAAATATTTAACGCTGAACTCAGCTAATCAGCTAAATAATCTAAATAAGCTAAATAAACATTTTTAAACACTTTATTCAAGTTGCGGGAAACACCAGTTGTGTGTGTGTGTGTGTGTGTGTGTGTGTGTGTGTGTGTGTGTGTTGAGAGCGAATGCGTCTGTTCAGCAGCGCCGCATTGTGTATCTATGCTGCTGCACCTCCGGCACTTCAGGCGAGCTGAAGGGGGTGCTTCTATTCTTCTTCCTTCTGGGGTTTTACGTGCCAAAATCAGTTCTGATTATGAGGCACGACGTAGTGGAGGGCTCCGGATTAATTTTGACCACCTGGGGTTCTAAACGTGCACTACAATGCAAGCACACGGGCGTTTATGCATTTCGCCTCCATCGAAATGCGGCCTCCGGGGCCGGGATTCAGTCCCGCGACCTCGTGCTCAGCAGCGCAACGCCTTAGCTGACTGAGCCACCCCGGCGGGTGGTGCTTCCATACACGCGCCTTTCCTGCTCCCTTTGCAGGTGCTGTATCTGCCGCTCGCTGTGGTGTTGTCACCAAGCGCGTACTTGGTGCATCACCAATTCAACCGTCTGTACCAGTTCCTCATACACACGGAGTCTGTCCAGTCACTTGGCCCCCTGGAGTACGTGCTCAACACCCCAAGCCACCACCGAGTACATCACGGTATTTCCACATAATTTAGCACTACGTAACGTCAATCAATGCGCTGGCCTGGAGGAAGCTGCACGCATACAATACATCATGTAACAAGGGTGTATACGACTATATATAGAATTCTCTCTGTTGTTGTTCGCCACGAAAGACAATATTTTTACTAAATACATGCGTCTTTCTTGCAATATCAAATATCACTCTCAATCGACGGCTCTAGCGGAATAACATTGCGCAGTACAGGGCCCGTTTTCACAGAAAAGGTCGTATGCTACAGCTGTTCGTCAGAGCAGAAACAGTTAATCGCGACGCTGAACATATTAGCGAAGGCACCCGTCTAATTGCAAACAGGCCTTGTGAATTCGGCCTCATATTTCCAGGTATTCCCGCGGATTTGATCATTTTGCGCAGGAAAATCGCATAATCGTATCTGCATCCACATTTAAAGGTAACGTTTAATATATGGTTACAAAGTAACTGGTCTCAGTGAAAGGTTGCTGTAACATTTTGAGTCACAGGGAGTAGCTTCGAGAAATTGAAGGTTTGCGTCAGCATCCGTTCTTAATAGTTGCACCATCTTCTGGCACACCAACCTTACGCTTTCGGCAAAATGAACTTATAGGCTGTCTTGTCATGACCTTAACAAAACGTAATTTTATGCACTGAAGCGCAAAAGTAACCGGAACGCCAATGCATTTCTCCGCAAAGTTGTGGAATTAATATCTCGAAACTGGTGTCATCTCGAGAATTCTTTCCAAGTGGATCCGCCTTGCGAACTCCACGGCTAGAATTTGTAAATTGCAATATGAGCCATAAGACAATTAGTTAAAAACTTCATTAGGGATTTTTTGTTAATTAGTCGATAATGCATTTCAATTTCTTGGGCAAGTAATGTTCGCCTCTTTGAGTAGGCCAGCTCATGAACTAGAATTGTGCTATCTGCCAAAGGCAACCTTTAAAATTTTTTGAAAGTGTTCGCTGAAGCAGCCGGTATATACCTAAATGTGGTTGGTGCTCTTAACTGTATCGTTTTATCCTCTGAAGTAATTGGTCATGTGAATCCTCTTGCATGCCAATACGTGAAAGTATTAGCATGCTGAGTTTATCAGTGTTATGCCCTTTTAAAGCGTGACAGAATGGGGTGTGACACTACAATTGGTTCATTTCGACCTTTGGTTCATTTGAACGCGCTACATTTGGACGTTGTTCATTTAGACGTTTGAATGCTGTAGATCCCACCTATAACTCTAATACTCACTTCGTCGTTATTGCTGCTACTGTTGTTGAAAATGTAAGTGCAAATAGGTATAAGGAAACAAACGATAAGTGAGCAAGAGGAATTTTCTACCTTGCAAGAACAAAAAAAAAAAAAGTCACTAGACGTTCACTTTCTTCTGTGTCTATCCTTTTTTTTTTTGTCTTTCTTTATTAGGTAGAGACCGATACTGCATTGATAAGAATTACGGTGGCACGCTAATCATCTGGGACCGTCTTTTTGGCACCTTTGCGGCTGAGCAGCGCCGACCTGCTTACGGACTGACGCACTCCGTGAACACGTTTGACCCATGGACTCTTCAGGTTCGAGATGGTCCAATGCCTCTTTTTGTATTTCCAGATGCTTTTGCTCTGCTATATACCTGCTCGTCAGACAGGCTGCGCAGTCGCGTGCGATTTTCCCATGTGTCGTAGTTGAAGACGAAACATTCTCTAATTTCCCTGCTATTAGAAGCTAGCGTAAAAATTATTTTGCTCACTACTGTACGTTGTGCTCTAGAAGCGCAGGTAAGTTTCTTCATCGGTTCATGATGATTTGCCTCTAGAGATAAAACGCTTGTTGCACATCTGCTAGACTTATATAAACACGAAATGTTCTTTAATTTAAATGATATTAAAGACGAATGCATTACATTCCTTTGTTCACTGGTGTATATTGGGCTCTGGAAGCGTGCGCGCGCTTCTTCATAGGTTCATGATGACTCGCTTTCTATCTTCTTGTCTCTTCAGATGCAACACTTCCTGTACATCTGCAAACAAGTTATCACCATCAAGGGGCTCGGAAACAAATTTTCGACCGTTTTTAAGGGACCTGGCTGGCAACCGGGCAAACCAAGACTGGGCGACCCGAACGATATTCCAGATGTGAGTTTGCCGCAAATCTCCATCGGGCATGATAGCAGCTTTTCATTTGTTGATCAGGAGGTTAATGCTAAAGTTATTCACACGACAACATTAAATGCAAAATTCATCTTTGTGGAGTTTTTTTTTTTTTTTGCACGTACATATATCGAATACAAAAGTATAGTTAGTTCACCGTAGTTCTAGTTTTATGGCAAAAAAAAATCTAAAACGTGACTTCAAATAGTAATTTCTGATCCTCATTGTTCTCTATTCGCTTAACCTTGCCAGTATGTGCGTAGCGGTGGTGTAGTCGTCGAAAAGATGCCCACGAACCACTATTGCGACTACGCGTGACCCTTCCATGTCCACCGGTAGAACGTAAATCAACTTCAACGCAACTCATGCAGACGCATGAAACGGACAGCAGAGAAGCTTTCCAGGGTGCTGGCCTGTAGACAGCGTAGAATACGTTAAAAAAAAGCGGGGGGGGAGGGGAGAGGGAGAGCAATAAAACTAATTTAAGCTTGTGCACTTGATTATCATTGCATTGACAAAGGAGACTAACCAGACAGGTTAATGAGGAGCGACCGCTATTGATTCCAGCACGAACGTGAAGGCAGAAGTAGGCACGTGATCCCTATATAGAGGGACTGGCAGAAGTCATGAAAGTACTGAAACGTGCTTGCTAAATACCTTTGTTTTCCTTTCTGAAAGAGCGTGCATTCATTGAAAAGTATAATTGGTATGCTCAACAAATACTGTTTAAGTTAACGCCAATGACGAAGGTTTCTGTTCGCTGAGTGTCCCGCTTGTTTTCGCACAGGTACGTAGGCCTGTTGAACCCTACGCGCCGGAGACCACGCTGCTGCGCAAGCTTTACGTAGCATTGCATTTTACCCTCATTGGCATCGGCTACGTGAAGCTCAAACACTGGAGCCCAGTAAGTAACTGTGTTGTTCTTTTAGGGGCGAAGCCCCTTAGGGCCGAGCCTTGTCCCTCGTAGTCCATAGCTCTGGTTGGCATGGAGACCGCTATGTATGTATGTATATGCATATATATATATATATATATATATATATATACGCCAAGCTCCGGCTTCCGCTTCCGGTTCCGCTTCCGGTTCCACTTTCGGTTCCGCTTTCGGTTCCTGAAGCCAGCTTCCGGCTTGCGGAGAACGCCTCCAGCGTTTTGCCCGAATGATCCCCCGGTGCTTCGCCCACTCATCATCATTCACTTCGTGGATATGCGGTGTTATTTAGACCGAACAGTATTGGAAAACGTCAGTACGGAGACACCACATTGAACCACGCGAAGCATTGTATATTATTGATTCCCGTTGTAGCAGTCATGAAGGAAGGCATGACTATAGAGCTACAGGCTCACACAGTATATTGCAGAGCCCATTCCCGTTGTCACTTTCTCGAAGCACTATAGGAAATTCCATGGCACACCACTGAAGCTAGAATGGGGGGTTTTAATCCCCCGTACTATTTCCGATGATTACGTAACGAACGGATATCCATTAAAGAAGCACATTGTGACCTCTTTAAATTGCATATTACCGAACGTATCTGAACTAGGAAACAGGTCTGAATGTTCATCTGTGGCGCCATGAAGCTAGAAGGATTGGTAAAGCTGCTTTGGAGCTACCTATACGACAGCTCCATTTAGCAGAATATACGAATAGACATATTGGCACTCCATACTGAATAGGACAGTGCAAGCAGAATATGCTTGAGAACGCGGAGTTTTATCGTGCCTCCTCATCTTCATATGTATTTCGTTTTCTTTCTTTTTTTTTCGTTCTTTTTGGTCACCGTGGGACTTGCGGCATATGGCCCATCGTGCGTCGCAAGCTGTGCTAGTTCGTATATTCTCACCTCATTGAAGAAAAAAAAATTGTTGGAAGTCAGCGCTTCATCTTGTCGTCTTTATACTGGTCATTCCTGTTTGCACTGTTCTACTCATGCAGCTCCATTTATGCGGTGTGTTCTGAGTAAATGAATCGTGCGGTAGCACGGAAGACTACAAATTCCGTGGATGTGGATTGGTTTCCGTGGTATATGGCTTGAATTCGATTATGGATCACTTCACTGAAATGACTACTGCACGTTTCTGAAAATATTGATGCATGCAAATTGCGTGTTTCTTGTGGACGATGCGCGCGGGTGCCCCGACGAAGAAGACGAACTGCTTCTGGCTGTTTTCTTGGCCCATCCCCTAGTGTGGGGTACGAGCCAAAGTGTGAGGCTATCATCATCATCATCATCATCATCATCATCATCATCATCATCATCATCATCATCTCGAGCTGTCGGCTGAACTGGCCAGCGCTGCAGCTATCCTTTGTAAATAGTCTGCAGTTCCTAATCCTTCGTTGGCGTAACAATATAATAGAGCCATCGGCGTAGACATGTATACACTGTGTTTCAATTAACTTGGGCCAAACCTTAAAATATGCAAATGCTAGGCGTACCTGAACAGAACCAAGGTAATTTTGTTTGCCGTCGCTTGCAGATACTCAGATTATATTTTTTGCATTCCGCCTAATTAGATAATTAGTCTAAATAATTTTTCAACTTTTCAAATATTATAATTCGATGAAAATTGTAAATTAGAAACTTGTAGAGCAGCATGAAAAACTCTCGATACAGCTCTGTTGCTGAATGCGTGTTATATAAGTGTTTTTCCGAGTGTGAAAGATGCCCGCGAATACACGCAAAATGCCTCGAGCATTTTTTGTGTGTTGGTACTTTGGTTCTGTCGAGCTACGTAGCATTTGCATATTTTTAAAGGTTGGCCTAAGTTAAGTGAAACACCCTGTATAGATGGCCCCTGTGCTCACCCTGAACGTGACTTGTTCGGAAGCTACTCATTGTACTTATTTTTTTCCTTTTGACGACGGGAGGGAGAAACTTGTTTGGCGCGACCGACGTTTAAATTCACTCGAAACTTGCCCTGGCGACGAATGGTACAGGACAACGTAGCGGCCATACGGTGGGAACAGGGGTGTCATCACCGAGTTAATTAGTTGAATATGCTACGCTGAGGAAATTGGGCTTAGAAATTACTCGAAGATTGCTCATAAGAAGGCCGCAACAAATGTCAGTTTTTATTTCGATTCATCAAATAACAAGACATGCTTATTTTCTTTGCCTGAACAATTATGTGCATATCGTACCAAATGCTTGTCGCGCACACTACATTGCTCATCGATTCAAGCGCGCTGACGCTAAGCTCACGTCATGGTGCTTATGCGTGTGCATATGTGCATATTTGCTCATTTTTCGTGTCATTTCTGTATATTTTTCAGAAAGTGAAATGTTTTGGAAAAATCGGTGATGAAAGTTGTCAGCATTTTCAGTATTACCAATATAATCATATCAGATGTCATGGTCAATGCTCCACAATGAAGTATCTATGCGGAAACGCATGGACTGTGAGTGCTGATATACCAAGGCTCAAATTTTTTTTCAGTCATTGAGAAAGTCAGTGGCCTGTTTGTTTCTGTTCTCAGTGAGTGAAAAATATAAAATGTAGCTCGGTGATAAATCGACCGCCCTCCCTATGCTCACCCAGGTCACTGGCACCGGCGCGCTGCTTTGCGGCATCGCTTACATCTTCTTCTCCCTTGGTGTAATGGGAGCATTCTTGGACAACAGGTGAGTTGAAAAAGGAGCAAGCCTCTTTTTCTACCACGCAGTGTTATCGTGTATTTTTTTTTCTCGTGCATTTGCAGAACAGCTACATACACAAAGATTGTTTCCCCGACCCTATAGTAAGTGTGCGTTCACTTCAGTAAGGAAAAGGGATGTTCAGCAACAAATGAAATAAGAGACTACATATTGTTGCAGTGTTTTAGGCAATGAAGACGGGAAAAGCCAAGTTAGCACCCAGTTCTTTATTGCCATGGTGCAACTAAGGCATTTCATGATGGATGAGAAGCTGAACACTAGTCGGAATCGAGGAGGAGGAGGGAAAACTTTATTTTCGTCAGATGCAGAGTTATTTAAATTACTGGGTTTCTTCTGCTAGGCGGCGTGAGGTGGTCGTAAGCCCTTGACTTTCAGCGACCTCCAAAGCCCAGTCGACGGTCCGGAGCTGGACCGCGGGATCCGAGCTGGACACCGCTACCTCCCAGTCTGAAGTGTTATTAAGTTCGAGTTCCGCCTTAGGTTTGAGCCCGGGGCACTCGCTTAATATAAGTGTCAGTTCCGCTTTATAGGCGTCGCAGTTCTTGCATTTAGGTGAGAAGCAGCCCGGATATATTAGTGAATACTTGTAAGGGTTGGCAAATGAGCCAGTCTGCAACTGTCTCCAGGTCACCTGTTGCAGTTTATTCAGTGATTTATGCGGAGGGGGGTATTTTTGTCTACCTTCGCGGTAGTGCATAGTAATTTCATGGAATGTCACCATGCGATGCCTCGCTGAACCCAGGTCGAGGCCTTCCACCGCCCGGCTGACGAAACCTCGGGCATAGTTGTGGGCAGCCTCATTTCCTGGGTGCGAGGAATGTGCCGGGACCCAGATGATTTGAATCTGGCGATCAGGTGGTGGATATTTGTTTAGAATTTGCATGGCCGGTTTGTGGATTTTGCCACTGGCAAAGTTTCTAACTGCGGTTTTGGAATCGCTAAAAATGATTTCCGCGGTGGTGCCATTTATAGCCAGAGCTATAGCTGCCTCTTCTGCTTCCTCTGCATGCATGCAACAAATTGTTGCTGCAGAGTGGGCCTGACCTTGATTGTTGACTATGCCTATAGAGAAGGCATCTCGACTTGGGTATTCCGCAACGTCGACGTGGACTATATCCTGCAGACCCGAGTAGTGTTTATGTAGAGCTTTAGCTCTTGCTCTCCTTCTGTCCTTGTGATGTTCAGGATGCATGTTTTTTGGTATTGGGTCTATCCTTAAATTTCTGTGGTATATTAGGGGAAGTTTACATATTGAGGTGTCTGTGGATCCGTATCGGATCCCCAGGTCCTCCAGTATGTGTCTTCCTACTTCAGTTTTGGATAGCCTCTCCTGTTGGGCTAGTCTGTGTGCCTCGACCAGCTCCTTTAGGGTATTGTGAATTCCCAATTCAAGGAGCTTCTCATTAGCCGTGTATCTAGGTAGGTGAAGGAATTATTTGTATGATTGTCTAATTAGGCAATCGATTTTCTTCTTTTCAGCCGGGTAGAGGTGCAGGTAAGGAAGGGAATATACTATGCGGCTCAGGACGAAGGCTTGGACAAGTTGCCTGAGATCCGCTTCCTTCATGCCTTTATGCTTGTTTGCTACTCGCCTAATTAGCCTGTTTGTTTGGATAACGCATCCTATGATTTTGCTCAGGGTGAATGCCTTCTTTCCATTGTTTTGTACGTGCATCCCCAGAATTCTAAGGGTCTGCACCTCTTGTAAGTACGCGTCATCTACCATCACCTTGATTTCCGGGTGAGGTGTCTTTGCTCGTGGTTCAGCCCTTATAATCAGGTCATCAGGGAGCATGACAGGCCTATTTGATTCGCATGATATGGCACTCGATCTGCTCCTGCTTGTAGTGTTTCCTCTATCTCACTATCACTTCCAGTATTAGCCCAGAGAGTGATATCGTCAGCATATAGTGAGTGTCTCAAACCAGGGATTGTGCCAAGTGCAGTAGCTAGCGGTATAAGAGAGATGTTAAATAGGAAAGGGGATAGTACTGATGCCTGTGGAATTCCTTTGCTGCCAAGTTGCGATATAGAAGATGCGACGGAGCCTAGCTGAAGTTCGGCAGTCCTGTCGGAGAGGAAGGCTTTGATATAGTTGTATGTTTTGTGTCCGACATTGAGTTTCTCCAATGCAAGCATGATTGCCTCATGCTTAATGTTGTCAAAGGCTTTTGTTAGATCTAGGGCTAAGACAGCTCTAGTTCTTTTCCTGTGAATAGGGTGTAAGACCTCTTCTGAGAGTCTTAGCATGATGTCTTGGGTTGATAGATTTCCTCTAAAGCCTATCATGGTGTGCGGGAAGTAATTATTGTCATCCATGTGGCTCTGTAGCCTGTTTAGAATTACGTGCTCGAGCACTTTGCCTAAGCAGGAGGTGAGAGATATGGGCCTGAGGTTCTGCAAGTCAAGCTTCTTTCCCGGTTTCGGGATGAAGACAATCTTTGCATGCCTCCAGGATGAGGAGAGTTCCCCTCTTTCCCAACATTTGTTGAAATATTTAGTAATTGCTTCGATCGAGGCATCATCTAAGTTTCTTAGTGATTTGTTTGTAACCCCGTCCGCGCCTGGAGCCGAGGAGGTCCGAAGTCTTTGAAGCGCTGCTCGCACTTCAGACTCTTGGATTTCCTCGTCCAGTTTGTGGTTCGGGGCTCCCAAGTAGCTCGGCAGAGAGACTTTGTTTGATGTGTCTAGGTATCTCTGTCTGAGTTCCTCGACGAGTTCTTTATCTGTGAGCGCATGGTTGTGCACTAGTCTAATGATGTTCTTAAGGTGCGCTATTTTGCTGGTCGCGAGATCTAGCAGGTGTCTGAGGAGGTGCCAAGTATCCTTGAGTCCAAGTTTGCCACTCATTTGGTCACAGACTTGGCCCCACTGTTGCCTGGCAAGCTGTTGTGCATAATCTTCTATCTCTTTGGATAGCCTTGCAATTTTAATGCGCAGTGGTCGACTGAGTTTCTGCGTTTGCCACCTTCTCTGCAGACTGTCGTATGCTTCCCACATATGTAGCAGCCGACTGTCCACAGTTTTTGGTGCCTCTGAAGATGGGATTGATTTCGTTAATGTTTTAACATCATGGATGAGGTCTTTGACCCATTCATCTAGGTTACTTATCTCATTCCCTGCGGTTTGATCTCTGAGTTGTCTGAATTTGTCCCAGTCCGTAATCTGGACCGGTTTCCTGCCTCTACCTCTGAGGTTCTTGGCAGTTATAGTAGTTGCCACTATGTAGTGGTCGCTACCTAGGTTAGTCATAGTGTTTTGCCATGTCACTTGTCCTATATACTTTGTGAGCGTCAGGTCTGGAGATGTGTCAACCTGTGTGCTCCTGCCAATTCTAGTAGGGGTGACTGGGTCTGTGTGTAGTGTAAGGCGCGCATCCTGGATGTAATTCCAGAGATGCGTGCCTTTCTTATTATTGGCTCTGTATCCCCAGACCATGTTTTGTGCGTTAAAGTCCCCCACTATGACTAGTGGATACTGTTTGGAAATTTTGAGTGTCCTATTTATTGCTTCGATAATGGTAGGGTGTCCTCCCTTAGGGTTGCTGTAAACATTAAGTATGAATAAGGCGGGTATGCCTACCTTTTGTGGAATTAGTTCTACTAGGAGACAGTCCAAGTCAGACACTTCTAGGTCATGTTCTATGGCCGTTAGATTTCTCTGGACTAATGTGGCAATTTGGTATTTCTCTGAAATTTTGTTTTCATAGGTTTTATAGTTCCGCAGTTTAACATTTCCAAGTGTTTCCTGCAAGGCAATAACGTCGGGGGCTTTTTCTTTAAGGTTTTGTATGTGGAACTGCAGATTACTTCGTTTTTTCCGAAGCTTCTACAGATCCATTGCCAGATTATTATGTCATTATGCAGTCCCGCCATGTTGAAGTACATGGGGGGTTTCTGGACGCTGCCTGGCACCTGAAGTAGTTGCACCCTGCTCAAAGGTGGATGTGAAGCTAGCAAAGGCTGCTTCTTGTTTGCTTTGTCTGGCCTCAAGTGCTTCGATTCTGCTGCCAATTTGTGCGGCAAATTGTGTGAAATTTTTCTCCAGCATGGATTTAATTTCATCCATAGGGTCTTTTTCAGTCGTTAGAGGTCTCTTTTTTGCGGGGGCGTTGCGTTGTGGGGAGGATGATCGTGAAGAGGCTGCGGATGCAGCGGGTGTGTTAGCTATTTGTGTTTGGGGTGTGTTTGTGGTGGAGTGTTGAACTACAGAGCTATTAGTTTGCTCTCTCTCTGCTCTCAGTTTGTTAATTTCCTCCTGCAATTGAGCGACTACGGAGGTTAGGTGCGCATTTTGTCTTTCTAGTTGTTGTATTCTTTCGTCTGCTTTAGACCGGGAGGTAGGCGGACCCCAGCTCACCTGTTTTGACCAGTCTTTGGAGACGCTTCTGGACAAGGGCGGGAAGGAGCTTGACCTGCTTCGACTTCTCGTTCCAGGGCCTCGTGTGGCTGAAGGGAACCGGCTTCTTGAGACGTGTCCATCATTCTTCTTGTGTGGTACAGGTGAAGTAGGAGGTTTCCTTTGTTTTTCGTAGCGAAACTTGCATCTACTGGTCCCGGTGACGTGATCTCCCTTGCAGACGATGCATTTCGGGATGCAATCTGGGTTTTCTTTCTTCGGATGGCCTTGTCCGCATCGGTAGCAGAGCTCTGGCTTCTCTTGCGGGCATACATCCGCTCGATGTCCTGGTCTCCGGCAGTGGAAGCAAGCTTCAATTTTCGACTTGAAGTAGTAGCATCTCACGACACCGCCGAAGAGATCAATGCTCTCCGGTACTCTTGTGGTGTCGACGAAGATGATCAGAACAGACTTAGTCTGTCCCAATCTTCTAGCTCCAGCGATTTCGAAGTTCTTGCCTTTGTTACGCTGTTGTAGGTCCCGCAACATTTCGTCGTTGCTGTGGCCTGAGTATATGTTATAGCAAATACCCCGTACAGACTCGTCGGGGGGTGCAATGTAGGTATTCAATTCAAAGGTTTCGTCCTCCAGTTGGATGTTCTTGATAGCAACGTATTGCTGCGCTCTGTTCTGACGGATTTGCGACGGTGTAGGAGTTATTCGTAGGGTTAACACGGGCCTGGTCGTCTCTCCTCGCATCCGCGACGTTAGCCTTTGCACCGCAAATAGTGGCCTGAAGGAGTTCGATGACGGTAAATTTCTTCAAATTCATTCCGCCTTTCGGCCTGAACACAATTTTGAAGAAGTCGGTAGGTAATCTCGGCAAAGGACTCCGCTTGAGAATCATGCGGGTCCGCACAGCGGGCTTCTTAGACGGCGGCGGTGGTTAGTGTTCGATGTCGACGTGGTCGGTGAGGAAAGTGACAAAGACTCACTTTTTCTGCGGCGGTTCGACATCTTCTGCGCTTGAATGGCAGAGATCCATTGACTGGTGTCGTCATACTCTTCCACTGGGATGTCCATCCCGTCTGTGGCGTATTCACGTGGCATACCAGTCCTCGGCGGCCGTAGTCGTGCTAGGCCTTCTCGGGCGTGGTCGGTAGAAAAGGCCCAAAAATGGGCCAATAAGTCCCCTCCGCACCAAAAATTGGTAGCGGTTCGGGTTCTTAGGTACTCACGAACACTTTGAAAGTGGTTTTGAGCTCGTATGTATCTGAAGGCCGCGCACAGAGAGCAAAAACGACGAAACCCATGTGAGGCACGTCCGAGCGCTATGCACGTCGTCCGCTAGTTCGAAATCGAGAAATTATTTTATGTTATTTCGGCTCTGCAGAGATATACGATAATGTAGAGGTAGAGAGGGAGCATTGTAAACGGGTTTACAATCCTCTCATATTGGGCATAATTCTCGACTGATGTTTTCAGTGGCATGCATGTTGAAAAACTGACATACTGCAACGCGAAAAGAAGAAAAAAATAGATGGGATAAAGTAAACACATGTGCTCATATATAACTATCGCATAAAAATTTGAACTTTGTTTATTTCATTGGCCATTGTGGCAATTTTAGCCTTAGCATTGCTGTCATGTGCGCTAATTAAACAATACAATGGATTAGCTTGAATGGCGTCTGTAAATAATCATGCAGAGTGCCTGCAGTTCACACATGTACCCCGAATATTATTTTGCCATCTTGGCAAAATAGACTAGCCATTTTGGGCTTGCCTACGCCATTGCTAGCTACTGCGGATGAAGTTGCAGGTAGCCGTTTTGTTATTTTGAAGTGAATAAATAGGTCGCGCCGTTCCGTGCATGAGAAGGGTAGCGGTGGGCAGATCGCGGTCACTCTCGCTCAAAACAAATACTGTATTTGCGATTTATTGATTTATTATACGTGAATGACTTGCTGATTAACTGATTGATTGATCTATTGACTGTCATTACCTGTGCACCTCGTGCAAAAAAGGCACTTTTGAGCTTTCTTGGAGACACTGGTCTCAGTGAAACACTTTAGTCGAGTGTTGAGTGTTGCGTTTTGTGTATGTTGTGTATCTGTGTTGTAAACTGTGCCCATCATTTCATTTTCATGATACCCATCTGGAGTAGCATACTAGGTATGCCGCCAGCCAAACCTCTCCAGGATTCATTAAAAAGCCACCCCTCCCCCACCCCTCTCTCTATGGATTTATGCAACTAAAATGTAAATGTGAGCTAAAATGGGAGCCCTATATGTCACAAAATGTCTGACTAATTTTGACTAACTGAGGTTCCTTAGCTTGCGCTCAGTCCAGTCACACCGATGTTCAAGTTGTCTTTTTGCCTTCATCCGAAATGCAACTGTTCAGGTGTCGAGTCAGCAGCATTTTATATATTGAGTATTGAAGGGGCCACTGATACCCTATCCTGCTTTCACCTTTTTGTATACGCAACCCTTAACAATTACATCACTGCTCAATGGTTTTTTCTTTATCTATTCCTTTCTTAATATACTCACTTCTATAGGATATTATTACTGCCAAACGGCAACTCCTAACCAAGGTTCGTTTCAGTAGAAGTGAGATGGATGGATGGAAAAACTTGATTCTGGTCCTGTACAGGGTGTTGCCACCTGCCAATAACTGGGTTATTTGGTCTGTGTTGCAGTACATGGTAAAAAACAGAGTGAACAAAAAAGACGCAGTCTCTCTGCCTCTTCTATCGCGTAATTTTTATCATGTACAACTGCGCGCATTATTAGCTACAACGCGTGAGCGCGTGGCAAAGCGGTCGCGTGTTGTAGCTCATACTGAGCGCGATAGTACATGCTTCCTTTCCCCGCTCTTGTCCGCACCATTGCAGCCTTTATACCTCCGTGGCAACCCCTGTGTGTACCATGCTTGATGAACGGCATCTTCTCCTTCGCAGGACCCACATCTACGGACTGGAGGCACTCAGGTGTGCCCTGATGTTAATGTTGGACGTGCGCGTCTTCCACCTGTCGGTCATGGCTGATTCTGCGGCCGGCATGGTTTTCCTCAACATAGTCAGGGCCACGTACGCGGCCTCGCTGCTGGGATGCCTTGCAGCGAGCGTATGGGGTACCTTGAAGCGGGTTCTCAAGAAAAAACTGGCGTGACATTGACGGCTGAGAATGCGCTCCTCAGACGCTTTCCTTGCTTTTAATTTTATGTTCGCGAACACAAAACGAAGGTTACTTGGCCTTGGCGCCTTTCGACATCTCTTGGCAGAGCATAAAGGGCCATCATGAAGTTCGCCGAACGTTCCCTGAAAGGTAATGCTGCTCTGCCGAAGTAACTTGGTTGTTGGAGCCGGGCTTTTATTTCGGCATATGCAAGAAAACCGAAAAACCATCATTTCTGGTTGAAATAGCCTCCTGGCGATAGCTTAAGGTTATCCCAAAGGTGCGCTGTTCAAGGTGTTCCAGAACAGTGACTACATGACAAAAGGGCTTGCGCAATAAAAATGCAAAAAGCCTGACTTCTATGTTTTTCGTTCCTTACGTAAGGGCGAACTCAAAAAAGACCTCCCCCCCCCCCCAAAAAAAAAAAACAAAAAAAAAGAAAAAGAAAAGAAATCTGCATGGTGCTACTGTTCAACTGTACTTGCTGGTGACTGACGATGATTATGAAAACGCGACGAGCTGGGGCACAACGGCAGCACTCATGGTCCGCATGAAAGCACAGGGTCTGCCAATTACCGCTAATCTGGTGTAAATGCTCTTTGGCCGTAGTACAATGCTCAACTTACTTTTTGTGTCGCTTAGTGTGCCGCTTAGGTATGTGCCTTTACAGAAGCGAGTTTGAACAGATTAGATGTAGAGACGTATAGATATTTTGTAGCCTGTTTCTTCAATATTTTTTTTCAGGAACATATATAACCAACCCACATTATGCAGCAGTATAGAGGTTGTCCCCGCTAACGTGCAGCCCACATTTTCTTACTTATTTTTATTTATTCTTTGTTTTTTATACCTTAGCCCACATTGTGGATAAAAGCAGCCACTAAGGTGATTTCAATATTTTTGGGTTTTACCAAATTGATTAAATTTTAATGGTAAATAATTTTTACAAATTCAGGATCAGTGCTACAATACGAGAGTCTTTGAGCACATTTGAAGACATGAGTATAAAAAGGAAGGAAATTCTGGATACTGCACTGATCAGAAAGGCCTCTTTACCGCATTATTTCGCTTAAATATTAAGTAATTGGCAAGAATTACGAGCACATATGTAATACAAACTGTTAGGTTTTTTTTTTTTTTTTTTTAATAAGCTCGGAGGCCGATAAATGACCGACAGCGCAGAGGAAGGGAAGGACGGGTGCAACCTCTGCGCAGGGAACGTGATGAACTTGGAAAAAGGTAGGTTCGCGAAGAAAGGAAGAGAGGCAGCTAAGCTAGTGGAATTTCGAAGGTGAGAAGTAATATCTTAGTTTTATCTTGAATACATAAGTGACTTTTTAAATGTCTCTTGCTTTTAGTCCTATTGGTTGCCAACTTGTTCTAAGTCCTAACCCGCCAAGTAGCTTGACGGCTATGGCGTTTCACTGCTGCGAAAAAGGTCACGGGTTCGATCCCCGCCCCAGCGGCCACATTCCGATGAAGCAAGAAAGCTCGTGTACCGTTCAATGGGTGCATGATATGGAATCCCAGGTGGTCAAAGTTAGTCCGGAGTCCCCCACTACGGCATGCCTCATAATCAGATTTCCGAAACAAGAGTTCGAGAATCACAGGAAGATGGAGGCTTAAAAGTGATTAACTGCGGTGGAACAAGGAATGTTAATAATAAACCGATCGTGTTTGCTTTTTTTTTCTTTCTACCTCAATGCTGTCTTGCCACCACTGACCTCTACTATAGTGGAGATCAGTGCAAGCGACCACCCGGCTAACGTTGATCCAGTGTTGACAGACTTCACATCGAACAAAATGAACAAAAGTGTAGCCAAGAAAAAAACCTGCCAGAATACGCTCAATGCAGAATAGTCATTAGCTTGAAATTAGCATCGCACACCTAATGATATTGGCTGCCACATCGCACAAGAATCGCCAATTTCAAAGTCGATTTCGCCATCTGCGTCTGCAGGCTCTACCCCCTTCAAGTACAGCATGTACCCCCTTGTGCAAAAATGAAATGTTTGCCTGCCTGCCTGTTTGCTTGCTTGCTTGCTTGCTCCTTACTACTTAGACTTCTGGAGTAGTGGTGGCTCTCGAAAAGTGAAGCCGGTCGCCGCCATTTTGCTAGAGGCAAAAAGCCCGAGCCGGCGTATATCTATAGCACAGTGGGAGAGCGTTCGTTGTGCTCATTGATTGTACGCAGGCGGAACAGTTTAACAGATTGCGACATGCTCTCCGAGAGCCTTACAACATCTTAGTAGGTCACGGCTGCACCAATCACGTAAAGTAGACGCCCCTCGTATAACCAGTATAACGTTCCGCCTGTTCATAAGCTTTTCGTTGGTTGCTCACGACCGGATGTTGTGCGTACGTTTGCTTCAGTTGGGAACGGTTAGGATGGTGCGTGTACATACACGTATGAATTGTACGCGTCATGTAGTCGCTGGCACGTCACTGCGTGGTATTATTAACGGAGCTGGCTCGGGTTGTGACGTGCGATGTGCACATCCCACGGCCTTCTCTATAGGGTTGAGTTATTGAGCAAAGCCTGTGTTTTTAATAGGGAAACCAGTGAAACACGTGTATAAGAAAGACGAGCGCTCGATTTACGAGAAAAAAGTACTAGGGGTCCCTTATGCTATAACTAAGGCGACTTGAAGGCGCAAGCCTGAGCGCCGCTAACTCAATGACACCACGACCACTTTTTTGCTGAGGCAACTTCACTCCTAATCCATATTTTGCAAATTCAATTTTACAAGCCATCGTTATTTCACCAAACTCCGACCGTGACTCAGCACTTAATTTTGCAGAGCCACCGTCACTCTGAACCCACATCATGCAGTCATTTTTGCAAACCATCCTTTATTCACTAAACTCGAACTGTGACTCAGCACTCTTTTTCTGAGTCATCATCACTCTAAGACCACAATTTACAGTCATTGTTGCAAGTCATCATGTTATTTTGCAAGTCACCCTTCCTATTGACACGTGTAATTGTTTAGCTTTCACCGGTGAGCGCTTTTCACCGGCTAACAAATGTTAAACGTTATCGCTTGGCACAGGACGCGCCTGCATGTATCGGAAGTTTCTCGAACGTTATCGATGCTTCTATCCGTTGTCGGTTGTCGCCGACGCTTATGTAATCTGATTGTATGAGCGACGCGAATTGTCTAGTTCCTTTTGGAAGACACGCGTGTTTTCCTCACCGTCACTACTACGTGACACATGTCATGGGCGCAAAGTCACCTTCATCCGAGCTTTCGTCACTTGCGGTAGAGTATATCAGAGTGTCCTCGCTGTCTGTACAAAGAGCGCCTTCTTTGTACAGACCGAAGATGGTACAACAACGCACCATTGCACTTGTCGCAGTGTGCCTCAAGGTGGAGTCCTGAGCTCCACGCTCTGTAACCTTGCGCTCATTGGCCTTGTTGATGTAGTTCCGCGGTCAGTGCATCTTTCGATACACGCAGACGACATATGCATCTGGGCATCAGGGGTGGCGCGTCTACACTTATGTGCCAGGTTTCAGAGCGGCTACACTGACGTCAAACTACCTTTAAGGACGGGGACTAGAGCTGTCATCTGAGAAGTGTTCACTGGTTGCCTTCACGCTCAAGGCAAAGGGACCATAAGTCATTAAAATCAATGGAGAGGCTATTAGTTATGAGAAGACCCATCGCTTTCTGGGAGTCATAATAGATCGCGACCTGTCCTGGAGCCCTCATATTGCCTACGTGAAAAAGACACTCACTATGATCACATACGTGCTAAGATTTCTTGCGGAAAAATTGTGGGATGCAACTGTACGAGCGATGCTTCAACTTTACCCTGCACTTTTCCTCGGGTTCATGCGCTACAGCTTACCTTTGCTGGGCAGGGTCCGAAGAACAGACGTACACGTCCTCCAGTCGATTCAAGCTCAAGCACTGAGAATATACCTTGGCCTTCCGAGATGTGCATATTCAGCAGCGACTGTTGTCATCGCGCGTGATTGCCCAATCACAACATGTGTTCGCGTCGATGCCTTAAGAATGCACGCCAGGAATTTTGCCCGGATTCCATCACACCATCTCGCCTCACTTCCTACTTCTAGGCCACAATCTGCGTTCAGCGATATTACTGCTTCGCATCGTGCAGTGAAAATCGTGCAGTGAAACAACAGGCGACTGCTTTGCCACGCGCTCGCGCGTTGTAGCTAATAATGCGCGCAGTTGTACATGATAAAAAATCACGCGATAGAAGAGGCAGAGAGACTGCGTCTTTTTTGTTCACTCTGTTTTTTACCATGTACTGCAACACAGACCAAATAACCCAGTTCTTGGCAGTTGGCAACACCCTGTACAGGACCAGAATCAAGTCCAGAATCAAGACCAGAATCTAACTTCACGCCTGAAGCAAGACCACCATTACCATTGTTGTGCCTACATCCCCTCGAAGTCCTCCTAACCATTACTGGAATCCAAAAGAAAACGCAGTCGTCATATTTCGCCCTACAACAAGCCACACTACTGTTCCTGAATGAGCAACACAGCGGACGCCTTCACATTTACACGGATGGTTCAGTTTCTTCTGCAAGCTCAGCAGGAGCAGTGGTTGTTCCCGCGAAGTCGGTCACCATAAAATGCAAAGCATCGCATTTTACATCATCGACGGCTGCAGAACTCGCCGCCCTCCGTGCTGCTCTAGAGTTCTTAACCGAAGAACCGTCTCAGGCATGGTGAATCCTCTCCGACTCCAAGGCCGCTTTCCAGTGCATTATGTCGCCATTTCGTCATGGACCGAATGAACAATTACTCGCTGACATAAGACTTCTGCATCATCACGCAATAGAGAAAATACACGACATAGCATATCAGTGGATACCGGGCCATTGCGGTATCTACGGAAACGACCGTGGTAGATGAGGCCGCCCGATATGCTCATGATGGTGTCCACTGTGCTGCTATACCCCTATCCAGAAGAGACGCAGCCACAGGGCTTCGTTCGCTCGCACGTGAACTTACACTTGCACAGTGAAACTCGGTGGAATTTATCCAACGCTCGTCTCCACAACTTGGATCTGAATCTACAGCTCCATCTTCCGACAGGAATATCTAGAGCTGAGGAGACGCTTCTGTGCCGCTTGTGGCTTGGCGTGGCCTTCACAAATATTTGTGAAGGCCACGCCAAGCATATGCCGACTCAGTGGCCTTCACAAATATTTGTGAAGGCCACTGAGTCGGCATAGGCTGACTCAATTCGGATCGGAATGGCCAACAGCCCTACATACGACAACTGTAGCTGCGAGGAAACAATCCCCAACCTTCTATGTGAGTTTCCCCACTTCAGTCCTCCTCCTCTGCCCCCTAGGCCTGGCGGAGTCGAGTCTAACTCTGACAAGCTCGTGCCGGAGAACACCAATACTGAAGCCTGGCCCGCGCTACCTAAACTACAGCCGCCGCCACAGCAGAAGCCACAACCGAAGCCACAGCAAATACCCTAGCTGAAGCCACAGCCGAAGCCACAGCCGAAGCCACAGCCGATGCCACAGCCGATGCCACAGCCGATGCCACAGCCGACGCCCCAGTTCAAGCCACAGCCGAGGCCACAGCCGGAGTCACAACCGATGCCACAGGCGGCACCACAGTCACATCAAAGAATACAGTGCACTGCGGTAGAGTCCACCATGCCGACTCCCGATAAACTGCCCGAAGAAGACCGGCAAGTGGTTGTGATGCTTCGGTCCCTTGTAAATACCCTACGTATACTCTTAAGCAAGCTGCATACTCCGTCAGCGCGAAGTGCAGTACAAGTACTGGATGCTCTCAATCCAGTGCTTGCAAGTCTCGAGTAAGCCCCATGGCTCACCCGCATTCACGCAACGACCACTGGCCCTTGGTTCATGTGAGACGTCTCCAACGCACATCACCAGCTATGGGACTTGACTTTGGTGTTATGGTACTTTGCTGCACACACAATGCTCACTCTCCTCCTCTTTTCCTCTTTTTATTCCCCCTTTCCCTTACCCCATGTGTAGGGTAGCAAACCAGACGTTCGTCTGGTTGACCTCCCTGCATTTCCTCTCTTCGCTTCCTCTCTCCTCTCCCCCCTTCAGTGCGCCCAAGAAAGAACTTTAAACGGTGTTAGATGGACCTGATAAACGGCCTTTGTCAGAGGAAAGGGTCCTGGGACACTGGCCAAGACCGTCCTCAGCGCAGAAGGCTTTCAAAGCGCTGTTGCGCTTCTTGCGGTGAATTGGTCTCAGAGACATACTTTAAGCAGTGCCATATTCTCCATTTTTTTCTTCTTTACAATTTTGTTACATCTCTGTTCTATGATCTTTTATTCCCCTTGTTCCCTTTCCCCAGCATAGGGTAGCCAGCCGGTCTGAGAACTGGCTAACCTCCCTGTCTTTCCGTCTATTCCTCCTTTCTTTCTTCCTTCCTATGACTCACCAAACTCGAACCGTGACTCAGCACTTTTTTTTTGCTGACTCACTCTCACTTGGACACTCAAGTCGGACATATATATTTTTGCAAGTCACCCTCCCCCCACTTCATGACCTCTTGATTCACTCTTAATTCACATTTGATTCACTCTTAATTTACCCTATCACTGCTTAGTTCACCTTCATTCACTCTAGTATCTCAATTTTACTTCCATCACACTTGGTTTGCTCTATTACTCTGAATTTCCCATTTTCATCACTCTTGATCGTTTCACCCTATCACCACTTGATTCACCTTCATCCACTCTTAATTCAATTTCATTTACTTTTCGTTAACTTGGCTCACTCTATTTCATCATTACCTTTCGTTTGACTACTATGACCCAACTAGACCCCTTTAATTCACCATCAATTCACTCTTAATTCACCTCATTTACCTCGCTGTATAACCATTTTTTATCCTTATCATTACCACCATAACCATATTTAATTACACCCATTACTATCATTAATTATTGGTTCTTGGTCACTTTTCGGGCTTTTCGAACCATTTTACAGCGAATTTAAGCTGTATATGGCCAGCTTTGGACGGATCGCGGCCGTGGACAAAATGACGCGTAGAACAACAAAGTGGGCCTATGCTGGTAATAGTGCAGAAAGGGTCCAAGCTCAATGGCATATACCCCTGTGGCAGGCCCGTAGCCAGGAATCTTTTCAAGGGGGGGGGGGGGGGGGGGGCACTTGCTGAAGGCCTTGACTATTTGAGGAAAGCGCCTATCTTTCAGTAAATATTTCCGCTGAAAAATCTCAGTATGTAAATTATGCGTCATTTTTAATACTATTTTATAAATACATTTATATTCTTAGTTTTGAGATGAATCTTCCTAATAGTATAATGTTTTTATACGGACAATTCGTCGCAATAGATTTCATTAATCAATATAAAACAGCGTTACTCAGAGTCACAAATATAAATACGAAGAGTGGAAATATTCGTTGTATTGAAGCACACTCAAGAAGAGCTTCACCCGGCGTCTGGCGTGGAACGGTGGATCGGCAGTGATCTCGTCAGGTCCCACAAGTCCGCGGCGCGGTGCGTCTATTTGCTTCAAGGTCCTTCTCCGCACTGGCTCCTTAAGTTCGGAAGCCTAAAACACAAGTCTCCGTGTCTTCCTCGTAAACGTTGCGATTACGTTGCTCACAACGGACTCTCTGTAGAGCGACAGCAGAGCCAACCCATTCAATCATTCCGCAACAGAGCTGTTGCGAAGGTAGGTTTTGAGGCGTTTCAGCCTGGAAAAGTTTCTTTGCGCAGCGGGGTGGCGGGAGCCCTGCTAGAGAATATCCCCCCCTCCCCCCCCCCCCCCCCCCCCCCTGGCTACGGGCCTGCCCTGTGGGCTCGGGGACCTTTAACTCGCCCTTGAACTACCCTTGCCACATATGGGACCCAAAGAGACAACAACGCTCTGAAACGATAAACGTTGTTGCCCAAACGCTAGTCTATGACGATGCGTGTCGAAACGTCAGTGATAAATCGTAATAGTCTACCAACCAATAGCTGTGTCTCATTCTCTCTGACTTAGCCATTTCCGCAGCGACGTCGACTCGTCAGTTGCCCCTTGGACTCGGTATGGGTGAGACCCATGTCGCTCGCTCCGAAGAGGAAGAGGGCGCCTTCAAGGAGCGCCGACGCCCTCAACAGCGCGAATGGATGCGAAAGCGACGAGAAGCCGAACCCGCAGCGGCCCAACGTGCTGCGGCCGATGGCGCAAGGTGGTGTGAATCTAGTCGCCTAAGCTCGCTTTCACTCGCACATACAGCACACGGCGACGCAACGAAGTTATGTGTTGCGTTTTTTCAACCACTTAACATAACCACCAAATTAAAGAAGTTTAAATATAATTAAACAAAACCAACAGCTTCGCTGGTCTTCCATCTTGACATAGTGGAAGGGCTCTGAATGTTCCCGATTTGTCATGCTAATTATCGTAATTAGTTTAATAACTATCATGATCATTTATCGATATTTATATTCCTCATGTAATTACCTAACGATTGATATATAATGTTATGGTGTTTGTAATGATCTTATTGAGTTGTCGATTTTTGTACATATTTCTTACCAATTTTTGTCCGATTTCTGGCTCCACTTTTCAAGGTCACCTCAAAACGAGACATATAAGGATTTCGACTTAAAAAACAAAAAAGAGAAGGGTTGCAAGTGCAGCGCTCATCTAGCCAGAACTATCCGGTAAATAAAGGGAATTTAAATTGAAACTCACTCCAGTTCTTCCTTTGTGTACGCGTCTGCATTTCTCACTGACTTCCTGTTCAATCACAAATACGTATAATCTCGCCCAGCAAAACATGATGTGTTATGGCTTGGACACAAGAGTGGTTGTGTTCAACTCCAATTACAAGATTGCAGAGTGCTATATAATGTTTCGAATAGACCACATCACTCAGAAATCTAATCCAGCGCATTGTGAAGAGCAGTAACACGACTTTCGAAACTCGTAAAACTTAAAACTGAATTCACAAAGAGCGTAAGTTCCATACTGCGCTTGTAGTGATACAAATATACATTTCTAAATGCTCCAGTGTCACTGAAAAGTGTTTTCTGTTGTTCCTACGTTTGTATAGTATTGTTGACTGATATGTCTATGTTGTCTGAAAAACTTCTAACTGTACCAGTGCAATACGCATGTTACATTAACAAATTATCTCGACACCGATGGATGAGTGGCATCACTTTGTTTAGGTTTAGGTAAGGCGGTGGTCAGGTAAGTTGGTTTAGGTTTAGGTAATACGCTGCTGGTGGAAGGTGTATTATGTCTTTACAAAAGCTTGCTGAAAATGTTTCTCGCCAAACAGCGGGTAATCAATAGTGAATATTACGCAGCTACACCCCACAAGAAACCGTTCGTAATATAACAGTGAAGAAGTAAATTTTGATCATGCACAATGGCGTTGCTTATATGAGAAGGCTATTTTAAACCCTGTAGGTTGTAGGTTAGACGTATTCAAGAGTTAAGGAGTAGCCGGCGCCTTACTTGTGCGTCAACATCTCCTCATATCGTATCAATAAAAAAAAAGTAAAGATGTGCAATGGGCGAAGCGTCTCGACAATTGATTGTCTCAAAGCCTGCAGCAAGAGTTGGATGCAGAATTTTTTTTTCTACGACACACAATTTTGAATAGATATACACCTTAAAGATGTTTATTATAAGTTTTTATCGCGGAACTACCAATACAACCGTATGCTGCGCGTATTCCGAGGCCGCCAATGCTGAGGCCGGGTCCTCTTTTGCCTCTAGCAATATGGCTACCGCGACTTCACTCGCTCCCGTAGGCGGCTGCCGGGTCTGCCACTCCAGGAGATTTATATAACCTCCTTGCTCTTTGCACCATGGTGCTTACACACCACGGTGTATTGGCCCAAAAGCTAGCGGTTAAAGGGAGGAGGGGAGATCAAACTTAAAAGAGAGTGTAAGGCAGAGTACGTGGGAAATTCTACAAACACTATTGAGATAAACTAATTTTAGAGACAGTTAATTTTAGTTTCCATCTTCCTGTTTAATGTTTTCAGCATTCAGGGGCTCATGCTACTTCATTCACTGCCGCTGTTGTTGTTGATGATGATATGCTGCCCCGGCCTTTGAAATTAGCGTTGCGCGCGTATTAGTAGTAGTAGTAGTAGTACCTGCCTGGAAGATAAACTTGAATAGAAAAGTGCACCGCCGTAACTGTCTCTCGATGTGAGGACACCTCAACAGAACAGTGCAAGAGGCGCTTCCAAACAGTCGTAGGGTTGCGCAAAAATTACGCCATAGGGCAAAATGGAAACGCAATTAGGAAATATCGCAGCACTCAGCTCTACACGGATATCTTAACAAGCAAAACGTCAACTCAGAGAGTCTTCCTACAAACACGTTCAACAGAGTGCAGGCGTGCGTATGAAGGCCTCCTACACATCAACTTTAAAGTTCGCGCTGCTTGATGTCAGAGAAGCAAATCTAGCGTACGTTAAGTCAGTCTTCAAGAGATGGCAGCACCGACCTCAGCAGAGGAAACGTGTGATACGTTTGGCTGGTGGCGTTTAGGTGTTGGGATGTCCATTTCAGGTCCATTTCTACCACATTCATATGTCGTCTTTTCAGTCACACGAGCGCACAGGAATTGTTTCTTAAGGGGTAGAAAAGCTAAAAGAGCACTGGTGTCCTCACAACGTCGGCCGTAAGCGGTCGAGTGGTTTTCACCAAGTTGACAGCGTTTCGACACCACTTGCTGCGAGGTCAGGCACGTCTGTTGCGAAGTTACAGCGCTTGGAGGAAAATTGACGCAGCACGAAACGAAAGCAAAAATTGCGCTCCGCGTTGCTATAGATCACACGCTGCTGCAGATTACTCGAAATGCACTAAGCAACACCTCGTAGGAAGGCGGCGCCAACAGCTTGCAGGGCCATGGATCTGCCAGAGATTGCGAAGCGTTTGGGATACCTTGTTTACTTCGTCAGCCCGAATGAGACGTCGTTTGAGAAGCTCGAAGACGTTCCCGACTACATTGTACAGGCGAGTGGCCCAGTTATGTCTGCTGCTTCATCGATCCAGAGTCACAGACTGGCACGCTTTAAATTTAAGTGCTAATCTGGCGTGCTGCTCGTGGGTGTTCGTCATAATTCGGCTAGTTCAGCTGTGCGATGTGCTGTTGTACGTTGTATGTTCCTTGCTATGCGTGGATTTCGGCAATGTGTAAACACTTGAACTGACGGTATTCTGTGCGAATAAAAAGGCCTACACACGTAAACGCAGAGAGTTTCTCATCTATCATGACGAAGGCGGACCAAACGTGCATGACCTTCGCAATTCTAGCCTGAGAATTGAAAAACGAAAGCGTGTCTCATCCTGGCGACGCTTTGCCGCGGTATCTGGACCCCTTTGGCGCGGTGGCGATGGGAAGGACTCAGGAGTGCCACGTGAACGAGGAAAGTAAATCAAGCAAAATAAATACAAAACGAAAATTCCGCTCATCAGCCATTTCTCCATTCGGTTAGAGACTTCCATTCGCGCGGCCGGAGCAGTGTGGTCACTGTGGTTGTGTGTCTGTGCTAGCATACAACTATTTGTTGTATTCCCGCGAGCACAGAATATATTGACCCAGTCACGTCAATTTGACAGCCGACTTTGTAATTGAAAAAGTGGTTGTTCCTGTATTTAATTTTAATGGATACGTAAATTCTAATTAACAGAACCACGCCTCATGTGCTGATGTTATGTACGTAACATTTCTTGAGCATTTTTCCAGAGTAGTGATTCATAACTGTTCGATTACGTGCGGAATAGAAATCTTGGCAAGTTAGTCAGACGACTTTGGTCTATCTTTTTGGCCGCTAAACTTAGCGGGCTATCTAAGAGGTTAGATCGAATGTCTTTATGAGTCATTGTGCGGAAACAACGAAAGGGGCCATGCCCTTTATTATTTATGCTCCATAAACAAAGCGCCGGTTCTTGGGGACATATTGGCCACGTGCACTACCGATTTCGGCGCTGCGAACGGCGCTCCCGTGACGTCACAGGGAGGACTCTCCTTTGTCGTCTGCTACGCTAGGGGCTCGAATGGCTTCATTTTTCGTGTGTTTGCTCGCGCTCTGACGGCGTGCTCGCGTAGCACGGCGCTCTCCAATTACCATCTGTATTTTTTTCTTAGTGTTAGTTTTCTTATTGCCAATATTATGAGGACAACAAAACTTGTATATTAAATATATTTTCCACATAACCGCCCCAGTGGCTCGATCTGGCGCTGCGCTGCTTAGCTCGAGGTCATTGATTCGACCTCATCCGCGGCGGCCACATTTCGATGGGAGCGAAATGCAAACACACTCACGTGTACTTAGATTTAGGTGCATGGGGAAGAACCCCAGGTGGTCAAAATCAATCCAGAGTCCTCCACTACGGGCTTGTTAATCATATGGTTGTTTTGGCACGTAAAATGTCACAATTTATATTTGTGTTTAATATTACCCTATCTTTCGCGGGCAGGGACACGATCTCGTGAATCAGTCATAATACATCGCGCCGAGCGAGCAAGTGAGAGTCCACGCAGCTTTGGAAATAAAGCACGATCGCAGGGCTCATGCGCAAAATTTTGCGTTGACAAAGCGACATTGTAGTTGAACGCGAACTTCACAGTACGCTCGTAATTCCTATCACTTGGTGTTGCAATATAAAACTTTTTCTAACAACAAAAGTATCGTTATGTTACTGAGAAGCGGTTTACTTTGAACATTAGGGGCAGCACGCGCTATCGTTCCCAATTGTCGAGCATGCTTTGCACTATTTTCTTGCAAATAAATCTCATTACCACTTTCTAACGCAGAAAAAAAAATGTTTGTTTACGTTAGCATAATACTATTTCTCTTCGACGCACTTTCTGACTACAGGAAACTACTCGAAAAACATACCTTTATGACCGTAATGATAAAAATGTTATTAAAAAACGCAGAAACACCTGTGAACAGTTCGCCTTTATAGTAATTATCATCGCTGGACGAATCTAGCACAAGGAATGTGCACGCTAGCCACGGTAGGTAAGCTGTGTGGAACGGTGGAAGTAATCCATTTTAATTAAAAGTTATGCGAAGGCTGCAGTATACTGCAGCACAAGACTGTGTAATTTTGTTTTCCTCACTAATTTTGTCCGCCCTTGTATCAGACGTTCCAGACCACATTTTGCGGCAATGCCGCTAAAGCACTGCATGCATTTTAACGTGCCGCAGTGAGCACCTAATTTCTTGAGAACGCATGGCATCAAACTTCTCTCGCGATATGTTTTACACGTTGGGCAGCAACAAAATCGAAATGTCTTTGGCAAACGGAGTGGGTGACCGAACATGTAGCATGCGCTGAATAGACAAACACACTATTTCAGCGCAGGCACCGTAGCTGAAGGCCAAATCCTGCAGTTCATTGTCGTGAAAGGGCCGACAAACTATTATGAGTGCTTTATGAAAATGGAACAGCAATGGGGAGAAGCCAACGCTGTTCACGCACGTGTGCACACTGATCACTAGCAGACAACTAAGGAGCATCTCGGGGCTAATAAGAACTTTAATACATGTTGTGCAATTGCTTTACTGCTTTAGAACGCTAGCTCGAGATGGTTGATTGTATACAGTAGCTACGCGCACTATATATAGGCTTAACTTGGATAGATAGATTTATGCACACAAGCATTGCCGGCGGTCATGGCTGGACGAGCAAGTGTTGGAACTTGGCACGCCTGGGTGGTCGGGCCAGTCTTAGTCCTGGCATAATTGGACGCTGCGGTATCCACCACTTGGCTCTACGCAAGTGACAATGCAAACTGACATTATCGATATACCAAAAATTAAATCGTACAGAGTTGGGAAGAGAGATTCGTTGCACTGCTGAGCATGAGATCGCGGGATCGAATCCCGGCCGCGGCAGCCGCATTTCGATGGAGGCGAAATGAAAAAACACCCGTGTGCTTGCGTTGTAGTGCACTTTAAAGAACCCCAGATGGTCAAAATTAATCCGGAGCCCTCCACTACGGCTTGCCTCATAATCAGAACTGGTGTTGGTACGTAAAACCCCAGAAAGTAGAAGAAGGGAAGAGAGATTCAAGAAAGCGGACATAGCTTCAACGGAGTTTACTTCTCTGCGTCCCAGAAGTTTTTCCGAACGGTGGGATGAAGAGATGGGTGAACCAGAAATTTAATGAAAGCCAATATGCAGTGGTGACCCAGTGGAAAAAGCTGTTCTGATACTTGGCGAGATTTATAGTAGCCGGCCAAGGCGTGTTGGTTGGGCCAAGCTTGGCAATGTAGGTTGGGCTGAGCTTGAGAACGGGCATTGGCATCACGTCGGCCGTCTACCAGGGTGTCCCGCGTTGTGCGAACTACTGACCAATGTTACGCCTCGCATGGCCCAACATATTTTTGGATGGCTCCGATCTGTACGAAATCAAAGGAACTTTTGTGCAATCCCGGGCATTTGATTGGATAGACATGCTATCCTAGACACACCGCATCGTATAATAATCTACTGATATTTCTGCAGCACATTCATGGCTGATAACGTACAGAGGTCAACACACTTCTCGAGAACGCGCGAATCACGTTCTCAGGACTGCGCTGGTGATATCTGAAGATGACATGTGGCCCAAAATCGGCTGTATGTGAGGTTACCCGACTACATTTACAGTTTCCATTGGTTTCTCTTGACCTGGTGGTCGGCTCAGACGTTGGTAGCTGCTTCTGCCCTCAGGAGTGTGTTCTAGACATGTGTGTTGACCTCTGTACGTCAGCTTCGGCCTTTATATCGTCCGCCGCCACGAATTCTCAGCGTGGACTCGGCGCTCAGACTGGCTAACGCCGTGTAAAGAACAGATGCCGCATACAAATATGCGTGCCGCTTATGATATGTGGCAAGGATATAGCCGCTATTTCTTGAACCGCCGCAATTACCCGGTGTTACGATATGGAGAATCTATGTTTGTGACGTTGGTTTAGAATAATAATGCAAAGTCTCGTGTGAACTTGAGCTACGGAGCTGGTAGTGTGAGGTTGTATTTCAGAAAGCATATTCCTCTTGCACTAAATCTGAAATGTCTGTCTATAATTCTGCACCTGAATGACCTCACTGCGTCGTCTGTGCAGCGAGACATATGCAGTTTTGGTGGGCCTGTTTGGAAAATCCTGGAATTTGGAAACAACTGAACTTGCTGACAAATTCTATACCAGCATAGTTAGCCACTTAACGTGGCCCGACTATGGTCGACATACAGCTGGCAAACAAAATCGGCAGATAACTGTATCCCAATGTTTCCCAACTTCGAATTCCAATATTCCAATCGTCGGCCATCGGCCAGTTCCGCTTAGGGAAGCATCATATTGTTCTGTTTTCAATACATAGAGCCCATACATCGTTATTGTACTTTGGCCTTTGCTGATACTGTTCCTACTGCATACCCACACTGCGGCCACGAATACAACAACTTCGAACACATGCTCTGGCTGTGCCCTGCCAACGCGGGCACGGACTTTCCTGACCAGTCCTCCTGGGACTCAGCGCTCAGAAGTACAGAGCTCATCGCTCAGCTCAAGGCTGTCCAGAGGGCCCGGGCCGTCGCCGAAGGACTATGTCTACCGGCACCGACCTGGGTGGAGCCACCGGATAGATTGGGGGGGCCTCCGGACCCGCTTTAATTCTTTCTCCTCAGGACCTAAATAAAGTTCGTACTCACTCACTCACTCTGAAGCTCATAACTTCGGATACTGCCTTTCTAAAACCGCTGTGTTAGCCGGATCGTTGCATCATCACCTGAGCGCTTAATGGCTATAGGTCTCTAATTTCCTGCCAAAGTATGGAGCAGACAACACTTCTTGTAAAGTTTCCCAGCCAAAGGTGCTCGAGGCCTGCGCAAAAAATACTGCTGTGCGGAATTATTGCTGTTGCCGGCTCCGGACAATTTTCATGGTATGAAGATCGGCCTCTATTTTCAAACGTACAAGTCAGATCACCGCCAGCTGCGAGTACTTTGCCCTCGGTACTTTCGCGACGGAAAATACTTCGTCTCTGATACGTAGCTGAATCAGTGAGACAAATTTAGGGGAAAACTTTACGCTGAAACTTTGAACGACAAAAATATAACTAGTTGGTAGGGATTCATGTTTGAAAAAGTTAGGCGTGCAGACGCGGCCACAAGATGGGTGTGGCGTTTGTCTTGTCCGTCTCCCTCTTTTTGTGTCCGTGTCGGCACGCCTGACTCTTTCTTACAAGTAAACTGAAGGATGCGCATTCCGTTTCTCTGTAATTTATGTGGCCATTACATGATGGGACTAAGGCAAAAGCCGAATCCTGGTGAAGGTTTGATGCTCCAAATGCAGTCTGTCAGTGTGGAGGTCGAGGTTACAAGAGGAGAAACACCACACAAACACTGTGTCAGCCGCTCCGCAATTTCTCGTCGATTCAGGCACATCTGAATCGTCATGCTCGTCTAGTTTGGTCCAAAGATTTAGTAGAGGTGACACTACAGAAAAGGGCCATCACGCACGCGACTTTTGCATTCACCTATACGGTCCTGAACACAAATAGTCTTACAATCTGAAACCGACACTGTTGGAACCTCTATTAATGTTTATTACTTTATTGTTAGCACCGCTCTAGTCCTGCCTCATTATGTCCAACTTAAGTGGCAGGCACAAAAGTAACCTCCCTGCGATGTGTTTGCCTTCGCTCGACGTTGCTCTCGCGGCAATAACCTTTGTCAGAAGGATCCTCGTACTATATAATTTATATCCGTGTTAAAGAATTGCAGTTCCAGAAGGCCTGCATTTATTTTTGCAGGAAACCTCACAAAGCGCAACCGCGTAACTTAACATCATAACCCCAGCCTTATAGGTATGCCCAAAATGCGGTACCTCTGCTGTCAATGTCGGTTGTGTGACATGTACTTACATGCATGAACGCGTAGTTTCCATAAGACGCCCGATGATGTCTGTTGCGAGAATTTTCTCTGACAAGATACATTTGGGAGTGTTCTCAGAACTTTTGTGCCAAAGATTATGGTTTACAGGGGTAGATATTGACACAGTACCGGAAAGTGAATGGATGTAGTTGACTGGTCCTGCCTGCCGATTCACCCATGCTAACTAAATTATTTTTTCGCATCGTGCTCCGCAGCATCCTCTTTGCTTACAAACGCGTGACTGACTTGTCTATGTGATCGTCAGCTGTGCGACGTGAAAATGACTGATATGAAGCGTGCCAGTGAAAGAAACGGGATGTCCCACTTAACGTGTGACAAAATTTAATAATATGCGAGTGCTACGTAGCTGAACAGAATCAAGGTAATGTTGTTTGCCGTCGTTTGGAGCAAGTCAGACTATTTTTTTTTATTTCGCCTACATCTAATCGATACGTCTTCTCGCGAGATTACTGTGTCTTCACTATGAAGACTATCCCTGAAAGTTATGTACTGGCAATAGCCCTCAATAATAGTGGTTCAGGCTCAATCGTAGGGGCAGACGAAGGCCTTTAAAGTAGGAAGACAAACGTTTCGGACTGTCACCTTACTTTCTCTTTATATTCCACTGCCTCGTGCAGTTGTAGAACCTTGTGTGTCAACGGCACATATCTAGTCTAGGTAACTGTTCAAAGATCTTATGCCTAATTTTATATTCGCGGGCATTCTCCTCTTCTTCCTTACAAAACTGCTCCATGCATGAGCACTAATAGCAGATGAAGGCATCCTCATGGAATCAACAAAAACGTGTCATTTGGATATACCTGAAAGAAAGTGATCGACAAGAGCGACAAGGGACAATGGAAGAGGACATAAGCGCTGACTCGCTACTTAATTTTATTTTTGCAGAACAGTGTTCATATAACACACAAAATCACGTATGCATGAGGTGAGCTGACAATAAAAATATAAAAATACACACACAAGAAAAAAAAACACGACATTCAAGGAATGTGGAATACTTCATCGGCAGTCAATATGTAAAACTTTTTTATGAGGGGCAACTGAAGGCCTACTAATGCCGACGTGCTCGTTTTTTTATGGGGTATGCCTCCATGACAAGGCGTCACCGTTCTTCTAAAATAAACTTTAGTCGCGAGTCAGCGCTTGCTTATGTCTTCGTTTACTGTTCTTTGTCGTTTGTGTTTGTTGTTCATTTTTGCTGTAAAGATGCACCAGTTTGCCCAGCTAGCAATTCGGACATGCAGTCGGATATGTAAGACAGCTCAAAAAGTCGTAGCCCTATAGTCTGTACAGAAAACTTCCTCAAAAAGTAATATCCCTATAGTCCGTCCAAAAAACTTTCTGCATCCTTGCAGATCTTTTTTTTATATTATTATTGTAGGTTATGGCAGGGCCGCGTTGCACTCTGTTCTGAGCTCCAGGTGCAGCTGGTCGCACTCTTGCACCGAGACTAAATTCTGCTAGAAGCTGCCAACGTGTGCCTACTTGGAATCGAATAAAGTACGTCTCTCTCCTTTTTGGTATGCTACTCCCAGGTTGTGCCTCTGTTTACGGCGTTCCTGCTGGTCGAACTGATATTCAACTTCCTGCAGAAGAACAGCGACCGTTTTCAACTTGACGATGGCCTGACCTCGATAGGACAAGGCATTATTCAAGAGTTGTCCCGGTGAGCTGTATGCGAGTTACCAGACAAACGTACCCGCAGAGAACTGAAAGAAATCGGGACACGAATAATCGTTCTTGTTTATTTCAAGATTGTTGTTTCCATTTCATGAATGTGCGTGGATGCCAATCACAGATCAAAACAATCGCACATTATCAGTGCCAGTTCTTAGAAGCGGTACAGGGCCTACCGAATCTGTCTGTCGACACGTCGCTTGTATGGGCTGTAGTAAATACGCAAGAGCAGCGATGAACTCCAAATAGAATTAAGACCGCTGATTGGCTACAGCACGCCTTCTCGCTCGCAGCGTGTATACTAATAAATATTCGCTAAAAAAAGATAGTAATAATCGCGGGAAATATTTAACTTTAGAAAATAACTTGCATTTTTGATGTTATGAAGTTGGCCGGGTACATCGCCTCAAAGCGAACGGAGCCGTTGAAGAAATATTACCTGAGTCATATCTTGCTTTCTTTATAAAAGCCAAGGGTAACGCTCGAAACGTTCAATAGTTCATTATCAAAACCGTATTTCCAGTTCAGGCAAGTCAACATTTCAGACTGTTTGCCTTTGAAGATAACATATTGTGGCGTCACAGGTTCTTCGTGTCAGATCTGAAAGCTTTAGCTTGTCCATATGCGTAATGACTGGTATATACACATCAACAGCATAAAAGATGTACACGTCAACAGCAAAGAACACCACAAGGTGTCGCTGTAAGCGCTGCTGGCATAGAGAAGAAAATGGAGGCGTTTCCTACAACAGTCTGGGAATATAAGGAACTGGCATACATTATGCAGCAGGACATAAGACAAGCACGACAACAAAAATTGTTGGATTTGAAAGAGGAAACCACGCAATTGGTGGAACAAGGAAATAAAACAAGCTATAGAAGAGCGTAAGCAGGTGTCAAGAGATCATCGAGAAGCCATAAAGTTAGGATTACACAAAGAATAGGTGCTTCTTAGATGGAACAAATACCGAGAAAAGATAAGCGTAGCGAGTCAGCTCGTGCAAGAGAAAATTGAATGCGCAAGTGAACGTTGGGTGCGTGACATTCGCAAAAGAGACAAAGGCGCACCAAAAAGATTCTGGAACCATGTTAGAGCACTCGGAGTTCCAACTTCAAATTCGCAAACGGCTATAAGGGATGCAGACCTGGTAACATCTTCGAAGGAGACAATGCACTGCGGTACATCACAGACGTTATTAGGGATAAGTTCAACACGAAAGAAAGCGTAGTTCAGATTCAAACAGATCCAGAAATAACAGAGAAGACTGGGAGATCAAAATTTAGCATAGGAAACGTGTACTGAAAGAAAAAACAGAAGAAGATGTCCCTAATAACAGTGCCGCAGGACCCAATGAACTCCCAATACAGCTAATCAACAACCTCGGTCCAAAGAGCAAGGCACTACTGATTAATGCCATAGAGAAAGTGATTAGAACGAAGGAAATTGCGGTTGTATGGCGTGATAGCAAGATGAGCCTCATTTACATAGGCAAAGCTGATAAAGATAAGACTAGCACAGGCCAGTTACAATAACGTCGGTGATATATAGAATAGTAATACAAGCCATAATATTAGAAATGTCGAAGTGGGTGGAGAAAAATAATGTACTGGGGGAACTACAGAATGGGTTCAGACCGGACAGACACTTAGAGGACAATATGTGTGTACAAACTCACTGCATAGAGATTTCAGTAGCTAAGAATAGACCTTTATGGATAGCGCTTCTAGATATTAAAGGCACCTACGACAACGTACACAGGGAGGAGGAGGGAAAACATTTATTAAGAGAAAAAAACAAGCAGGCGTCTTCCTGCTTGTGCTGGGAGGTGTCCTTAGTCCAGGGCTCCTGCGGCTCTTGCTGTCTCCCGGGCCCGCTGCACCAGTTGTTGCTGGTCACGAGGTTCCGAGCTAGTCAGCACGGCCTCCCACTGCCCGGGTGTGGGGTTGGGTATATGCGGGGCTACCTGTATTTTGGGACAGGCCCATGTGGTGTGATATAGAGAAGCGTAATCGTTATAAAGGGGGCATTTGTACGACTACAGTGCAGGGTGTATTGCGTGTAATCTGCTTAAATGGGGGTATGTGTTGGTTTGTAATTGTCGCCATGCTACTGCGTCTTCGCGTGAGAAGGTCTTGTGTGGGGTTGGGTATTGTCACCTGTTCAATCTGTGGTGTTGTAATATGGCGTTGCATTGTAAAGATACGGGCTCCATAGATGCGGCCGTATCCCTCTCTTGTGGGGCCCGGGTGGCGTGAGCTCGGGCTACAGCGTGCGCACGCTGATTTTCAGAGAGAGACTCGTGTCCTGGAGTCCATACTATTTCAACGTCGGGTAATTGAGAGGCTTGTTTGAGGAGTCGAGCGGCGATGGAAGATATTCTGCCTCTGGCATAGCTACAACAAGCTGCTTGGGAGTCGGTAATAATTGTAACGTGTTCTTTGGTTTGACTGGAGGTGATGGCTAAGCTCATGGCTGTCTCCTCCGCTTCGATGGCGTTGGCAGTGCGGACCGTCATCGAAACCACCTCTTGAAGGTTATGGCCGACAACACTGACTGCCATGGCTGCTTTTCAGGGGTACTTGCGGCATCTGTGTATAGTGTGGTGGGGAGGTTACCGTATCTTGTTTGAAGAGTCCTTGCGCGAGCTTTGCGACGACCGGCATGATGTTCCGAGTGCATGCTTCTAGGGATGGCGGCTACCTTGATATGCTCCCGGATGTTGGGGGCCAGATTGATTTTTCGTGGCCTCGCTGTGTGGGGTAGCCTAGGCGCGCTAGGAGCTTCTTGCCTGTTGGTTTGAGGGCTAGGCGTTCTCGTTGGGTTATGAGGTGGGCGTCTATGATTTCTCTTACTGTGTTATGGACTCCTAGGGCTTCGAGCTTGAGTGTGGCTGTTCCCGGTGGTAGGCCGAGCGCTTGCTTGTATTCTTTCCGCAGAAGTATGTCCAGTTGACCTTTCTCTATGGGAGTAAGGGGAAGGTACGGGGCAGCGTAGGCGATGCCGCTGATTATCAGAGTTTGGTTTGGTTTGGTGCCAGGGCCTGGACGAGCTAGGTAACGTCGTCTTCTTTCAGGCCGTGTTGTTTGGTGGTGATGCGGCTGACCATTCGCATGACTTGGAAAGTGGTCTGCTTGAGACGTTGGATGGTGTATGCGCCTCCGCCGTCCTGTTGTATGTGGAGGCCGAGGATGCGGACGCGATTTACTGTAGGTAATTCTTTGCCGTCGAGGGTGAGTGTGATTTGGGGTATTTCATAGAGTTTTCTACCGGATTTCTGCCGAACGACTAATAGTTCCGACTTCTCGGGGGAGCATCGGAGACCACTGCTTCTTGCATAATGCTGGACGACGTCGGTCGCTTGTTATATGCATTCGTGCTTGAGAATAACACAATTCCCTGGGTAAGCTTCTGGAGCACGTACACGGAGAATTATGTGTTATTCTCGAGCACGAATGCATATATGACGATTTCGTAGAGCTGCTGAGGGATATATATATATATATATATATATATATATATATATATATATATATATATATATATATATATATATAGGAAACCGAGCACAAGTTGTAAATGGTCAGTGTAAATGGACAACCAGGAGTCATCAAAAACAAAGTTAGAGAACCAGAGACAGCGAATTGGATGCAAAGAATCGAAACAAAAAGACCATGGAGATTACACGAATGCGCAGAAAAATATTACAAGGGACAATCTGTACGATACCACAAAAGGCAGTGCCTTGCTATTTGAGGCTCGAGTTGGTTGCCTAAGGTGAAAAACATACGTACAGGAGCAAATATTCGCCACAAGTTGAGGCATGTCTATGCTGCAGCAAAAAACCGGAGACAACTCAGCACATCCTAATTGAATGCGAGGGGATTCACCCAGTGAGACCCGTAGGTAACGTGCACCTTCCAGAAGGGCTTGGATTTAAAGTGGACGGAAGCATCAACCGGCCAGCAGTCGAGATAAGCAAGAGACTTTTAGAGTATTGATGAAAAAAAAAGCACGGAAGAGATTGATGCGATCAGATCCGTTACAGCATGGGTAGTGGTACTAGGTAGATAGAGAAGTTTAAAGGCAGAAAAAAAAGAAGAATAACGAGATGCACACACAAATGTGGGAAGCAAAAACATGTATACCATATATACCTGATTAAATGGACCAGGCTAGGTGACTATTCGTCACCGCCCCGTTCAAAGGGGATGTCAATAAATCATCATCATCATCATCTTCACTAATTTATGTTTCTGCCATTCATATCTCTGATGCTTTGGTATTCCGTATATGTCCTAGGGACCAGCTACAACTGTCTGTCATTGAAGCGTCTGAGCATCGGGCGCCACACCCGGTTTGCAATGTAGTAGCTACAAAAATCCTACGAGGTCGAGAGAAGTTTACGCAGTTCCGCTTCTATTGCCCATTTCGAAAGATGCAACTTTCCTTTTCCATTAATGAAAAATGCAGAGGCAGGTGCTATCATCGTTTCTTTAGCCTATTGAATCGCCGTTATTTCGTATTGCTTGCAAGCGAGGAATGAGAACAGCTACAAAAAAGAGTAGGTGCTGACGTTGATATTCCTTCTTCCTGCAGCCTCTTCACGGAAGGCACCCTCCTGGCCGGCTATATCTACGTGTACAACAATTTCAGGATCCTCACGCTGCCTTGGAATTCCACGGGGACATGGTTCTTCGCTATGCTCGCCATCGACTTCGCATACTACTGGGTTCATCGCTGGGGTCATGGGGAGTGCATGAACTCCACAATGTCGGTCACATTGTCTTGGCACCGCGTTATGAAAAGGAAAAAAAAACATAGTTAAAACAACTAGCCCTATACTAGACCTGATTCCGTAACGTTAAGACCGTTAAAAATTTGCCTACTTAATGTCTACCCAAGCGGACTAAAACTTGGAGGACGCTTAAGCTTCGTCTTTAAGAGTAGAATGCGATAGCTTTATCGGGACCCGTTCGCATCGCATAGTTCGCATACGACAAGTAGGCTTCATTCACTGCAACATTGAACGTGGGAAAGTCAGCTTACAAAGACCAAGCTTACACCGATCCCCTTAAAGACGGCTTCATTTTTAAACTGAAATGCATTGCTGGAAAGACGTGTTTCCAGGGGCAATATAAGAGGTCTTATATTAAAATGTGAAGGCCCTAGCACCTTTTTTTTATTATTTTATTAATTGTTTGCTATTGCCCCGACGCGCGCAAGTCTGGCAGAAATGTTTGAGTTTCGTCGTAGCAGAATTAGGTTTTCTCGTACATTAAAATTACAATCCGACGCCGAATCCGACGCCAAATCCGACGCCAAATCCGACGCCGAATCTGACGCCAAATCCGACGCCGAATCCGACGCCGAATCCGACGCCGAATCTGACGCCGAATCTGACGCCGAATCTGACGCCGAATCTGACGCCGAATCTGACGCCGAATCTGACGCCGAATCTGACGCCGAATGGTAAAGTCGTACTTTACCATCTTTTTGACGGATTTCACTGAGAAACTCAATTTTTGTTCACCAAAACCTTGCACCACGTGGAGGGCCTGCGCGGTCAATGTGGTTGGATGCTTTTCTCCGCCACCCGCGATCACACGCCGGTTTCCGACGCCGGATTTTCTGCGACACTGGGCCCTAAACGCTGTCGCATTAAAAAATTCAAGCAAAAGCTCACTCAAGGTTTATTTTAGTCGCCGGGCTTCCCGAGTGTATCCAGCAAGCTTTCCTAGTTTGTGCAGTGCGCGTCTCTAGACCTCTTCGTTAAGTGCGTCTGTCTTGGAGGGTGTGACAACACAATAGTCTTTGGCGGGAATCCCATTTATCGCCTCCTTTGATTTTAGTAAAATCTCATTGCTTTTTGGAATATCTATCCGTGGCAGGCGGTGTAAGCGGCATTATAATTTTTCGTCGCCTATTGAGTCGTTTTCCTAGAACGCTGCCTCCCACGTAACATTTTCTTATATTTATGAGGGTGGAAGATGGCGAAGGCATTGCTTAAGCCACAACATTACTACAACAAAAGTGCAAAGTTGCTACAGATCTTGTGGCTGTGCGACAGCTTAAAAGCAGGACACCGTTATATGTAGCTGGATGGCCGAATTGATTCGACAGCTTGAATTTTTCAGGAAGCGTCTAAAGCATGTGCTTGGATGTCGCCTGTGTGTAAAAGCATATTTAATTTTCCATATTCATAACCACTGTGCTGTTATAGGTTCGAACAAAGAAACTCCGATATTTCCATCATCCACAAGTCGTCTTCTTAGAGAAGATTATTTTCTGTATAGTATAAGCACCGATGCAACTTCCCATTAGTGAGGTACGTTTGGGTTTGACATCTTTCTCGATCCTTTGTTCCGTGCAGAGGTCAATCTGGCCTGGTCGGGCCACCAGGTACACCACAGCTCCGAGTTCTACAACCTCACAACGGCGATGCGCCAATCGGCTCTGCAAGCTTACTATGAACCCGTAAGCCTGCGCGTTAATTTCCTTCGTAATATCACGCCACGGCCGCATGCATCGACAAGACAAGCGGCAAAGAATTTCTCGCGCGCAAGTGAGCGCGTTGAGACGCCGTGTTTCGATTTGGTTTTAGAACTCAGGCGAGAGCTTGCGCAGACAAAGAACGCACGGATAATGCAAGCAACCAGAGAATTGCGTCTGCAACAACAGGGAGAAGTTTATAAAGAGGACGCTTTGGAAAGAAGGCAAGCGTGTCGGCGGGCAAATTATGCGAGACAAAAAGGCACTACAGCAAGATTTCTTTCATTTACCAAACACAAGATTGGTAGTAATAATATGTTCACTGGGTGGATTGTCATAGTGTGCATGTTATTCGTTGCAGTTGCTTATCTCTTAAAATATGGCAGTCTTGGTTTCAAGGGTACAGTATAGGTACAGTAGTATAGGCTTCATAAGTAATGATTACAAAGGATGCTACGCGCTATTTGACGATTCCCCAGTGGGGATTTTCTGCCCTCATTTTTTTTCTTCTGGTCATCTTTCGCGACACTGATTCCTATCGTAACAAACCAAGACATGGGTGCAAGCAATGCACCATTGGCACCTGCAAGATTTTTTATTTCTCGCTTTCTTTGAGTACGTAAGTGTAATAAATGCAGTAGAGATTTAAGGCTGCTTTCGATGCCTCGAACTATCATCGGTGACCCCGTGAATACTGTCCCCCCAAATAAAGTATGCGATGCATACAATTGTGTTTATTTTAATTTTACGAAATGCTTAGTTTATGCACCGCACAGGTCATAACTGTAATGGCGTGCAATGTTTATGTTTATGCACTACTGTTCGCAAGCTGTGCCGACATGCAAGCATAAGGTCAGGGGGACGCATACCGTGAGACGTCGGCAATGATGTAATTTGACGGAGGGAAGAATGGTGCGGAGAGATGTACGCAGAGAGAATAACGATACATATGCAACATTCCGCTTATGTACCAGTACAAATATGTAAGTACATTTAATTCACAATGTATCACTGTGGCGCATATCCATTCTGGGGGATTCACTATAGTAATGGCACGTAAGGAGTGACACATACAGCTTCCACTTCTAACGGCTTTCAGCCGGGATTAAACTTCAGAAATTGCATGCCGGGATATAGACGTGGCTGGGCAAGTATACAGCCGAAATACGCAGGTAATGTGCCCGTGTGCGCAGTTTCTGGAGTTTGCCGCTGTGCTTGGTAAGGCATTTCGCGGTGGATAAATAAGGTGTCCAAACTAACGTTAGCCAAACTGTTGAAAGAAAAAGTAAGAATAAAAAACATGATGCAAGATACCAATTTAGGACTTATGGTGTTCGGTCGCAAGAGGTCTGACGACCAAACACTGTAGGTCTAAAATTGTATCTTGCACCGTGTTTTTTTTTTTTAATCTTTCTTTTTTTTCGTTGAACAGCTTGGCTAACGTTAGTGGGGACACACGGTATACGCGGTCTTCCGCAGTTCCGGCCAGAAATATACTTTATTAAGGTTGACAGTTGAGAGTTGATCGAGTAGTAGCAATGCAACAACTGAGAAACGACACCTCTTATACCGAAGAAGCCAAGATGTCACGTTACAATGGATCTCTCTTTATTTCCGTCTTGTCGCGCGCTTCGTCGCTCAACGATAGCCAGAAGTGCTGCTGGGTTTTCTTTCGCGTTTGGCATCTCCTAGATCACCTGACTAGTTTCAGCGTCTAACGCCATCCTCTAACGTACATGGCAGCGCCTGTCAAACAATAAACACAATTAAGTCAGTATTTATCGTTCCACTAACCGTCTGCAGTGTTAAGGGCCGTTCATGTGACATGCTTCACATGCGACCTTCACCTCACCGTCACGTGCATTCCTTGCAGGTCCTATACCTTCCTCTGGCGCTGGTGGTGTCACCGAGCGCGTACATGGTGCATCGACAGTTCAACCGACTATACCAGTTTCTCATACATACCGAGACGGTAGAGACGCTGGGCCCGCTAGAGCTAGTGCTGAACACTCCGAGTCACCATCGTGTGCACCATGGTATGTCATCGCTCTCTCGTATACGTTCGACAAATACGTTTGGATATCATCGGTGCTACAAAAACACATGTTCCTTGAACGAATAGACGGCACATAATCAAGGCATTTGCAGGGGCATCAGACGTCTTTGACGGCTGGGAGAAGAGGAGGGGTAGTGGGGAAGGAGAAAGCTTCGATAACATTAAATGGAGGTTAGAGAGCAGCTCAGCAGAATTGAGAGCAGATTAGTGATTTTGAGCGGAAGCTAAAGAGAAATTTAAGCTAATTTATATAGGTATATTACAGTTCAGAAATACCAATAGGTTGCTCATACCGTGAAAGGAAGCTCAGAAAGCCAGAGAGCACGTTAGAGCGAGAAATGGGGAGTGACTAAACCTTTTAAATCCTTGTTAGCGCTTGTGTTGTCTTGCCTTCTCTGTCCCTGTCTCAAGTTTGCGCTATTGCTCCAACGTGATGTACCAAGAAGCTCAAGTTTCTCTTGTGACTTGTAAATCAGGCACTTGCTCGCCTTCGCTTTACGGATTTTGACAAGCATCTGTTCAGGGCTAGTTAACTAGAATCTCAACCTGTCCACTTTTGAGAACTGGAATTAAGGCCGGTTCAGACGGCGAAAATTCTAAAATATCAGAGAGAGAGAGAGAGAGAGAAAACATGCTTTAATGTGATGCTGGAGATGTTATCCTGGTTATTCGCCTGACATGCTACTTTAGGTGCTGGGTGATGATTATGATTTATACAGTGATAAACATTTAACAGTACATACAGTCACATATCAGAGAGGTGGACATAATTGTTTGGGCGCGATATTCAAGAATGACAGTTCTGCCTGCATTTAATCCTCTATAACGGACCCTATTCTGCCAAAAAGATGCGAATATAATTTTGAAAAAAATATTCTGACTGTGAATTAACTTAAAATTCCCTCTTTAAAGCAAACATTTATGTGCTTGTTGAGCACAGCGAAACGCCAGCCTTTGACTTCTATTCTTCGTAGTTATACTTACAACTGTGACGTGCCTGTGTTTTTGTCAGGCAGGGACCGCTACTGCATAGATAAGAACTACGGTGGCACGCTGATCATCTGGGATCGTCTTTTCGGCACATTTGCGTCTGAACAACGCCGGCCGGCGTACGGGCTGACCCATTCCGTGAACACGTTTGACCCATGGACTCTGCAGGTACGACGTAGTCGCAGGTCTCCAGCGCCTTTTTGTGCGAGCGCGATCACTTTGCAAATTGTTTCCACACACGAAACCACGCTAAGTCCGTAATTTATGCGGTGGTCCATAGAGGATTTTTAAGTAATTTTCGTAATCAAATTCGCAACAGCATTCGATCACATTAATCATAATATTTTGTTTAATAATCTTGACAAATATGGTCTAAGAGGACTTCCTCTAGAATTACTTAAAATCTTATCTCTAGAACAGACGTCAACTCGTAACGATTAGTGGCCTAGGTTCGCAAAAAAAATAATTTGCTGTGGGCCACAAGGAAAGCATCCAGTTTCGAATATCGTGTTTCGAAACATCGAATATATCTATCACGCTGCAAAATTTGTATTGTATGCTGAAGATACTAGCAAATATATACCCTCAGATTCATACTCACATTTACTAAATCTTTCTAGTGACTCCCTAGCGCAAATGGCTTTATTGTCTAAACAAAATTGTCTCAAAGTCAACTTAACTAAAACTAAAGCAATAATCTTTCGTACAAAAGGCACACATATCCCTTCAGATCAGAATTTACTATTAAATTATCTGCCTATTGAAAGTGTGGACACTACAAAACTACTGGGCACCGATTTCTCATGCACATTACAGTGGAATGAACATGCCAACTTCCTTCTTCGCAAATTGTGCCAGGTGACTGGAGCCTTAAATCGTAAGACACACGTTCCCCACACCTGTAAAGTTGCTTATATATAAATTTGTATACTTCTCATCTTAATATTGCTATTTATTATTGCAAGGGTACAACAAATGAGACCAACTTAAACAAATTGTTTTTAATACACAAAACAATGTATACGCGCAATCGCTAATCTCCCGTACTTTGCACATAATGACATAGTTGAATATTCCTAAAGTTAATGAGATATACAAAACCACACTTTTAATTAAAATATACTCTGAAAATAAACAGAATCGCACTGTCCTCAAGGACATGGCTAACTTAATAGAAACTGAATCCTGGCCACGGCGGCCGCATTACGATGGAGGCGAAATGCGAGAACACTCGTGTACTGAGATTTAGGTGCACGTTAAAGAACCCCAGGTGGTCCAAATTATTCCGGCGTGCCTCATAATCAGATCATGGTTTTGGCACGTAAAAACCCATAATTTAAATCAATCGAAAATGTACTTTCCCATGTTACCGTTCCCTCCGAACGGTGGAAGGTACCGTTCTCGAGAACAAATTACGCACTAAAAATGCTTAAGAGCACTCTACCAATGCTCCTTAACAAATACAGCACACTGGGTGTCGATATATATGCGCTATCTCCCGATGAGCTTAACCCTATAGTGATTTAGAGTGGTTCTATTTATATTGTATTAATCGCTTCGGTATACTCACTGTTCTATTATTGTTCTTGTTCCATTTGAGTTCGATATTGTGTATTGTGGTTGTCCCCACTTGGATGGTAGTTTTGCAGAGTTTCTTGTATTTTAGTTCGAATTTCTGTGTACAGTGTTTTCCTTTATTCTTTATTGATTGTATTTTTACGACGCATTTCTGTTACGCATATTTAAAGATACTGAAAGGTACTGCAGTTAGTTTTGCGTTTATCTGATAACGTGAAACTTTACGACAAACGTAAAGTTTGTCTGTAACAAGAGTATGACTCGCCGCATTGTTGACAAGTCCATATTGTTGGGGGTTAGGGTTCCTTCAAGCCGCTCCTGTGGCTTTTTGCCCTAACCTCCTCCATATTTTATGGAAACAATAAAGAAAGAAATAGAAAAATAAAGAAAAAGAGGGAACGAAAGAAAGGAAGAAAAAAAGAAAGAAACTTTATGGCACCGTCATCGCGAGATATACGAAAACGAGGAGGAGACTTTGGATGCACACAGAGCGCTAGTATGACACAGAGCATTAGTCGTGCACTTTGTGTTTCAGTGTGCTTTTTTCTGAATGTCCTTTTCCTCCTGTTCTTTATAATATTATGTGCTGCTTTAAGACTGAGCGTGTTTCACTTATGTATATGGCTTGACTTGTGTGTTTTTGACTTATTTTTTTTTTTTGAGCGTCCAGGTTGAGTGTGTCTTTATGCGATTTTTTCCTACCTGTCGCCTTCTACATTTGCATTTCTATTTGAAAAGAAGTAGCCGGCGCCAGTTAAAGGCGCGAACATCTCAACATCATATATATATATATATATATATATATATATATATGGGACACTTTCTTAGTTTCACTGATTCGTCCGTGAGCGCCGAAAACGCATTGCTGGAAAGCAAACTTACACAATGGAACCATCTGCGCATCTGCGCACACAATATAACAACGGCGCACGACATACGTATCCTAGAACACTCCAGTTTACATTCGCAGTTGTACCGATAAGAATGATGGGAACTGCAACGCCACGCTACCCAGACGAACTGTATACATATAGCTGCATTGCATTACGCGCGTCACCCAAAGCATTCCCGGCGGTCACCATGGGCAGGCCGAGGATGCAGCACACGGCAGAAGAGGCTTCCGCACGCGAACGTAAGCGCGAGCGCGGTCGTGCCCGTAAGGCCGATCCCGTGTATCGGCAACGGCAGAGCCTCTGACCGTCTACCACAGTGATCACAAGGCAATACTGTGCAAGTGCAGAGTCGTCCGTGAAAGTGTGAGGTGTGTGCGTGTAATCGGCGGCTACATGATCTAAAATAAAGGCTATGCAACTTAACGAAATGTGTCTTCATGCAACGGCAACGTTCAGAAAATATAATCCTAAACAAGCACTCAAATCACATATGCATCGCACGGGTCACTCAGAATTTCTTGGGTTCGTTGCGTGGTCGTTGGCTTTGGACTTTGACTTTCATTCAGTTTGCATGGGCGAAAGCTTTGCGTTCAACCATCTTTCTTTAAGAAAGGGGCTTTGGTTTTTTTTTTCTTTTATAACATTCCACTAACACTGTATAGGCTCAGAGCTTTTCTGCAGTGGGCTCTTGCATGCTACGTCCTCCTAACGTGGATCTCCTTATCACCTGGCTTATGCTTCCTATCTGCTTTGTTTTTCATTTATCTCCAGCCGCTTTCCACAATGTCTTGGATAGAAAACGTTATACAGTACATTGCCGCCTTGCAAGGACACATCGCTGAATCTTTTCGCAAGTCAATCACATTGAAGATGTTCGCGTGCGCCAATACATTTTTTGTAATTTACAGTCACTGATGTGGCTTAATAATATCTGCTACTTCCCTTGCCGATTATTTTTTTGTGGAGCATTACTTTATGAGCATGGTGTCACCTGATGTATGTGTGCTAGTTCAAACTTTTTGAGGACGACTTGCGGCATTTCTCAAAGACTATTGATGTCGCTGCGTCACCATGTTCCCTTCGCCTCTTTCAGATGCACCACTTCCTGTACATATGCCGGCAATTCTCGACCATCAAGGGACTAGGCAACAAGCTTTCCACCTTGTTCAAAGGTCCTGGATGGCAACCTGGCAAGCCGAGATTGGGAGATCCGAACGACATTCCAGACGTGAGTCAGTCAGCATTGTCGCATATAGTTACATCCAGAGAAACAGACACAATGCTTTACAGCGAATATATGTTTATGCCGCACGCATTACTAGGCTTTTAAGGCGAATATTTCTTAGCTAAACCTCCCGGTTGCTCCTGAGCGTGGCTACTGCTGCTGCTGCCTTGCCGAATTAAATTGTTGCGTGAGCGTTGCTTGCTTGAGCCGAGCCGCGCACCATCAGAATTGGAGGACGCTTAAGCTTCGCCTTTAAGAGTGGAATGCGATAGCATTCAAAGATCTCTGGCTCCTTATCAGTCTTTTTTCTCGCATATTAAAAGTACAGTCCGACGCTATCACGTCTGTAGGTTGTAGCTAAGTCGTACTTTACGATTTTTCTGACGGATTTTACTTTGAGAAATTCAATTTTTGTTCACTAACCCTTTGCGCCACGCGGAGGGCCGGTTAGGTCGGGTTGGTTCGGGATGAATTTGGCCGCCACGGATGCCACGGACGCCGATGCTTACGCCGACGCCGGATTTTCTGCGACACAGGGCCCTGTCGCGTAAATAGTCGCGTGCCTCGCATCGCGTAGCAAGTGCCACGGCCGCTGGATGAAAAAAAAAAAGCACCTTTTTTTTTTATCCAGCGGCCATGCAAGTGCGCTCGAGACCACGTACGCAGGAAAGCATGTGCGGGAGCGACATTTTTCATTAGGCCTAGGACGCAGGAATGAAACGGCAACAAATAATATTATTTCGCGTCGTATTTCCCTCGGTATACATCTGTCCTCACCATTCTTCCCTCGACGAACATCGCATTCGTCATAGTGACGTCACGGCGTCGACGTCCGTCTCACAGTGTGCACTCGCACTAACTGCTGTTTGAATTTAAGCTTGGATTGTGAACGGTGTAGCGGATAAACATGAACATGGCATCCCATTCATTGAATTTGTAACCGATAAGGCGCATAAAAAATATTGATTGAGACTACACGTTGCATAGGTGACAGTAAAAAATATTTCGCATTTAGTTTTATAGCGTGTCGGTAACCGCTTCACGAAAGCTTCGATTCAAAGAAATTCGAACATATGCGTTGGCTCTGAATACTTCTTTATTTTTGTGAACAGAGGAGGAGGGTAGAGAGTGGGAACGTGGCTACCTGCACAATATAAGCGGCACTTTGACAAAAATCTCGCCCTGGACGCTTATATCTAGAAGGCCTTAGCAACCGCGGTTGAACGCGATTGACTGAAACGCCGCCGGCGACGCCCTTTGCAACCGCTGTGAGACTACGTCGCATCACTTAACACCTTTTACGCTAACCGAACCTAACCTAACCTATCGTGGGTGACACGCAAAGGCAATAATCATCACGGCAGGACATCAGAACGTCACTGGCGGCGTTTCAATCAATCGCGTTCGACAGTGGTTGCTAAGGCGCTGTGTTTTCCAGAATTTCAATATACGCACCCCAGACTTTCTGTATTTATTCGATAGAATTTTTTTTTTATCTGGAGATACTCATGGAGTGAATAAAATAGAATAAATTGTTTGGCGTGCCAGGAATGTTCGAGCTTTCTCACTGAATGGACATTTCCAACATTTTGCTCTTGACTAATGATAACATTCATTTTCGTGCAGGTACGCAGGCCCGTGGAAACGTACGCGCCGAAAACCACGCTGCTATGCAAGATTTATGTAACACTGCACTTTGCCATTGTAGTCATCGGCTATGTGAAGCTGAAACATTGGAGTCCAGTGAGTAATGTCCCCCCCCCCCCCCCTTTTTTTTCCTCTTTTTTTTTTCACGCGCATAAAAAGGATCAATATATGCGTCGTGGAAACATTCGGTAACTTGCTTCTGAGGCAGTAATGTTTATTGGTGATCACGAAGCACAGCAAGAATGCTGACAGCTCACCATTATGCTTTCTGTAGAGGTAAAAGTAAGCGTAAGTTCCGAGGCGCTGTCAACGCATAAATTCATTGTAATATGAGACCCATTGAAATTCACCACGCAGTACTACACAGGCCGGATCCCTTATAGGAGGCGAAGCATGTTATATTTATTTATTTGTCTGTTTGTTTGTAATCAGCGTACAATTTTACTATACTATAATACACAGGCTGCATGGGCAACGCTATTAGAGGGCGGCGGGACATCACTAAGCGCGTGCCGGAATTAGCAAGGGCTTGTTGCGCACTCCGAGCGCGATACTTAATGACAAAAAGTTAATAAAGGGAAATCTGGCGCTAGTCTCTACGGAAGCTGTGAGTAGAGCGGTTTATCCAGCGTGGCAAGGATGGATAGTACATGCATTTGCATAAACTTCACCCTTCTGGCTTAAAACAGCATTGTGACTTAGCATATTAATCACTTTCAACAATATATCGCGTTACAAATGGAACACTTCGCAATGATTATGCGTGCGAGCAGATTGCTCAGAAATATGGAAAGCGTAATAAAAAAATATATAAAAGAATAAACGGATCCCACGCACTGTGGGAATCTATGTAAGCGAAGCTTTGTATGCCGTTTGCTTTGATTGACGATAATTAGCGGAGATGTTGGCGGCGAATGTGTAATTTCTTCAGCGTTTAGTCCAATACGAGAGTGGTGAGTTGATGTTAAACGTAACCTTGCCGGCACCACTGCTGTTTGTCTGCGTAGTCCACAGAACACATAGGCAGATGTGTTTGCTTGAGGCGTTGTTGTGCGTCAATGTTCACATTCTCTGAGAGTGTTGAGCATTATCATTGCCTCACATGGCACATCGCATCGTGGCAGAAGTGTTAAAGTTTAATTCAATTATGGGGCTGTACGTAATTCCATTATTATAATCGTATGTATACATTGTATGCATACATCCGCGGTCTGCACCACGTTTCGCTGCAAAGCGAAGACGCTCCTGTTCCGCGCGGCGCTTCTTTCGGGCCTGGGTGTCCTAGACGCTGAGTGCACACTTTACAGCCATTTTGCTGGCGGGTGTTTACGTGCTCCTTCTGTATACGTGACCAGCACACTATTGAGACGCCAGCTCCAAGCGCTCTCTTCAGTCCATGGACGGTTGTAATATTTACGCTATCACAGCCCAGCACGCGACCTCCACAGCCCAACACCTGCATTTTTGTCGCATAGGAAAGCAAGCACAGCACGTGCCGTGCGCACAAACTGTGACACGCTGGGCGGCGCCGGCCGGGATGCGCGGAGGCGAGCGCCATCTGGTGGTATCGCGTGAAACCCAGCGGCATGCGCGGCAAGACCATCACAGCAACAGCAGCGCCCGGAAAGTCGGGAGAAGCGGCAAAGAAAGTTTCGCTTTAATAACACCGCAGGAACGTCTGCAGCAACCAGGCACGAAGATGAAACAAATCTATGTGACGGCCAACATTCCGACATTAGCTGAAAGATCGCTCGAACAATTTTTGTTAGAAACGCTACGCTTTTCCGACATTCGAGAACGTTCTCGCAATGGACGCTCCACCTCCGCAAGCTCAAAAGGTGCGTGGCCGCGCAGCCCCATTGCTAAATAGGTAACTGCGCTTCAATAGTACTCCACGACGATTTCCGGGCTAAAATATTGCAACCATGCATATTCAAGCTGGAACTCCGTTTGAGCGATTTCTCCTGTATGCGACGTGACTGTACACGACGGCGATGCGACCGGCCGTCGCGCGATTTGATTCCTCGTTCTCGTCGTTCGATCGCCGGTTCTCGAATTTCAGAATCCGTCGGTCGATGTCCGGAAGCGCTCCCTCTACGTCGTCGCTCCTCTTTCGCGTGTTGTCGAGGAGCACGTCTTCTCCTCGGTCGGTGCAGCTCGCTCGAGGTGTTAAGGCTGTTTCACATGCAGCGACTCGAGCGGGAAAAAATCGTTGCTGCCGCGCACGTCGCTCAGCGATTTTCGCTGCCATACGCGGCGTGCTCGTTCCCGTTGCATCTTGGGCAACTCGAAGACGAAATGCCAACAAACGATGTTATTATTATGTTGGTAGGTTGAAAAGTCTCAAAAAACGTTATCGGTTCGGTGCAATATAGAAAGCGCTAAATGGCAAGACTCCGTTGGGGTTAGTTGTGCAAGGCGTGGTGTGCTGGCTGCGATGTATACACGACCACTCGAATTCCCGATAACGCGACTTTTTAGCAATGGGGAGCAAAATTAGGCGCGGCACACTTTGTCGACAGTCTCATTTCCGCGTAATAACTGTGGTATACCTTGCGACATAAAGGTGTCGGACAGATTTACGTCGAATTACATGATCCATACCCAGTGGCGTCACTCGGCTTCCCGAGACCCGGTGCGGCTGCTTGGCTTGTCACGCCCCCAGAAATTGAGAAGTATGTGGTGGAAAGAAAGCTCAGAAAAGTCGAATCGTGGACGAAAGATGATTTTCAGTATGTTTATTTTGCATAAAGCGTTTAAATTCAAAGCTGATGGAACAAACGATTTCATGGTTTCACATGTGCAGGTTATATCTACCGGCACGCTACTTTGTGGAATTGCTTACACCTTCTTCTCGCTTGGCGCAATGGGGGCATTCTTGGACAAGAGGTAAGTAAACGAAGAGCATGTGTTTCACTAGCTTACTTCTCTCCTGCAATGTCTCACACTTCATTCGCATTTGAGTGACTCACTTTAGACTGACCGAGTATTTCCACGTGAAATACTTCATTTTGACCAAGATATGCATGTTCCAGATTTTCAGCCTCAAAACACCGATGTAAAGTCAGGCTTTTTTTTTGTTTATACATATATTTTAATGGAAACGAGTTCGAGCTGCCGATAACGGACATATATGTCCGTTAACGGCATGTTAATGCATGTTAATGCATATATGTCCGATAACGGACATATATGTCTGTTAACGGCATGTTAATGCAACCCACTCGTATACGAGTGGGTTGCATTAACATAGCGCGTTTGTAAAGCAAATCGAATGCTGATAGGTGACTCGTGACAATTCATAGTATATGTTCTTACGCATTAAAGGCAGTCAGCACACGGTAGGCCTAAGGAATCTCGTGATCCTCCTCACCCTCACATTTTAATGGCTGCGCGCACTGGGAGGTCTAAACAGGTCCTGCCACGTTTCTCGCCGACGGCACGATTTTTCCGTGTCGTGCAACAGTGATCTTCATAAAACACGCACATTTTTAGCAAGAAAACAGGTCAGAGATAGAGTGACAAAGAAATAAATAAATCGCCCGCCAGCGTGTTGACTATTCTTGTAGGGCGGAAGTAGATCTCAGAAACAGTTCTTCCCTAACAGTGCATAGCTTTTTGTTGCACGTCTCACTCAAGCCGTGTCTGTTAACAGTGGGTCGTTTGCAGGAGCAATGCCTGCGCACTGGAGGCGTTTAGGTGCGCCCTGATGCTGGTGCTGGACGCCCGCGTCTTCCACTTGTCAGCGATGGCCGAGTCGGCGGCTGCCATCGCGTTCCTGAACATCGTCAGGGCAACGTACGCAGCTTCGTTGCTAGGCTGTGTCGCCCTCAGCGTACGAGGTGTCATGTGGAGTGTCAAAGAAAAAGTGGCCTGAGATCGAGTCTAGCTACGTGTACATGTATGCAGAAGAAGAATCGAATGCAGTGTTGCGTATGATTTTATACGTGCTTAAATACATTACCGGTGACTTCTCAACTGCTGTTCTTTTCGTGACCATGCCCCTTGGGCATATCTCATGAGCGCAGTTTGCCAAAGACGTTTGTTTGATTTGTCCTGACGGCGAGTGTGCCTTACCCAAGTTGTCGTGCCTGTTAATGTAATGGTAAGGAAGTAGATTGTAGTAACATTATCTCGAATGCTGAATTGTCTTGTGGCCCTATGTGTGACAGGGGCCTCAATGAATTAAATCAGGGAGACATGACAAAGTCACAACGCTTATATTTTTGTGAGAAACGCTCCAGACGCTTCAGACTGGTTGCTCTACACTATAATTGTGATGTAGTTTCTGCTACTACGTCATGTACTATGTTGTCTAAGAGAGATTATGTTGCATATGGTCTTCCAGCCTAAACTATAAGTCACTTTTTCTTTCTTTTTTTTAACGAACACCATATACTGCGCATAAATGCACATGAATGTGTATACGTGAAGATAACCTCTTTGTTATAAACCTGAATAATAATTTATGTTACTTTTATTCGCAAGCCTAACCCTTACAAATTCATCCTACTTCAGTAAGAGTGCTTGAAGTTTCTGCACTCCCCCGTTAAACTGTATAACGTTGCTTCTCAATAAATTGAGTCAGAATTTCAAAATTTTCGATAACTGGAAATTATTACCACCTAAACGTTCCACCACTCGATGCTCGTAAAAACATGTTTACATTTTTTTTTCCATTACTCTGATTGCTGGAATCCTTTACCGGGAATTTTTCGCGGACTGTCATTCGAGTTCATGACAACTGATAATTGGTTTCAGTGCTGTGTAAGTATTTCTTTCTGTTGCCTGATTCATCGCCAGCTCCTGTTATTACCCAACTCCTGTTATTATCATGTGTGGGACTCAGTACATTGATATAAAGCAATAAGACAAACATGCTGGTTAACCTCATGACAGTTGTTTTTATCAATAGCTTTTTATGCGTACATCAATCGCCTATATATATATATATATATATATATATATATATATATATATATATATATATATATATAAACACTTCGCAGCACTTCGCGTCTCCTTCTTTAGGTTTACAGGGGAAGCAACAAAAACACGTGTGCACTATCACGGCAATAAAGAAAAATATTGTAGATAAACAACGAATAATGATCAGGAACTATATTCACAAAAGTTCCTCTTCCCACGTTTGGTCCACGTTTGGCAATCGACACGCTGATCGTCTAGTTATCTGTTTAGAACGCAGCGCGATCGGGACGAAAACGTTAGGCACAATAACAAAGAACAAGCACTGACTTACGGCTATAATTGTTATTGCACTCGAAACCTGTCTTTACTCGCTGACGACAGCCATTAAAAAAACAAAACAAAAACAGAATACAGTCATAATCAGACACTATATTGACATGCGATTGAGCTATCACCGTACATAAATATCGTGTATAAATTTTCTTATGGTACCTTGGTCACCCGAGCAAGCATCACAGCGACACAACCAGTAGAAGCAGACGCATACCCAAACACCTCCTCAGTGAAACGTGGGAGGCTGCGATCTCCAAGCCGGAGCTAGTCGACCAGCGTCGTCGCCCGGGCCTGGAGGGCGATCCAGGCCAGAGGGTTCCTAGAATAAGGGACCCTCCCACCTCGACTGAGAAGTCACTGTTTCAAATAAAGGTTTAGCAATTCCCTTGGTTTTGTGACATGGTAGCCTTCTGCGCATGAAAGGTTAGTTCCTGAGTACTATAAAAAACCAGTTGTAAGTCAGTTATTGTCCTGTGTTCTTGCGTCGTTGTCTTCGTCCCAGTCACGCTGCGCTTTAATCAACTATAAACAAACTTGTGCAAATCAAGGTTTTACTGCGTCTGGTTATCACTTCGATTGCTATCACGACAGGAAGGCGCCCTGACGTCTGCCAATGAGGAAATGGTAAAACCAGGGTCCTTCAGTACTTTTCTAAAACCATTGAAGGACCTTGTTAATACGTTCCAGGGGTTTGTGAATACAAGCCTTCTGTTTGGTGCAACGTTCTCAGCTACTTTTTTTCCCTTGAAGAACAGTGAGGTATAGTGCCAGTGGGAAACGGCGGTCAATGCTTAAACAAGCATAATTGTCCATCGACAACCATAAGGGGGCAAACTTGCACTGGCGTTGTATATAGGGCCTCTCTCGGGAAATACTTTCGTCTGCCAACTAACGGTGCTCTCGCGCATTTCTTTCCCAGTGGCACCATACCTCACATTCGACGGCGGGTACGACTCGCAGTTCTTCAAAGAAAAAAGAAAGTAGCCGAGAACATTTGCACCAAACAGAAGGCTTCAGGAACGCCTGGAACGTATTACCAAGGCCCTTATTTCTCCCGCGGTCTCGACGATCTGGAAGGTCTTGCACACAGTCTCGTAAATTTCGCAATTTACGGCCCATACCTTGTATATAGCGAATAATTTGGCAGGAAACAGTCTTTTGTTTTCCTCCAGCAATCGAAAAAGATAAAGCCTATAAATGGAAGGCTCCCAGGTTTTGCGATATCTAGTAAATGGCGTTCAGCCTGATACGCTGCTTTCAGTTTGTCCTCACTGATGCGACTTGCCAGCAGTTTACTCGAAAGAGTGATTGGCTGGCATGCAGGGCTTTGTCTGCGTCTATTGTACTTCCTTGTTGCTTTTGGTGTGCTAGTCGTATAGCATGTACTCGAATTCGCTAAGTAGAGTTCCCTCTCTTATGGGTCTGATACGCTCTTGCAGAGCTCTAATGCACAATAATTTACAGAACAAAAAAACGCACAAAATACAAGTAAAGTGAGCGTTCCTGTTGTCTTTCGTCTCATTTTCACCATACAGCAACTACGTGCATTTCTTCTTTTACAGCCAGTTTATGATCCGGTAATCTGTTTGTTCTGTATATTTGACCTCTTCCGAATATTCGAAGAAAATGGTCTCAAGTTCTCGTGTTTACTATCTTAATTTGTAAATATTCGATGCAAAATTGAAATTTTGTGCATTAGTACATTTGGCGATTGCACTTGAACAGCGTTGACCTGTGAGTGTTAACAATAGTTCTTATCAGACTGACAACTTTGTCACGAATGACGCGCGCTCGGCCAACGCCTCCTAGATAGCACAAGGTCTGCGCACTTCGAGACATGACGTAATGCTACCTTGCACGACTGCCATAAACTCTAATGGGGATGCTCCCAAGTAAGCCGCGATGATTTTGACGTCACCGCTTTCGTCACGCCGGGCTTGACATTGGAAATTTCGGTCCAAGTATATAGCATGACGTCAAAAAGCAGAGTGCACAGGCCTGATATCTAGGAGGTGTTGGCTCGGCTCGGCATTTACGTAGCTGCGAAGGCAGGACGTGAATCACCTTTGGTGTCGCCGCCATAGCGCAGACCAAAACGCGTGACGCCAGAACGCGCGTGCGCTTTCTCTACACCTCACTCGTGACGCCTGTTCAGAAAACGCCCACTAAACACGACCTTTCTGTTGAGTATCTTAATGAGATCAGCTTCCTGCACTGCGGCTAACGAGATGTGCGACCTTTTTTTTAAAAATACGTCGTGAACACGTGACCTCTGATGGTCCGTGCTTTCAACATCTACCGCTCTTACCATCGTACAGAACGCGGCCGCTACCGACGAAGTGGTTATTTGACCGGTGGGCAAAACTCGATCTGTTTTGTCGCGCGGAAGCCAAGCAATGCGATTTGAGTGTCAGTGATGATAGCGCAAGCGTACGATGATGATCCACGAATGATACTGACGCTGCACGTTGGTTTCGTTTCATGCTGGGAAAATATGTTGAGTGAGGCTTGGTAGCAACGTACTTTGCTTTTTTGAAGTGCGTTTGATGGTCTATTAGAGCTGTTATAATACTGACGCTGATTGAGAAGCACGATTCAGCTAGTTTCGCCGTGTATTTGTTTAGTGGGGAAAGTTTTTGCTCTGAAATTGAAAAAAAAAACTATTCATCGGCCCTTCCACTCCATGAAGATGGTTAACCAGCGAAGCTGAAACGTGCGGCCCGGTGTTTATCACTGGGTTAATCCCGAGGGTTCATTAAAGTATTTCTCAATGATGAGGTTACACACACGTTAGGCTGCGACAGAGAGAATGACGTCACTGACGGTATGCCCGCAGTCCGCCGTTGTGGCTTGCGTTCGATGTCTCGAGTTTGCTCAGCGGCGCGGTTAGCAGCATTCGCCCGCCATTGCCACTTGCGATACGTCGAAATTAAATTGCTTGAAAATTAAATCTGTCCGTTATATTACGCAAGACAATGAATGGCTCATACCCCCTTAAGGCTCATACCCCCGTAAACGCGGCCTCGTCATTACGACGACAGAAGAGAAGTGAAATTCTACGCTGGAATGATGAGCGGCAACGCAGCCAACTGTGGAAGAAGACGACGAACGTGGGAGCAGTGGCGTGCCGAGCACGAGCACGAACGGAACCCGAGGGGCGCCAACGAGCCAGCTGCGGAAGAAGAGGACGACGCTCGAGCCAATGCTGATGATGACAGTTTCCTGTACACATGCGATTTCGCCTAGCCATATGCGCTTTCGCCTAGACATAAAGCTTCGCTTAAAAAAAAGAAAAAAAATGTTTGTGGCTTTACTGAGCCTATGCTGCAATGCGCTGACATATTGAAAGCATTGTGTCTGTTGGCTCTTGACTGGGAGATCAAGTCACCCTCTTTTTGGTTCAAAAAGGAGAATGGAAATCCGTGGGCACACAGTAGACGCACATACCTCTATTCAAACGTTATTTGAGCCACGTACGATATCAACGGGGGTGAGACTGCAACAACACGGCTGCGCTGTGCGGACAGCTCGCCGTTCGTGCGAATGTGAAGGTTATACTCCGAAGACGACAACGACGACGATGCACTACAAGAACGCGGAGCGCGCGCTCGAGCCAGCAGTGCACGCTCCTTACGCGTCTGGCCGGCAGCACGGGAATTCGAAGCAAGAAGCCTGAGGTGTCATCGTTTGCACAGGTGGGTACAGCTTTGGAAAAAAAATTTCCTTTCAGTAGCCCTTAAATTATATCGCTGCACGATATCATACAAGCAAGCGTTTTGTCTCGACGAGCTAACCAATTTCGAAAGGTCCTCTCGATGGACGCCCCCTCGCTCTGTACCTAAGCCTACTGTGTGGCCTTCCGCGGCACCGCCGGCCATCTTATACGCTGAATACACCGGTTCTCGTCGGGTCACGACAGCTTAGGACGACGAGCCCGAGCTAGTTGGGGTAATGGTTCGTGGTGTGAAAAAAGTCAGCATGAAAAATTCGGACACGAGAGCAACGCTCCTTTTGCGTCCCTTCCATTCCTCTTATGTGCGTGCTTTTTACAGGTGATTTTTTCAAACCATGCAAGCGAGACAGCGTTTTTGATAGGTCTATAGTTGCGAGGGAGACCCCTTTGATCTGGTGACGCAGTGTTCCCTCCACTTGAGTTCTCCGCTGTGATTCAAGTACGGTGTCCCCGCAAGGTGATACCTTCCTTCTCAGCAGAACCTTTTTTTGATCGAGGAGTAGCCTTTTCAACATGGTCTTCAGACAAAAATAAGCCTTATTAGGTTCATATGAATTACTACCGATGATACGGCGTCTAAATTTAAACTTCCCGGAACGTTCATTGAGTCGACCTCAGTCGAACAAAAGGTCTGCTGTCGAGCAGAAATGCGGAAGAAAGCGACTTGGTGTTACTATTAATAAACTCGGAGTCTAATGGCGCAGCAACCATTCCGACTTTAATGCGCCAGGAAGTTTTTTTTTTTTTTTCATTTACACCACTGCAGGGGACGAATGATCGGAAAGTTCTAGGATATAAGGTTGTGGTTCCTTTGTTTAAATTTCGTGTAATCGGCCCATAATTTCATACAGCCGGAAATGTTTTACAAATGAATGACATGTTCATTACCGATTGTGATGGACGGGGACGTATATGGTATCAGTTAATTACATCGATATAGTTCAGTCCTTGCCTCGTTTGAGTGTAACCTATGAAAATGTGCACGACTGTTAGAGGTTAGTTTGACAGAGGGCCTCGTATGTCGCCCGACAAACGCGTGTAAAGCGCTCAAGCATGATTTCACACCAGCCGTTCGCGTAGGCGGATCTTTAGATGCAAAAAAAAAAAAAAAACAATTTCGCATGTATTGTCCGTACACTGGTACCATATCGTATAATTTGCGCAGAAATGGCTACTAGCAATAGACCGTTTTAGCTAAGCGTGTAGCTAAGCACTGGTGGGTATATGCAGGCAACATTTATGCCAGCAGCAGGCAGTGGGACGAACCCGAATGAGTGGCTCGTGACGGCGCGTCTACTTTGCATCCTCTATTACTTTGCTGCCAAGCTGACTGCGCCTGGATCATGCCGTTGGAACACGCGCTTGCAAAAAAAAAAACGAAAATTTCAAAAAAATTTCAAATAAAGGCAGCGCATGAGCGCGTGAAATGTGAGTGGAGCCTAACGCATGCGACGCTCAGCTAACGCTGTCTGATAATTTACAATATGTCAGGTTTGACGTGGCTATGCGTCTTCGGCAGACTGTATACGAATGACTACTTCGAGAATCCACAAACGTACTTACGGTCTGTGGTGTAGCGATTTACGTGTCGCTTTCTTTGTCCCTTTTCTCAAAAGTCGGGCTTCGGACTGGAAGAATGAAGACTGTCACGGCCTGCGCGCTGCTGGCGGCCCTCTGGGTTTTGGTCGCACTCCCCGCCGAATCGAGCGCTTCGTGGAGCGGCTGCCAGTACTTCAACTGCACACTCAGAACTCCCGTGAGTATACGGCGATCTCGCAGCTATGTCACGTGCGAATGCACTCACGTAGGATATGTAAGTGGCAAACATTGCGATGCCGTTTGCAACTCGCGACCGAGCACAGACACGCTACCAACTGACCTTCACGCCAGATAGTGCGATTTACAAGTCACTGTGCCCCATATGGTCGGGCTACGTAAATGATGGGATTAGGCCAGTTCGCGCGCTTGCGCCTGTTTTCGCGGCAAACTTATAGTTTGTCACCGTGATTAAGACGGGCGGAAAACAGCTATGCCCTTTCTCTTTTGGTGCATGATCATATATTTGCGTCAACAAGACCAACAAGGCACATTTACGACTTGGCTTCTGTACTACTTCCGCACGTCTGTCCCTTCTTTTCACCTTTGTCACTGTATGGCTGTTGGCACGTGCTAAAGCTAAGCTTACTTTGCGGCCCCTCCCCGATATTCCTGGTCGTGGCTGCTGGGTTCTGCTGCTGTCTTGCCGTGTAGCTCACACTTGGAAAACAATTGAATTGCGTCCCCGATGGTGGGACCTATAACCTCGGTACCCCAGCACAGTAGTTTGATGCTCCAACCACCAGGCCACACACTTCAATCGTGCCCACGCTGACTAGCTCTTTGAAGTGATCGCCGAGTGTGTCGCATTACGTTATAACGGGTGCTGCATGCGCATGCGCCAGTTTCCTTTATGCTAACTAAAGACGCAGGAATGAAGTGGGCAGATATATTGTATTTCATTAACCGCTTCACACAGATTCCAAAATGTACGTTGGATATGCGAAATTTTACTTCATTTTCCTTGAGCTTTCTGTGACAAACAGTTTTCTGTGTTGTGCACGTGCATGCACGGCCTAGAAGCGTATTTTGAAATTAGGCTCTAGTTCACTAAAACAATGAGTCGTTTTGACAAATGCTTGACTGATTACCCATTAATCTGTAACTTGGAAACGTTTGCTTATTGCGCGTTGCTTAACCCCCGCAGGTGCGGCCAAACGACATTGGAAACTTCATGGAGGCTTTCAACACATTCAACTCTCATCCGTGCATCAACTGCACCTTCTACGGGAACATCTTCCAGGCTCAGATCCATTCTGTATGAGCCCGACGTGACAAATGTCTAAAAAATTTCTCGCAAAAATAACTCAATGAAAGAATGTTTGAAGAAAACGTGTTGTTGTCGTTTCTTACACCGTGAAATATTCTCCGCCATCCAAATGCAGCTGGACGAGTTCTAGAGCCTGCTATGGATATTCCCTCTTACGTTCATTTACCAGCGTCCGAAATGCTGCATCAAGTGATACAGAAGGCACGTTTGAAGTCCATTTTTCCTCGTGCTTTTTTACATGCCCTTAATGCTCTTTGTACGAACTTACTTTGCCGTGGAGCAACAGTAACAGGAAGGCATTCACTACGGCTAGAACTTTGCATGCATAGATAACTAAATTTCTTTATCTCGCCTGATGAAGCAGAGACAAGCACGAGATACTAATTTAATCACTTTCAATGCGCGCATAATAATCCGCGTCCTCCAAATAGAATAATTCTACCTTTATTTAGTATTGATTAATGTGTCGCCGTTCGGATGCTTTTCTGGCGACGTGCAGTGGCTGTGGGGTCCTCGGTACAGCATCCCAGCAATCCGGGCTGCCTCTCGCGCCCGCGCCCCCGCAGGTTAGAGCCTCGACAGCGCGGCTTCCCACTGATTTTTGGTGGTAGCCAATATACGGCTACCGTACTGATGCGGAGTGAGCCAGTGGCGTTAAATTGTTGCAAAGTACCAGCACCGCAGTGCATGCACGCTTTCCTCAAGAGGACGAGCTTGTTGCAAGGATTTTACGCGCTATATAGCGTAGATGCCCCGTTTGTCAAATCGGCAATGTTATGTTTGTCGCCGCGAGGAAAACGAGCACCGGAGGAGGAAGGCGCCTGGAGGGGGAGAGAAGAGAATCGCCGCGTTCGCGTCCTCTACTTTTGTGCTTCGACACCACGGTGCTCGCCGTGCACGTTCGTGGCGCCCATACCCTTGCGCGTAACCCGCGTTCACGAAGTGAAACGTCACTAACTTTTTCGGTAATTATTTCATGTTTTGATGGCTCGCGAGAAAGAGCGGCGAGTGATGAAACCTCTCGTAATTATCAAACATGTACTGTACTTCGAATAATCGATAGGGCTGCTTTAATATTTAGGCGAACACGAAAGTGGTGCAAGCTTATAATTTATTTATCTAACGAATATGGCCATCGACCACATCATGCTGAAACAGCAGTTGCTATAATCAGCATTAGGATCCGCCCCTCTTTGGGAAGCAGACCGTCCGTGGTCAACAAAAGCGAGACAGATCCGGCGTCCACAACAAATAATTCTCCATTCCCTTACCTATCACGTCTGTTCGCCCCTACTATATGCTTGTCCCTTAGGTACGGCTTCGACAAAGCTCCGAAAGCCAGAGTGTCATAACGCAGGAAATTGGGACGGTAATGCTACGGAGACCTTGGTACGATCTTTGTTTACAGCCAGAGTTAACGGAGCACTTACCCCGTGGTTTACAAAGCTGATCACCTGTAGAACGAATTGTCTGAAGTCAGCAACTGCCGAATTTCGGCAAAGTACATGGGCCATCAAGCAACTTTGCATGTGCAACGCTGATTGCATTTTTTTCTTCGTTTTTTTTCTTCCCATGCCTCGAACTAGCTGCAAGTCTTTTCCAAGGTTGCACTAGGCATATTCGCGACACTATGCCTAATCCACAATGTCTATCCCTAATCGTTATCAAGTGCAGCGGGCTAAGCAATTACAGCTTTTATGTTCTTTTATTTCCATGAGAAAGTACTTTTCAACTGGCTGCAGCTACAAAATGAAAACAAAACAGGAACTTTCCGAATGGTCGAAGAAGACTATGTACAACGCTCTGTATGCAAAAAAAGTCAGAAATTAAAAAAAATTCTAAACCGTCACATGATTCGGCAGCTCGCACAGATTGAGGGCTCCTCTTCGAAGTAGACATCGTCGTTAAGGTGCGTGCTCTCGAGAAAGCAGTCGCGACACTTTCGCGTGCAGCGGACGCCTTTGCTGATCTTCTTTCCGCACACTTCGGTGCATTGGGAGCGCACCTCGTGCGCATTGAGCACGGCCGAGCAGGGAACCCTAACGACGTGGTCACAGGGACTCAGCGCGTTCACCATGACGTAGCACTCACTCGGACAAGGTTCTCCGCACAGTGCCTTGCAAGGGTGATCGCACAAGAGCAGCTTCTTGCAAGGCTTGGTGCACACGGTCTGCTGGTGGTCTTTGTCCGTAAGGTGGCATGTTTTGGGACACTGGTGACCGCAAGACAGGAAGGCATTGCACGGCGTACTGCAGCCGCCGTCAAGCACATCAGCGAAGTCTCTTGCCTTCGACACGGCTGTGGTCTTCTCCGGGTGTAGCTGGCACTTGAGCTCTAGCGGCCCCACCAGACCCTCTGCGTAAAGAACGGGAGCAACTTGCTTCCATGTTTTGGTGCTATCCGACAAGTACGTAATATTGCCAATGCAGTAGAATCCTATCGTGGAAGACGCGATGGCGCTGTAGTGGTCCCTGCAGGAGGCGTTGATGTCGTGCGTCGTGTTGGGACACGAGAAGGACATGAGGACAATGGTGTTCTTGCGGCCTTTAGCTTTGTCCACTGTGGTGACCGCAGGCTCTTCTTCCAGGCCGCACAAGTTAGATTTGATCAGTTCAACTTGATCCGCGGTGGGCGCGTACACGGAGATTTGGCTTGGGTGGTACCCCTGCAGGAGCAAGTACTTTGCCAGCGATGCCAAGAATTCTGCTTCGAGAGCGCACGCGATAATATTGTCCCTGTCGTAGCACACGGAGTGGTCGATGAAACGCAAGTTCGATGACACTCCCCGTATGTCGGAAAGTTCGGTCTTGAACTCATACCTTTCAAGAATATTTTTTGTTTTGAAAGCATCTAAAATTTTTGCTGTGCTTGGGTTGAGTTGGTACTGTGTCAAAAGCTGACAGCAGGCGACCCCTTGTTTCACAAGACGCTCAAATAACGAGTCTTGAGCTGCACCAACATCTTCCTGCACATCGAAAACATTTTGTGTATCACTAATGAAAACAATGTGGTGAGGGTTAAGTGTTATTACTGGAAACATGAAGGGCTCCGGAATTGAACGTGCTTCTAGCACAATAATGATCTGTGGCTTAATATCCCTAAGTGTCTTCCATATTTTAGGTAGCGAAGAGAGAGTTGCTCCTATAATCTTCGGTACGCGAAGGGCCTCGAACTGTAACTTTTCTTCCACTTCGTCCTTTAGCAAAAGTAGTGTCTTGAACCTTCCTACCAAATCGAGCCACTCGCGTGATTTCCTCTCACAATATTTGTCCCTCCAGTAGCCGTAGAGCCGATACCTGCTCTCCATGTCAAGCGCCCACACATCACTAACGTAACACACTTCATCCTCAGACAGAGAACAGTGGTGGCCTGAAGAAAACCTTGTTACAACATCTTCATTGTCAGCAAGCAGCCAGTCTCTCAGCTTGTCTTCAGCCCCAGTGACCATCGTGAAAAACAAGCTCTTGTAGTGCTTGTCACTCATCACAGATTTAAGCTCGCTCTCTCCTAGAAGCCTAGACGGAATGCGTCTTAGATGATCTTGCTGGTTCCTAGTTCGTGACTTCAGTTGTTGAAGCTCGTCGACATGTCGTCTCAACAAGCGCAAAGGTGTTGGCTCGACTACTTCAGGGTTTGGTCCGGCAGACAGCACTTTCTTTGTCATTTGAAAAATATCGCTGTCTCCGCTGACGACTTCAACGTCGTCCAGCACTTCTTCAAAGTGTGCCATAAGCGAGCAGATGCTTTCCTTGTCCTTTGATACGATCAAGATGGGACCCGCATGGGAGACATTTATGTTGTCCAACATGACAGATACGAGCCGCGTCGTCATGAACGTTTTGCCTGTTCCAGGCATTCCTTCTACAAGCGTGACAGCCCTCGAAACTGCCGTCTGAACAGAATCATATTGGTAGCGGTCCAGTTCAGTCTCTTCGTTGCTCGGCCAATCTCTGTCCTTGTGCGGGCGTACAAATACACTCTTTTGGAACAGTGCTTTCATGTCAAAAACGGTGTTGTTGTTCATGTAGCCAGGCGCAGCGGCATCGCTGCGTCTGTCAACAACGTATTTTCTGAAAGGCAGTTGCAGCTGTGTCTTCTCAAACTCTTTCATCACGCCAAAGACAGAAGTATAGTCTTCATAAAACTCTGGACACTCCGTCATGACAAAGCCTCGCGCGGAAGTCACGGCCTCCAGCCTCCTAGGATCGGGAAAGGAAGCAACCATGTGCCCCCGTTCTTTGTCTTTGAAACTTCGCCACAGTACCGTGCCGTAGAAGACTGTTTCAAAGCCATCGTTGCTTATGCAAATCATGCATCCAGGCTGCAGCTTGGACTCACAATCTCGGCTATCTACGATGGTGAAGTTTACTTTGTTGCCGACGCCGTTGAACGTGCATATGGGAGGACCAATCTTGACCTTTGTGTAAATGACAGGGTTACAGGCTTCAGCCGAGGACGGGAACGATTGCAGCGCGGTCAAAACTTTCTCCAAAGGCAACAGAAAGAGTTGCTTGAGGAGGCTGTACTGGGCCTTTATGTATTCAGCTGTCGTGGCTGGACGAAAAGAGCCGACGTCTACTGTTTCGCCCAGTTGCACGCTTTGAATGAAGTCCGCTGGCAGCACGGATGTCTTCTCTCCAGCGTCCCCGTCACCGGGAAACGAGGCGTAATGTGTCCTCCCACCGACTCGCCGAAAATCGAGCTTGTTCGCCTCGGCCAAGTGTGTGCCAACACTTTCTACCGCTTCCACGACTCTCGCGTCGATAGGCTGCGTGTCCTGCAGACTGCTGTTGACCAAATCTAGTAAAGCGGCAGCGATGCCGCAGAGGTTCTTCTTTCCATCATGTGGAAGCAGTTTCACTGACTTCTCTACGACCGTCACCAGAGGTACCACGAACTGGTCCCAAAAGGCCGGAAACCTCCGTCTGTAAAGAAAGATTTAAAAACTATTGTGTATGAAAAAAAAGAAAGATTGCGCGGAACTAAAGTGCGAGAAATAAATGGGTATAAAAAGTGACATTTAGGTAAAGCCAAAAGGACCATGCACTGATGACAGCTGATTTTCTTTGACTATATGAAAGGCTAAATATATGCAGCTTGTGAGACAAGACAGCGCCTTCCACATCTTTGTATACCTATCGCAAGACAAAAACAATGACTAATATGGAATACAACTGTCAGTGTCAGAGTTTTATGGCTCCATTAGCTTATAGAATTGTGCACCCGGTCATTTGGTAAGTTCAACACCAATAAACAACAGCTGCAATGTTGTGACTTATGAAACATTGTTCGATCGCTGCATTAGACAATGAACGCCGCAATCAACTAACATGATTCAAGGAACTGCGGGTCTATAGTTGATGGCATTAAAGCGAAATACACGCCAGTTTACTTCTCTTATCAGTATAGGCCGATCGGGTATTAACGCCAAGTGGACGACTGGATCGCCCCAATTGTAGAAATAAGCCAGCATCTTGGCAGGGAAGAGTAGAATATCTGTATATCGAAATCAGATAGAAGTTATCCGTACTTACGCACGCACGCACGCACGCACGCACACACACACACACACACACACACACACACACACACACACCACACACACACACGCACATACACACACACACGCACGTACGTACGTACGTACGTACGTACGTACGTACGTACGTACATACATACATACATACATACATACATACATACATACATACATACATACATACATACACACACAACACACACACACACACACACACATACATACATACATACATACATACATACATACATACATACATACATACATACATACATACATACACACACACACACACATACATACATACATACATACATACATACATACATACATACATACATACATACATACATACATACATACATACATACATACATACATACACTACATACATACATACATACATACATACATACATACATACATACATACATACATGCATGCATGCATGCATGCATGCATGCATTCGCTTGCTTGTTTGCTTCCTTAATAAATGGTTCTCTAACACATAGGTACAACATTAATTTTTCTTCTGAAATCTCCGAATGCGCAAATATCATATTTCGATATATAAGATAGCGAAATGCCCAACAATCGTAATTGAATTCGACGTATTCCGAGTTCAACTATGTACAGACGGTTTGAAGGCGCGGCCGTTGTAAACTACCTGCAGACAAGCTGCTGCTCGACGTTCCGCAGGAACCTGTTGTTGGCCGCCACGGTTCCCAGTAGTAGTCTCAGGTGTTCAGTCTGGCGGCACGCGCACGCCTTGACGAGCAAAGCGAGAAGCGTGTTGAGCGCTGCGCAGTCGAGCGCGGCGTTCTCCAGCAGCGCGTCGAGGTTGCCCCCCATGAGGACGAGCGTGAAGAGGGCCTCTGTGTCGGAGCAGTCGAGCAGCTGAGACAGCGCGTACGTGTCCACGGTCCTGGAGACGTGCCTCCATGACCTGCTTCACAATGGAAGAAGACATACGCAGATATAACGCACATTTTCGAATCTACGTGAAGATAAACTTCCATGAAGTGGTCAATTAAATGGTATAAAACACTTAGTCTCCTGCAACGAGTTTTGCAGCATTGCGATTACGTGCTTGCCCGGCAAATCAGCAAGACGTGGAAACCTTCACCAGGCGACCCACGTGATTCACGTGACGACCGAGCAGACAAGCCAAACACCGAGAAAGAAGGCATAAAGATCGTTGCTTTAACAAAGTAATTACTCGCTTAAAGGTGCACATTTGTTGAAGTGAAGATATTCAGGTACCGTTTGTTGTTTCGTTGCGTAGAGAACACAGCCGGCCCCCGGCACATCTGTAGGGGTAGTACATTTTATGCTTACATTTAAAATTTGCCTGCGTGTTGCTCACATAGAAAACAACCAGCATTATTTTTTTTCTTCATGCCACATTAAGATCACTGACGACGTCTTTCACTTTGCCTTAGCTGCAAAGCTTAATGCCACATCACATGTAATTGAACAGAGTAACCAGTTGGGCTTGGTGGTTGAACATCAGCGTTGCGTCTGTGTACTTTGTGTGCCTCCTTTGTATTCGTCGGTTCTGCGCTGTAGCCTTCTACCACATCACATGACTCATGGATTATGACGTCATATGTGGATTGTTGCACGGTTATTGCTGTTGTTGTAATGTGCTAAAATACTTATGGCGTCCTCAAGTACATTAACTATACAATAACACAAACAGGCTGAGCAGTCGGAGCAGTCAGATTGAAAAAATACGAAGAATAAGAACGACAGACTTGTGCTACCTTACAGAGTGCTAGCCTAGTAAATCTCAATGAAGTCGAGTCTGAGAAAGAGAGAGAGAGAAAAAAAGGCATTGGTATGCAATGCACTACTCCTAGCATTTTTCAGGAAAAACAGACGTCTCTGGTTCTCCTGAAGCTTCTTTTTTTGCAGCAAGCAGCTCGAATGGTTGTCCCAATAAATTTTCGTGTGTTCATTTCGGAACTAATCCCGATGACACCTTCGATGTAATCTTGAAATACAGTTCTCGATATGCATAGCAATAGAGGGGTCCCTGCGAAGTATGCAGGCGTTTATCTCGAATTTTAGCATCATCTTTCTGGATCGGCGAGGCGTGTGAATGGGAATACCCATTAAATGGTTATTCCCACGTGGCTAAGCATTGTAATGACTGTAAAAAACTAAACAAGGAAACTTGCCTCCCACTTCTTAAACAAACTAGAATTTTGTACCGTCATAGGGACCGTAGTACTAGGGAACTGTTTGAGGCATTTAAGATAAAAACTACACGTGGGTGTGTAAGCGAACCTTCGGTGTCACTAGCTGATTGCGAGATGGCGTTTTTAGATGCTACTGTGTGACGTCAACGTATCCATGGTTGGATTGCCAATCAGATGTGTTCATTTTTCTCTGTATATATGTCATTTTCACCCATTAAACATTCAGTTGCGAGTCTGCGCACGTCTTGTCTGCCTCGTCCTTGTCAGTGTGTGTTAGCGCAGTTAAAAAATTATACCCTCAGTATGCCTCGGTTAAGGATCAATACAAAGTGATGTCCACAGACAGCCAATACAGCAATTCTGTCTTTTTTTATATGGCCGATATCGCACTTCGCTGGAAACGTATACATAAGTTACACATCTCGCTAATATTTTACAGCCATGAAAACATGTGCGGTAAAATGCGTCCATTTGCATCGCTCTGTTTATTATATATTTCACTCGTGCACTTACATGCCATGCGTTCACCACGTTGTCATCAGAACTGCGCTTTTTGTGGCTGTATCCGCTAGAATTTTGGTAAACTAAGCGCGTAGCTGAACCTCCAGGGGGGACGTTAACATAGGCAGTTCTATATATATATATATATATATATATATATATATATATATATATAAGCTGCATCTTCCCGTCGCGACGCGAAGGCAGGCGTCACAGATATCTGCTGGCCTACTTTCTGCTCGGAACAAGTTCTTGCTGTGCTAGTTGGCAAAACGGACGACATGCGCGAAGCTTTTTTGTCTCGCCTTTCTGTATGTGCGTCTGTGCACGACTGTTCATTTACCAATGCACTTCTCTACTCGCAGTGACTTCTTGCCTAGCAATTGGGTGGTATTCAGGATTCCCGAGGATAAGAATTAGGATGTAGTGTGAATGGGGGCAGTTCAGAAAGGTTTTGGAATGCCGCACTTTTTATAGTAGTAGTTTAGAGGAGGGGGATTGATGTGGTGCGCTTACAAGGGCGAGTATGAACCACTGGACGTGTGTCACGCGCCGCTAACCGCCCGGGCCCCTGTACAACGTTCTCGTGAATTGTGCGTGAAATATTGCTCGTAAAACCAAACAGTTCGGTCATTCTAAACTTAACGATACCTTTCATATTAAGCGTGTTTATTACCAGGTTGACATTGGCCCGCAGTCAACACAATCGAAAACTACACGCATGTGTTCACGCGCTATTCCGCCAGCCTGCGTGCCTTTGCGAAGGACCGACCATGGCGAAGAAAAACGTGAATACCTGTTCCGGAAATTCCAAGCTCCTGGACACCATTTTTACGTTGTTTGATTTATTTGTGCTTCCTACGTTAAATTGGTTTCCGTCAGTGCTTTGGCCGAGGACTGGAACACAGGTCCTTTGCGGTACAAGGGGAAGCAGGCTAACCCCCGTAGTCTAGAACGTTCCGCCAATTCAAAACTCCACCTCGAATCAAGAATGTGGATGGCAGCGCCGCGGCTCGACACAAGTGGTCATTGCGTTTCCATGAGGCACTACAGCAATTCTTGAGAAGCGTGGCGCCCTCTTCGGTTGAGGGGCGGCGCTGTGGTCAACTCGGTAGAGTGGATAAAGGAAGAGCTTCGAGTAGAGGATAGCTTGAGAATACGGGGGACAAACTGGTATCGTCTACCAGAACGACTTTTCGCGCTGACGCACACAGATCAACACCTGTGGCAATCTGTACAGTTGTAAGGAGTAAAGGAAAGGAAAAACAGGTGAATTGCAGAGAAACTGAGAAAATTGCTTTTTGAGTTCATCCATGTGCGCATAAGGAAGGTGGGGCTGGATGGGGAGTACCAAAGCCAATGGCTACGAACTAAGCCATCGAATCCGTAAATGCCCATTAAAACGACTGCGTCATTTGGGCGCTTGCTTGCAGCTTGCATTGAGGAACTTTAGGTGTCACCCGCGAAGGTGTGCCCTCCATTCCGGCTAAGCACTGGCCCGAGTGTCATAACAATGACTGCGTATGCGCTGATGTTTCACCATTACGATGCTTCGCACAGCATAGCACGACTTCCATGCAGTGATCAAACAACATTTATAGCAATTATTGTGCGTCAGTCCAAACGTCCCTGTGCGTGTGTTCGTGCGTGCTTGCGCGTGTGTGTGTGTGTCCTTGTGGTTCTTGCATGTCCCCCTCTCTCCTGCCCTGTTTCATATTGCCGTCCACGAAACACCTCCTTTCTGCTTAAGGGAGTGCTGTCTTGATAACTGGAGACAGAATTACTGTCTGGAGTATAGGAGTACTGAAATGACAACTCCGACTTTCCATTTCCTGCCTTAAGTGAAGGTCCTGGACCTCGAAACCGCGGAAGAACTCCAGGCGACGGCCAGAACTCCCTAAAAAATGTAATACCATAGCTTTTCTACGGCTAGTTTCGGTTTCTTTTCCCAGGAGGTGTATTTGTCGTGACGTCATAACACGGAACGCGGTCATGCGGGAGGAGGACATTAATAGAGCACTCAGCGGGCCGAATCGAGTGTCAAAACGTCGCGACAAAGTGTTGTTACGTCACCGCCTTCTGCGCAATGACGTCACGACACACACGCCGCCTGGGAAGTGAAACCTAAACTGGTTCGCAGAAAGCTACTGTAGGAACTCATTTAGCGCGCTCTGAGGATATCCAGTATTTATTTTTCCAGGGTTTGGAGGTCTACAATCTTGATTTAACGAAAAAATGAATTAAAAGCCAAACAATGCGCTCAATACTCCTTTGACGCACTTCTGAATCAGTGCCGCTGCTGACCTTGATTTCGCCGTTGCCGAGTGCGAGGAGTCGCCATCGTTGCCCAGGGAGAAGCCTGCCCCTTTGCTGTAGGTGTGGCAGTTCCTCCCCTGCCGCCCGATGTCTCGGCAGCCGGCCTTCGCGAGCCTCAGCTGGGCCGCGGATTCGTCCCTGAAGCGTGGCAGCGGGGACTCGGATAGCGCCCCGTCAAGCGTGACGTCGTCGTCGTCTCCGCTCGAGCTCGAAGTGCAGGAGAAGCACTCGTCGGTGCTCGCCGAGCCGCTCTGCTGTTTCAACCGGTGCATGCTGAACCATTGAAACAAAGACGGGAACAATGACTGATGCACGAGTTTCTTGTTTATACAAAGGAGGACGATACAATTATGTATCTAGATTGAATTCGAGTGGAAAGGTAGGCGAGTTGGTAAGTATTCGTAATGGTAATATCACGAAAAAAAAAAAAACTTGACGGACGGGGTGAAAGAACGCGGGACATCCTGTGTATTCCTTCAGTCGTTGTTCTTTTTTTTTTTTCGCGCTGTTATCATTATGAACATCTAGATTGAGTTGCAACACAATTTATTTCGCGAGCTTCCGCAGTGAACACTTCTTGCGGAAGCACGTTCGAGCTCGAAAGAAACAGAAATGGACAGTTTATAGAAAAGTTGCCTTATACAGCCACTAGATCCAGTGTGCAGATAGTAGCTTCGGAAGTAGCCTTAGCATCCACGTTTCCAAACAGAGGAATTCAAATAAAGAAACCATGGCTACATTGAGAGCTTGACAAACTGGGAGTTCCAGTATTTAAAAACAAGAACAATATAAAAATACTTGCAAGAAAAAAACACCAGTTGCTGTGATCTAGCGCACATTGGCAAAGATTCGATTCAACCCAATGAAGTACAATGCAGCCTACATAGTGCATTCAATTCGGCGTTTATAAATATTTAAACCGCGCCAGAACTTGTAAAATCACGTTCGCACAACTGTGTTTCTCGTGTGTTATAATCGCTAGATGAACCACAAATGCAGCAATATTCCGAGCGATCAAGGCCGAACGGTGGCAGAACAAAATTGTACGTTCAGCGCACAATCGCTGCAGACTTAGTGAGCGGGGCTTACGAGCTGTCCTTGCGTCAATGCCTTTTTTTTTCTTTCTTTTTTTGGATCAGATAATATAATGCATTCTACACAGACATGTAGAGAATTCATCTGTGTGGAAGTGTACCATTGCATTGCTGCGCGGCCCATGACGTTGATTTATTTAGGTGACTGATGTATGGTTGATGTCGCGAGGTCCAAGTGTGGGCAGAAAGCGCCAGAATGAAGATATGTCACGCTTTCAACAGGTCGCGATAGAGGCAGGTTAAGTTTTCCTCAACACATTAAACCTTAACTCTAACCTCAAAGCTTAAACATTTTATGTCTTAAACCTTCCCGACATTTTAGCCCTTGAAGACCCCTAAAGGGGCATATAAGGATTGATAAATTATTATTATTATTATTATTATTATTATTATTATTATTATTATTATTATTATTATTATTATTATTATTATTATTATTATTATTATTATTATTATTATTATTATTATTATTATTATTATTATATTATTATTATTATTATTGGTACGTTACAGCCTGTTCTGAAACTAAAAATTAAAATAAAGGTGCAGGTGGGATGGCCGATTAAGAAACATGAGTCTATAGGGCCAAAGTGAATCGGTCACCTACTAACCTCGAATAATTCTCACTCCGATGTCGTTGAAGAAAACTCCCTTTGCCGGAACTTTGACACCAGGGTAGGCACTTGTTCGCTCAATGTTGATCAATTCGTCTCTACATTTCTTGGCCCCGTTGTCTTGCTTGCAATTCTATACTTCAGTTTCAGTTTATTATCTATTCAACAATCAATGATTAGGTGCAGATAATATGCAGACGAAGGTCCCAAAGTCAACGACTGCATCGGCATCCCGGTTAAAAACAAACTGTGTAGAAAACGTGGATATAACACAGCACAATTTTTAAAAAAAGTACAAGGTAAGCAAATGCACACATATAATGCAATACAGCCTTCGGTTACACACAGCCGTCAACGTATAGTTAAAAAAAAACGTGGATAGCATACACTAGTGGTGCAAGGCTGGAGTAAACAGCGGAGTTGGTGATCGACCTAGCTTCATCCAGGTTTTACTAGGCATGGCTAAGTTTTGTTAGGAAATGATAAGTGCTGCGAGGCACGGTATTACGAATAGGCTCGCCGCCGACGCGCAGGTTCGCGCTTGGCCGCGCGACGCGCTTCAAGATAAGCGGCTTCTTATTCGAGTGTCCGGACCTTCTTTGGTCGTCCCATGTCAATGCTACATAAACTTGCCACAGAGTCAACGAGAGTTCTGCCGCCATCGCGGCGGCTCCGAGCTTTATCTCCAAGATGACATCACGGCCAAGCTGCACCTCCACACTTGCCGGGGTGTGTCTGGTCGAAACCTGCTGAGCCGCCGCCAGAGGCGCCATCTGCAGTCACGGACACCGCGCGCGTTCGTCGCGAACGCAGGGAAACAGGAAACGCGGACGGCGTCGGCAGCAGCTTTGCGCGTTGCCTCGTTGGTGCTGCTACAATTTCTCTCTCTCTATCTCGCTCTCATTCTCTCTTGTCTACTAAGTGGTTCGTTATGAGAAAGTGGTTGGCGTTATCTTCTGCAGTAGTAGTAAGTGGTTCGTTGGGAAAGGGAAAAGGTTGGCGCTATTTTCTGCAGCCCTTGAGGGAGCACGGCTCAGCGCCGCTCTTCTGCAGCCCTTGAGGGAGCATGGACCAGCGCGAACTCTTTCTCTCTCCCCCGAGCTACAGCGCGCGCCGCGCGCAGGCTCTCCTTCCCCTCCTTAACGTCCCATGTCAAGCGAACATGGGCATGGCACGGAGAGGAGGCGAAGCACACGCCGCTCCCCGAGGTGGTTGCTAGGCAACGCGCGGTGACGTCGTCATTCAACGAGGTTTTGTGCACACGCGTTACGGACTGCCGGTCTGCCTAAACAGCTCCGCTGTTTAAAAAAAAAATACGCTAAAGCACACGTACGGTTGCGCTTTGAGTTGCATTTGAGCGCTATTTGAAATCACTGTTCTCTTTTATACCTCGCGTTCCTAAATAGCGTCCTGTGACAGTTAGAGATGAACTGCGTCATTATCACTCCAGTAGGAGTGTGTGAATAATAATTTTCGACAACTAATCGAATGACGCCAGATGCGAACTGAATCTAACATATCGCATACTTTTCGAATAGTCAACGGCCATTCTCGCTATCAGCATAAAACGATCCTCAGACCCTAATATATTCAAAACATTATCAAGTTTCCGTAATTATATTGAACGTTATGAAGTGTTTATTAAAGGAACAAATAGAGAATTAGGGAGCAAATGAGCAGTTTATTCGCATACTCAAGACTGATTGGTGAGTGAGAACGATGGCGATTTAACCGGGAAAGCCTGGCTCCCCGAGCGACGTAGCCTGCTCTACTACGTAACTTGCCGTGTTTTAGGTTTGCTATTACGGTCGCTTTACTGATGACATTTACAGATTACGACTTAAGGTTTACGGATGACATTTACCGAAATTTTGCTTCAATTCATGCTAAATAGTCGAAAACTATTCGAAGGTAATTTGTATTTACGAATAGTGACTGTCCGATTCGAAGACGGACTTGAATAAGGCAATACTCGATTCATTATTCCCAAGTTTTCAACATTTGCACACCCCTAAAATGTGACCGATTGGTGGTGTTTACCATTTCTTATTGGAAAGCTCTGGCATTATTTTGACAACCTGGAATTTTTTAACTAGGCCCAACGCTCGGTGCACGGTCGCTTTTGCATTCCGCTGCCTTTTGCAAGCGGCTGGAAATCGAAACCGCGACATCGTGTACACAAGCAGAGCGCACTTTACCACTGAGCCACTGCACCTGGTAGCGTCATTATCACTTGCGTCGCCTATATGCAGTTCAAAATGGCAGAGACCTCTTTACCGCGGCTCCACATTTTTTCAACAGTCACGCGCACCATCTCGTTCTGCCTCCCTGGATAGCTATGTAACAAAGACAATTTGATCGGCAAATGCAAAGTAAATACGATATCGAATATGACGGAATACTTACCTGCTTAACAGTGAACGGAAGTTGCAACACCATAAGTCGAGTCAATTTTGGAGGGGTATTATTGATTGAGAGATGAAAAGCTGCAAAGAAATAAAGCCAACCTTAGTCTTCATCTTCTTTGCCAAATAAATAAACAGTGGTGGTATCTGAGGCAAGGACTTCCGTGGCTTAATTCAGCGGTGGTGCGCTGACAAGACATTTGCAGAACAGCTCAAGAACGGAAGTTAAATATGACAGTGAAGTCGAAAAAGGGGGGAAATAAATTGCGAACGCGTGCGTAAGTTCTTGCTTATTTTGAGGTATTCTTCTTTTTTTCTCTTGTTCGGTATCCACCAGTCGGCCCATCACTATCGCTCAGATGACCGCGTAGTTTGAACAAGTCCAACAAAAACAAGTCCAACAAAAGTGCGTTGCTATTGGCTAAACTTAAATGCGCAGAAACGGTGAGCATTGCGAACGTGGGTATACGGTAGCGATGTTTCACCCTAAGGGAATTCGTTTTCGAAGAATAGAGAATGCTTGCCAAGGCACTTGCAAGAAATGTGCTGTAGGGCTAATCGGTCTGACAATGACATTTTCCAACGCAGGAACGGGAAAACCATGTAGACAAGACGAGACAGGGCGCTCTGTCTTGTCCTGTCTATGTAGGTGTCCCGTTTCTGCACAGGAAGATATCACTAAGCCATGACCCTGACCTTAAAATGAAGCTTTGTTCAGCTGGAGTCCTGAAAAAACATAGAACGACCGAAAGTTGAGCGAAACGAGAACAAGGGCGTTTGAGTTGTCCTGATTCCACTTGCGTCCGTAGGCACATGCCTGCCTTTCAGTAGCTGAACACACTGTTTCCTTGCATTTAACAACTCAAAGCTACGCTGTGATCTATCAGAAACGCCACTGAAAAGGACTGAGCTTAGTTTTGGTGACACGGAAATCCTTGTCACGCACATAAATTGAAGTACACTGGCAGCATTTTCCAGGATAAACGCAGCGTTAGCCCTGTTTTCGACATATTGTCGCCCGTGGAGGAATGGTTGGTTAGTTAGTTATGCAAGGTTTTATGGCGCAAAAGCAACTAAGGCTATGATGCGCCATTCACAAGATGAAATTATATAATTTGATAAAAGTGCTTCTAGTAACAAAGATCATTACTTTAGAGTTTGTTTAAGAAACCTGTTTCATCTAGAAACTTAAAAACAACGTCTATAGAGATACAAGTGCGTTTTCAGCTAGGATCAGGGAGGAAGGAAGTTGTATTAGTGTTTTGTAAAGTTCATTAAAAAATTTCTGTCTTTTTTTCCTTCAACGCCAGGCATCTTATTAAAATGTGATTCATAGTTAGAGATTCTTGGCATTGATTACAAACCGCTTGTTCTTTATTTTTCAATACGTGGCGGAATGGATGTTGCAAGCGGCTTGGAATTGGAATTTGCTGTGTACTTTGTGGTCACAGAATAGCGTTAATAAGCAGTGCAAGAAGACGAGGGTCGGAAGACACCACACATTGCGAAGAACAAGAGAAGAATTTTCGCAGCAGAAGACAAGCAACCTAAAGTAAGGAAACGGCATTGTGCACGTAGTCATGCGTATACACTTAGCAGTCGAAACGGTGGACCCAATTTCGCAAGCAAGTGATCTCACCTCGTACCACGACCGTGTCCACGCCGTGTCTCGAGCAGCGAAGGATGCGTCGCTCTGTGCGCGACGAACACGTACGCCAGGCCACCGATCTGTCGAGCTTCCTTTGTATCGGGTTGCGGACGTCGCCGATCGAAGTGCGCGTCCGGACTAGGCCAGACCATGGCGTGATTTTATTGTTACACCTGAGAGCATTCGCTACACATTTCCGCTGCCATAGATCTTCAGGTATAACCATACGATGTGAAGTTTACTTTCTTCAGTCTTAGTTGCGTCTACTCTCGGGTCTTCAGTCTTATGGTAACTATGTTGACGGTTTATGTAGTCTTCTTCTGCATCTTTAAAATAACTGCTGCCTGAAAGATGCAAAGCACGGCATACAAACAGGCGATCTTGCCTTCACAAATCAGTTGCCCACAACTGAGCACTAATAGCTTATAGCACTGCTAGCTAATAGCACTAATAGCACTAATAGTACTATAGCACTAATAGCTAATAGCACTGCTTCCAACGTTATCTCTGCTAAGGACTAATGAGGCTGTACAAACCAAGGTGCAACCACACACCAAAAAAGAGTTACTGGGGAACATAAAGCAGAATGTTTTGAATCACCAAGGTATTACTTGACTAAACCGTCCTTGTACATGGCTGGTTTCACCCAAATGAATCTCATGTTTACGACGGCTATCCAGAAAGTATGCTGCGATTTGCTATCATACTTCCAATTTGTTAGTTTTCTTTTTTTAAATTCCAGTTTCGGTTCATTGTTGCTTTCACTGACAACATTTCCGTTATGCAGAAGTGCTGGGCAAGAACATTCACGTCATTATGTTCTTAGCAGTTGGCGAACGGCACAAACAGCATGTTCGCCTTCTCGCAAATACTGCGTCCGCTTTGTGCAGAATATTTTAATATCGACTTCACGCGAGTGATATCGTATAAACGAAAGATTCACAACAATCCTTGTCCTGCGAGTCTTCGATAAAGTATTTTTATGTCAGTGATTATCCGGCGCATCAGCACAGAGTGTAATAACGACTAGGAGCGAGAACTGCCACGTCTAGGGCTCTCCGTCAAGATAATTTTGGAACACAGACTGTGTGTGAGAGAGAGGAAAATTTTATTTACAGAAAGGCAGAGAGGTCGGCCTGAGCTGTAACTTACTCTGGCCCGCTGCTCTACACTGGGGAAAAGGGAGGGGGAGGAAAAGGGCTAATGAATGATGCTGATGATAGAAGGAGGTGTGTATATACAAGTTTACAACGTTGTGGCATCTCTAAAGCCGTGCGTTCAGCCCAGTGGCTTGTAAAAAGACTGTATAGCGGCACGGTTTATCAGAGCTGCGCTGTTTGCATTGGGCCAAGGACCTAAAGGAAACTCGTCTGATAGCGGCCTCTTATCGACTTTTGCAATGGAGGAGACCAGGTCCTGTCGTTCTTGCGCGTACGCGGGACAAACGCACAGACTGTGAGTTTATGAAATGACGGTAGCTACTCCTGGTCAGCCCATTGCTATCCGACGTGCTGGGGCATCCTGATGATATAAAATTGCAACTTGAAAAACAAACTTCACACTCATATCTGGCACAAGTTTACAGCTGCAATAACAAAATAAATTGCGGCCGAAATGTGTTCTTAAACAACTGACACTAAGGCAAATCGCCTATGGTGTATTCGCATTGCTTAGCCTACACCTGATCATTCACACATTTTCTCAGTTGTGAGTCTTGTGGAGAACATCAAACGGGGTGCTTGACGAGGTATCGTGAGCGTAGTCACGATGCCTCGGCATACCACGATAACGCGTAGTCACGATATCTCGGGATATCACGGCAAATTGTCGTGTCGCAAAAATATATGATTGCAACGTGATATTTATACTAGCGGTCTACACGCTGGATTTAGCTGTCTGCACGCTATCATAGAAAGCTTCAGCTCGGGTCTGGCTTCTATATCCTTCATTGTAAAAAAAAAAAAAAAAAAAAAAAAAAAAAAAAAAAACAGCGGAAAAAAGCACATACAAAAAAAATGGAAACAGACTCACGCAAAACGAGCGCTGACTATCAACTCGAGAAATATTCAAAAATCGGGGGAAATACAAAGATGACAAGTATCAGATGTTTTTGAGTGCTTCTTCAGTCGATTGCCAACCCTCGCGCTGCATGTGTTGGTCTGATCACACTTTAGTTTGCTTGTTTTCTTCATCTTTTCGTGCTGTTTCATTTTACGACGAATTCCGTACATATACTTGGTCATTAAGCTGCATCTTTAGGTCTTAATCCTATATCCCTATTCGAACATACGTGAAATGTAGAAATTATTCTGTTTAGGCCAACCACTGCACCAATCTCACTGTACGTTCCTGCGCTTAAGAAAAAAAAACATATTTTAGTGCCTAAAAATCGCCGAATTTCAATTTAGGCGGTCGAATATGTCGCAGTTCTCCAGAGAGCACCTTATAAAGCAAAAGTCTCACACCAGCGTCAGGCATATGGCCGCATACATCGTGCACAGACCGCATACATTGTGCTCGATTCACACGGGCCGAACTGTAGCGTGTCGGGTGTGGTGTTGGTACAGAAATATGCGAGTCTTCGAAACTTCAAGGAAGGAATAGAAATGCACGGGAAGACCGCGCAGTTAAACCACGTGCACAGCCTTGAATATGCCACTCCCATTAGAGCGTCATTTAATCGTCACAATATTCGCCATCATTCTTGCCGGCACTTCCTTGCTCTAACGCTGTGTGTCGGGTACTTAGCTGTCAGAAACGAAACACCTGAGTACCTGTAGCATTCATCCAGGAAAGCCAACCGCATTAACCGGCAGCGGGAGTTTCCTCCAAGCAGTGATGCTCTTATATAACAGGGCGTCTGGCCGGACATTGCTTGGGCCAGTTTTACCGGTCGGTGTCCGACGATGGGGTTCGAACCCAGCGCTTCTCGTAGCCGAGCACAACGCACACGACCTAGGAGAAGGAAAACGCTCAAGCTAATGCTGATGATTGTTTTGTTAAATAAAGTTATAACCATAAACGACGTAACTTTTCGCAAGCGGGAATGACTTCTCGGGCAGTATATACAGAGTGTTTCAGCGAACACTTTCAAAAATTTTTAAAGGTTGCCTGTGCCAGATAGCACATTTCTAGTTCGTGAGCTGATCTATTCGAAGAGGCGGATAATACTTGCACAAATAATTGAAATGAATAATCATCAAATTAAAAAAAATCAACCATGAATGTTTTAGCTAATTACCTTATGACCTATATTAAAATTTACAAATTCTAGCCATGGAGTTCGCAAGGCGGATCCACTTGGAACGAATTTTCAAGATGACACCAGTTTCGAGATGTTTATTCCGGGACTTTGCGGAGAAATGCATCGGCGTTCTAGTTACTTTTGTGCTTCAATGCATCAAACGACGTTTTGTTCATGAAGTAACTGGAACGCCAATGCATTTCTCCGCAAAGTTCGGGAATTAATTTGTCTAAAGTGGTGTCATCCTGAAAATTCCTTCCAAGTGGAAGTGTAATTTAAGGCTCAGTTATTGCCAGCTCAGAAGTTTTAGGAGGTCCAGCTTTCAGAGGTAATGTGTGCTTCTTTTGTCATTGTTTTTTCGTAGTTTAAAACTTGATCGCACTTGGTTCCAATTCTTTGGCGATTTTGGCATCCTCCATGAAATATTTCAAGGCTTGAACCAATATTTGCAACCGTCAGTAAAGGTGCGTTTGTTTGTGTTTGTTTAATGCAATAAACTTGAATCAAGGCGGTTATGAAGCGGTTGTATAATATAAAATTGTCTGCGTTTATGAACATATTCGAATAGAAAAACCAGCGCTTGCACTAGTGGCGCAAGGCTAAAGAAATAGCGGAGCTGATTGGCACCTAGCTGGTCCTGGCCTTACGGGTTATGCTTTTTCGGAATTTATTTATTATTGATCTATTATCGATTAGATATTGATTGGCTATTGATTGGCTATCGATTGGCTATCGCAAGGTGAAGCGAGGCGCAGCTGGGTGCAGTGACGTCATCACTAAGCGAGTTTTTGCGAACGCTACGCGGGGAAACGAAAAGCTTAAACAGCTCCGCTGTTAAAGGTGGATTCACACGACCGGACGGAGGAGGAATTTTCGCAGCGGATGGCGTATCACGTGTCGCGCGCGTCATCAAAAAGTGCCGCCCTCGCCTAGTCCGGGCTCCTCCGCTCGCAGTCCGGATTGAAAATGCTCGCCGGTATTTCCATCCGTCCGTTTGGCGGTCGTCTGACGTCAATTTAGCGTAGTCATCGTCAAATCTGTCAATATTGGACAGATTGGCGTGGATACGATGGCGTGTCGTCGGCTTGAAGCCACGTGTGTTGTGGTTGTGCAGCAGTGACCGCACGTGCTTTTGCTGGGGTGCAGCCAGAAACGCGAGTCATGGTTGCGCGCGCATTTCTATTTACTAAGACCGCGCAGCCTGCGTGACCTCAACATGAGTGAGGTGCACAAGAAAACGCCAAGTGACGAGGCAACCATCACTTTTTTTGCTCTTGTTGGGGGATTCACAGCGCTATGGAATATAGAGCATGCCGAGTATGCAAACATGCAGATGCTAATAAGCGTTGGAGTCGAGAGTAAGCACGCGGATTCCGCAAACGGCGGTCCGGCTGTGCGAATGTGACCCAACTAGGCTGCGCCGGATTCAAGTGCTGACGTCACTGTTCGTCCGCGGAGCAGGCGGGATTTTGCCCTCGCGTGTGTATCCACCTTAAAAATATATGCCGCGGAACGACATATCCCGTCATCCCACATAGACACAGCGCATTCTATGTCAGATTTGTGTGTTCCCGTAAGTCGTATAGAATATTAAAGCTACGCGGCCTTTCGCTCCCGCCCCCCCTCCCCCGCGCCGTCTGGAAGAAATCGATATTTACCTTGTACCTTCCGGGCTTTTGAGCTCACCCAAGAATGCAAATCAATGCCCTTACCTCAGTTACCTGTCTCAATTTCTGAGCCACGGAGATAATGATTGCATGCGCATTACTTCAGGCGTCCCCTTCACGGTCAACAAGCACTGCATTTGGAGGTCGTAGCACTTCGCACATCGACAAACGAGCAACACAAGTTGAATGCCTTCTCAGGCTGGCTGCCTTCTTAACCACTAGATTGGGGTCTATGTGCGGGTACTGCATAGGCGTTACGCAGCGCTTCGTGAGTCACCAAGGGATCTGAAAGGAAAAGAAACAATATAATGTGGTATTACACAATTCGTTCTTAGGGGTTTCGCATTGTTCTGCCAAGCGTTGTCTTTATCCTTCGCAGTGAAGTGTTTACTCTATTTAATCATGCAAGGAAAGACGCTCTTGAATAGAGCGGGGCCAATGTTCGTGCAAAGGTCACACCTCTGCAATCGCTGTGAAAAGGCACTTCTTTCCTTTAGGAACGCCCACTTTGCCGAAAGGGACTGGCTGTTTTTATTTTTATTTTCTCTTGGGCCGCCCCTGCAAAACGCCGGCTCAAGGTTGGTCACGTGCCACGAATACTCTCATGCTATCATAATGTCACTGTACTCCGCACCGTTTTAAATTTGAACACGTTAAAAGCTGTAAGCCAACGGTCATGCCCTGGAAGGGCCAGAAAGATGCCAATATTAAGCCTTAAACACATTCCATAGGGAATGTCAGCGTATGAGCAATCTCTGCACATCCTAGTATGGCCTCAGCGCACTTTGAGATGTCATAAACGCGCTACGAAATGCTGGCGTAAATGAAATTATCAGAAAAAAACGTGGCTTCCCCTCAGCTATCACCATTACACCTCATTCGCTCTAAAAAGTTGACTCCCGCAGTTTTTTCGTGCGAAGCATTCTTCTCCGAGTCAGGCCACTGTTTGGCGGGCGAATCTGTTTCGCCGCCCGGCGTGGAGGCGTAGCTAGTGGCTTGGGCGTTGCGCTACTAAGCACGAGAGCGCGGGATCCAATCCTGGCCGCGGCTGTCGCATTTAGATGGGGACGCAATGCAAGAACGCCCGTTTACCGGGAATTGAGTGCATGTTAAACAACCCAACAATCTGGAGTCCCCCACTACGGCGTGTCTCATAATTAGATTGCGGTTCTGGCAAGTAAAACCCCAGGATTTAATTTTTTAAATTTGTTTCGCTATTTCCGCGTATGAAAGGACAAATCCCGTTGATAGTGCAGTCTAAAATCTTATATCTTGCTATTGGTGGTGGTGGTGGTGGTGGTGTTGAAGCAGGCGGGGTTAGCCTGGCATACATAGCCGCGGCAAATGTTCCGCCTGATCTTCCTTTGGGTTGAGATCAGGGGTGTGTCACCAGGTGTCGATGAGGACCGCGTCTCGCAGGAAGGCTATCAGCAGTCGTTGCGCTCTCTTCCTGATTGCTAACATTATTTCCCACTTATTATAAATATATAAACACTACAGTATATAACCTCTACACAACCGTTCGCTTCACAACAATTACATTATTCGTGGAACTATTCTCTACAAATCATGAATGATTCGCATTACGTAGACGTCAACTAAAGTTCAGCCTGCTAATTTTTAAATTATTTTTTTTACAAACAAACAAATTGTTATGGGCTATAACACTGTCGATTAGAACGCTTTCGCACTGCCGCTTTGAGATTAATAGAGATGCCACAAGCAGAGGTCACAAAGTCGTTCGTCCGCGCGGCTTCAGTGACCAATTCTGTCTATTCATTCTTCTGTGCTCTGCTCTCATTGGCAAGAAAACGGTTGCACACTTAAGCAGTAGGAAAATTGCAGTGTTCTTGCTTGCTTTGCTTTGCTTTGCCTTGCTTGACTGATTGCTTGTTCGCTTGCTAGCGCTTGTCAGTGACTCGTAAACTTTGTATTTTACATAAGATATTTTACTCTACGATGATCACCCTCAGAAATACAATACATTAGCACCCCCCCCCCCCCCCCCAGCATACACCACAATAAATCAGTCAATAAATTAATCAGTCCTAATCGCAGTGCAACCGTCAATGCCTTTGGAGGTTCGCTTTCATAACAACAGTGAGATTAGTAGAACTGCACCAAGGAAAAGCTGCGATATGAGATTAAGTGGTGTCCAAACATGTCCTTGGAATTAACGCATGCATGGTTCTGACGCAACCTTATTTCTCACGGGTCTCTAACCAAAAAAAAAAAAAAAAACGCTTGCTTTTAAGGAACAAGAATATAGTTGACTGCATTTCCTAGAAAGTCAAATAAGCTTAGCACGCTTAGCACTCACACAATCCTTCAGACGCACGCATTTAAAGCACGCGGAAACTATTTCACCGTGTTCCCTTGAGAGGCAAAAATAAGAAGCGTCCTAACACGCTGCCTTATTTTTTTATTTTCCTTTCAAGAGATAAGGAAATCACCGCCAGCTTAAACCAAAGAGCTTCCCCAACACAGAGACACCTCAACCTAACTTCTAAACTAGGAGCATTTTGTGCCACTGCTCTTAGCGGCGTCTCACGATAATTACTAAGAATTTAAGAATCCCCGCAGGTATAACGATGTGATAGCTCAATTGGCAGCGGAGCTACGCAACGCGCGTAACACTTCTCTCGCATTCCTTTCCGTCGTCTTATTGAGCAAAGTGCGTGTGCCGTATTTCTTTTTTCTTCATCGTTATTTTCCTTTTTTCTCACCCAGACATTTGACATCGCACACGCCGTAGCATACCAATAGCGTCCTACCAATAGCATCGCACATACCAATAGTGCCCAGCTAAAACGGGTTACGTTTACATCTCCTTTTCATTTGTTTCGAGAAGCCCAAAAACCGGATCCACGTACACGGTCGCGTAACTGTTCACGCCCGTCCGAGCGCCTGCCGGAGCCGGTAGTGCCGCCGCAAAGCGCCCCTGTCTGACGCACGACGACGCGCACCGTGGCGTGCGGTCGTCGGCGCTGAACCGGATCGGAGCGCGCCGGCCGCAGGAAACAGCGCCGACGCACGCCGACGCTGTCGCCCGCGAGGAAGCGAGGCCAATTAGCGCGGCGGCGCGGCGGCTGCGCTCATCACGTGGAGGCGCACGGGGCGCGCTGAGCCGCGCATGTTGTGCCCCATGCGGTTTCTCCTTGTAGCCGGAACAGAGCGTACGCCTCTCGTTACGTGCACTGCTGGCAGCGGTGACATCACGGTTCTCGGTTTCCTTCTCCTAAGTTGTTCTCGTGGCATCCTGCAGTGGCTGAAACGTGACACAGCAGAGCAATTAGGATTGAACGAAGTTGACGTCAGACAATGAAAACGTTGCCTGGCAGACAGTGCTTTCGTATAATGCGTCTTGGCAGCAATGCATAGTAAACACGGAGCAGCTATACAAGGAAGGGAAAGTCGCTGCATTTGCTAGCTGGTCTCCTTTTCTTTATTTTATGGGGTTTTACGTGCCAAAACCACGATCTGATTATGAGGCACGCCGTAATGGGGGACTCCGGAAATTTCGACCACCTGGGGTTCTTTAATGTGAACCTAAATCAAAGTACACGGGTGTTTCGCATTTCGCCCCCATCGAAATGCGGCCGCCGTGGCCGGGATTCGATCCCGCGCCCTCGTGCTCAGCAGCCCAACACCATAGGTACTGAGTAATCACGGCGGGTAGTTATTCATATACCAACACGAGCTTGCTGCTCGTGTTGGTATACGAATAAACCAGCGCAGAAAGCGAATAATATGCACGGTGAGCAAAGGATTGGAGAGGGCAAGAGGGGGGCCATTGTTTTTCCCAGATCCCCGCGCCATCCTCGATGCTCGGAAAAGGAAGGAAGACGAAGAACAGAGACCGACGTCGAATTAACCCGCCATGTTACCAACGATAAGTTCAAGCTGTTTGTCGTGGTGAGTGGACAATGAACTACGGGAGTTCAGCGCAACGCGCCGCTAATACCTAAATACGTTATAACGTCACCAAATGCCCCCCCCCCCCCCCCCCCCTACCATCCACACTCCCCTAACCAACAAACCGGTCACAGACAGTCGTTCATGGTTGAGCACTCGGCGAGCCCCTTCAACATCAATCTCTGCTCGTCCTCATCCTCCCCTTTCCAATCACTCATGCGAGCGAAGGTTGCATCAATATGTTTATCTTCGCAGCCATCATTTCCTTATTGCGAGAATGCGTGCGTCGGGCTCTTCACGCGACGCAGCGGCTGTTTCCTGCGCCTGCACTCACGAACCGGCCCAGATATCTCAACTTGACCAAGATGCCACATTGTCAGTCTTCTCAACAGCCGTTCACGCTTTAATCAGAGCAGGAAACGAGTGCACTCACAATCCTGTCTTTTTGAAGCGTGAAAGAGAAACTTTATTCGATTTCCTAAACCGGTGGCATATGACCACGTAGTGCCGAAGTATGTTGGAGCTTGTGTCCGAACATCCCCGTCGTTCTTATAACCCCTATAAGAACGCTATCGATGTTAGAGCGAGAGAGAGAGAAAGCTTACTGATAAGAAGGGCAGCGTGGTTGGACTAAGGTGAAATCTTCTCGCCAGCTATTACGCGTTGGAAAAAAGCGAATAGCAGCATGATGTGCGGCGATGAGGACCGAGGGAAGAAGCCAAGTCCATAACAGAGACCGCACACAAGCGGTTATTTCGTTAACAATGCAACAGATGAAAGCGCTAGCGTGAGGCGGTATTCAATAACAACGCGTCGATGTCATCGTCGCAAAAGTAGGGTGATTCGAATAGTGAAATTTCCGCATCGAACACAAATATTCGAGAAAAACGACTCCAAAATATCGAATTGAGTAAAGAATATAATCGCATGTCCGAAGCAACATCAAATACGAAGTTTACGCGGAGTCTGTTTGGTAAATAAAAAGAAATGTCCGATGATTTCGATACTACGTAAAGCGAAACATTTCGCGATATATTGTGGCAAATAATTTGAGACTGAAATAACCGCACCGACGGGCAGTGGGCCAGTTCCGTCTGCGCCTTTGCAGAGGCAAGGTCAGTATGGGAACGCAGGCATGATTTGCGGCATCGGAGCCAACGACGACGATGAAGGCACGAGAAGTGGCACAAGCGCGTTCGCGCGGTTACGCCGAGGGACGCCGACGCTCATCCCAGGAACGGGCGCCTAATAGCTGCGCTCTAAAAATGAATCAGGCTTATATACTTCCATGACAACATCGCTCTTTTTATCCCCCCCCCCCCCCCCCGCTCTTCCCCAGTGTAGAGTATACGCAGGCCAGAGCAAACTAACGCTCAAGCCGACCTCTCTGCCTTTCTTCAAATAAACCTCTCTCTCTCTCTCCATGACAATATTATTGTCAGTTAGACGCAAGCATAACTAAGGAGCATGTAGATGATAAACAACCGCTGTCAACTATCTGGGGCACCACAGCAATGGCTGTATTGAAACAGTGTAACAGAATGTTAACAGATGCACGTACAGTGGGGTGTTCGCTGAAGTAGAGAAGTGTGTTACTAAAGCATCGCACATTGTTTTAAAGGGACGCAAACATGGTGAGACTGGGCAAATAATAAATCGGGACAAATTCGTATATAATTCGGATATACATTTTGTAACAATAGGCTGGCAAAAAGCTAGTCATTATTATTGAACGACTGGAAATTAATGAGTATGAGTTATGTCCCGTGTACTCACCCAAGAATTGATGCCCTTGCGCAAGAACCGCAGCTATCCTGCTGCAGAATCATTCGAAACAGTCCTCAAACACATCGTTCTGTCTCGCTCGAGGTTCCGATAATTGTTTCTATCCCTCATACATTCGGAAGAAACGAATATTTGACAACTTCGAATACTTGATTCTCGAATCGAACACGAATCGAATAGCAGGACCATTCGATTCGTATTCGAAATTTCGAATACTCGCACCCTCCTACGCAGAAGCCATAAATTTCGAAACGATTATTTTCCAAGACCGCAACTCCCTTTTGTGTCCTGCGATTACCGCACCGTTTTAAACAGTACAGAGGGTTCGAGGGAGGGCCGATGTGGATTTATTTTTCCGAGAGAGACGGATTGACAGGTTTCATCCGGCGCAGCCCCCGCGAGGAGCTGTTCGTGTGCCGTTTCTTCCTCGATTTCTCGCGCCGTTTGCAATGTTGGGCGCATGACTCCACTCATTTTCCTTATTTCGCTTCCGACGCACAAACGCCACAAAACGCAAACTGCACGCTCACCTGCGTAACGCCGCAGCTCTGCGCGCTGAACCGGCAAGTTCCGCGCGACTCCGCCAGACACCGGAAGATGTCGCTCTCGTCACGAGCGCCCAGAGGTTCATGTCTGACGCCGAGCGCCATCAGGGCGTCCTCGGAGCGAATGACGTCGTTAAAGCGGCAAGGCCAGATCAACGCGTTGTGTCAACAAAAACCACCACCCTACGCGCAGAGTGAACGGTATTGCGCTGAAAGCGTGGACACCCTGTGTCGGATATACCTATATATTATTTAGTGAAAGTTCTTGCGCCAAAAGCGCGTGAATCCCCTGTGGGACACACCCGTACTATATTTCACGGAGTCGTGGAAACAAAAGGTTCGGTGCGTCGTTATATTTTACTTGCGAGGCTACGTAAGGGAATCGGTCCAGAGTGCACGCGTCAAACATGCTGAGCATTCAGAAGCAAGAGTCACACGCACACGTTGCTATACTCTGTGTAGCAACAGCAGTAGCTGGATTAGAAGTCGTGTGAGGCCACTATCGCTAGCGACACAGAACTTCACCAACAATGACAGGAAACTTTCTCAGTTGGTTTACTATATTTACTATGCACGGTGTATGAGAGATAATTCTGTTATAGTCTGGAGTAAGCGCATGGTTCACAACACAGCGCCTATATTAAATTTCTAGTTATTTGCGCAAACTCATTTGTCTCGTACTGCGGGAAGGGTTGATGATGATGTTCATGATGACATCGTCCAAACTGGACCAATCGGATCTTGCACAACGAAAAGAGAACGTTCCTATGTTTTCTTCAATTTATATGCGTACTCCCTAGCTATGTGCGCCATTTTTTTTTTCTAAAGATAAAGTATAGCAAGCGTTGATTTCCACAAAACCTACGACGGAATCTGCAGGACGGCATTTCGCATTCGCGCTTGCAGTTGATGCAGGGTCTATGATGATTACTTTTATTGGCGCAATGGCCATTTATGGCCAAAGAGTGTCAGACACATGGGTAAGAATGAGTTTCAATGGGACGTGAGTTGCGGATGTAGTATGGCTGTAAAAAGGCAAAAAAATGTTGTAGGATTCATCGCGCTTTGTTCACCAATCAAATATGAGTAACTCAGAACAGGCACGGAGAAGGAAGATGCAAGACGAACAGCGCAACAATGTCGTATACTGAAAGGGCCGAACGGCAGCCTTTGTCATGGTTCAATAACCCTGCTCCTCAGAGCTGACTTAAATGCTGAAGTCAGCTAATGGGGGTCGGAACACTTCCTACCTATAAAGAGACAACCTGAGCGCATTCGCGCCAACACACTGTTGTGCCATTTGAGACTTCCTATTAAATAATTTCCTAAAAATGGCACACTGACACAGTCAACTGAGAAGCTTGCCATGTGTAACGGTGAACGCAGATACAATGTGTTTTTGTAGCAGGAAACAATATTGGATTTTGCCGGTACGAAGCACAAACTCCGAGCGGAAGCTATGAAGGACACTCTTCGGGCCAATACATATATGTGCTGCACGCTTGATAAGAAATACAGGTAATCTGGAATGCTCTTATGGCACGCGATCACCGGTCGGGAGATAAGCTCACTCCAATCTGGCTATGCAAACATCGTCGTACTGAACGTCTCTCAGATAATGGATTGCGGTACGACGTTCGAGGGTGAAAACGACGTCCGCACGCATGACTGTTCAGCTTACTGGTTTAATTCAAGCTGTCCGCATGCTTAATTGCAACAGATACTCTTGCCTTGCTTTTTTTTTTTTTTTTTTTTTTTTTTTTTAGAGCGAAAGGTGTACTACGCCATGTCTAAGCGTCACAGCTGCGCTCGCTCGGAGCCTCGCTGCTGCGGTACCACGTGACTAGGCGAGGGTTTAAAGGGACACTAAAGAGAAAGCGGAAGTTGAGCTTTGATAGGTAGTTTATCCTTTCGCAATCACAGACATACCATTCTTACGGCGAACAGTTGTTTAATAAGCGAGAAAATATCGAAAAACTGAAGGATAGGTGCTGACGCCCCTTCGAATTCCCCGCACTACACGTTCGTGATGTCGGAGATCACAAACGCAGGCCGGTCGCGATTTATCGAGAGCGATTTATCGCTGTTAATAAAACGCAAAATGAAATACACCTTAAACATACATAAACAGCATTTGCCAACTTTTTAAACCGTTTCAAGCGAGGAAGTACAAGTTTCGCGCAAAATTAAATAAATAAAGACATGGCATGACGCTACATCCGGTCATGATAGTTTCGTTTTTGCTCCACGCATCATCGCGTGCGCCTGTTCCTGTCTACAGTGTTTGGTTGCGTGTTGTGTGGCTCGAAAAACGTTGACTTCGCGGGAAACAGACAGAAAATGCCTCGTGTGTGTAGTGTTGAGGACTGTATAAACGGCCCAAGGCGCTTGCTCAGGGGCAGCGGCAGTGTTGACCCGATTGTGTCCTTTCATGTGGTGCCGCGTGATGAGCCCCGGCTCCCCGGCGTTCGCAATGACTCAGTGTTCTGCCGATGATAAAACGGCAAAAGAGCCAGAAAAACCGATGGTGTGCTCTCTGCATTTCTCGCCCTCGGATTATGTATATAATCCTGCCCACGGAAAGTATCTTGGCGTGCCCCAGAGGTCAGTCCTTTCTCGAGCAGCTGTTCCCTTAATGAGGCCTTCATCAAACCCCCTACAGGTGCCCCCAACGTTACTAGAACTGGTGTCCCTGCAGCAGCAAACTGGCGGCTCGGTGAGTGTTGAATGTCATTAAGTAAAGCCACGAAAAAAACCATACCGAGTACGCGCGCAACTTTCTGCGCTTGTTATGTCGGGAACATCGTCGCCTGGCGGACCGGACGCCTCGCGTTCCGTCGACGAAAATGAAGCTCTGCTTTCCGCCGGCGCGGCCGGCGGCTCACCGCCATCGCACGCGGAAACACCTACCGCTCGAGCACGGAGGATCATTTCGCGCTCCGTTTCACTGAATATCGCTGAAATGCAGTCCTGCTTCCCTGGCGAGCTCTTCGTTGCAAGGTTCAGCGGCAGCAACAGTATCCATCGCGGCGAACGCAAACGCAGCGGCCATGCAGCCATGATGCAGCCAGCACCTCGGCCGTTTACGCAAGCGGTGACGTATGTATCATGGCGTATTCTGATTTGCTGAGAGCAATGAAATCTGTGACGACACTGCTTCAGCGCCAAATCTGGGATGAGAGAAATTGAGGAAGAGGTATTTGGTCTTTGTTTACGAATTCCTCCGCTAATAACTCATACTTTTTCCACCCAACAAAAACTGCATGCATTCCTGAAAGGTCCCTCTTTTATTCCAGCTGAACCTCCTGTTTCTCTTTAGTGTCCCTTTAACGGCTGCTTCGCCGGCGCTTGGTCCCTCGGTCTCGCCATGGATGGCGCGCTGGCTGGGCCATCTGTGCGCTCGCTGCCGCGCAAGCGACAAGCTGAAGCCAATCATCCAGTAGATATAACTAGACGACAGGCTGCGAAATCTCAAGCAAAGGCAAAGTTGGCTGCTGAAACACCGGAGCAAAGGGAGGCCGGATTAGCACGTCATAGAGAAGCTTACCAAGCGCGGAAGCGGGCATTAATGAAACACTGTGTGCATAGTCTTTGCAAAACCAAGCAAAACAGACCTTTAATTCGCTCGTGATAACTATGTTTACAAGAGTTAAACCTCAGAGCCAATTTTTTCCTATTGGTTTTTTTTTTTTTTTTTTACAAAATGCACTACTCTGTCCTAACACGTGACATCTTGATCGCTTAAGCGTGCACCTAAATCTCAGCAAACCTGTGCTTTCGCTTTCCACACACACAGGAATGCAGCCTACATGTTTTACGGATTGAACTCGCGACCTCGCGGTCAGCAGCAGAATGTTGCGAACTCTTTGTGGCAGCGTTATATGTTTTAATTCAACAGAATTGCTCAAACGCGATTCATATCAAACGTGCACCTTTAACACATAAAATGTTAGCAAAGAAAGCGTCTTTACCAACATTTTTATACACCCGGCACTTATACACCCGGCAATATTATACGCGTCACCACCTGTTCAAATTTTTCAGTAAGAGGTGTTGGTGCCGGGAAAGTAAGAAAAAAATGCCGAAAGGAGGCTGCGCGATTGCTTTATACAGGGGGGCGAAAAAAAAAAAAAAAAAGGCGTTAAACGCCGGATTCCCAAACGGAACACCGCTGCGTTCCCCGCGTTCTTTGAATGCGTAGGCGTGTCGGCGACTGTCCAATTAAGAAACGTGATGTGACTGAGGCAAGCGGCACGGCAGGTGTTTTGTGCGATGCCGCAGGGTTTTTCCTACGTCAGGGACTGTAACGAGACGACGTACGGCGCGAGCGGGCGCCGCAGACTGAGCGGCATGTCGAGGTTGGGGGCGGCGTAAGGGAAGCGGAGTAATGGAAAGCGCCGAGGAACGAAGCGAAATTGACCCGGATGCCGGTTTCATCATGAGCTTGTGGGAAAAAAGCTGAATTCATCACGCAGCGTAGGGGTGGTGGGCGTCTGAATGAAAGCAACTTTTCCTTCACTACCGTTCCTTTTTTTTTTTTTCTACCACTGTACGCTCTATCGCTTTATACTCTAACAGACGAATATAGTTTATTTATTTATTTATTTATTTATTTATTTATTTATTTATTTATTTATTTATTTATTTATTTACTACTGTTGTTCTAAAGGGAACGAAATGAGAAATACAGATCCAAAAGAGTAGTCCGCATACAGAAAAAATATTATATATGTACACGCCATTCTCATAAACCGTCACGAGTATACCGCAGATGCCACCAACTTCACAATCGTCAAGAAAGCAGCTGTCGGCACCATTTTCTTCGACGAGCACAGCTATCTCTCCTATTTCAGGGCAATACAATGAAAGAATAATACGAATAAGTGCAATATGGATAAGTGTGCGGTGCATCTTGTTATTTATGTGTGTGGGCAATCTTGGGAAAGTTGTATACACCAGCCGCAGTGACCACGGAATACATGTATAGTCGATAACGGCCACGACTTCATAGATGTGCGCAAAGCAGCTGAGCTGACTACCCAGTGACAGGACACAGCTGCATGTCCTCCTGCCTCTTCACTATTCGCTTCATATCAACAGAGACGTGCTCTTTGATCTGAGTTGAAAAGACGTGCCTTACTAGCGTGCTGATTCAAATGAAGGTGATAATATATGAAGTAACTAATACACGCAAAATGTTTGCACACACTGCCTTAACGGGCATGCAGACGCAGTCGACTAGTACTCCTTCACGTAGGCAACCCGAAGAAAAAAAAAGAGTGTCTGCTTAGTTTACAACACACAAACGGTACTGCTTCGAAGTCGAGCTACGTATGCTGCTCAAGGTGTTATTCACGGCGCGCGCTATGGTCAGACTTTAGACTTGCCCTGGTGTGCTGCTATACGAATACAGTCATGTGATGAAAGTTCTGCAATACATTACAGGCAGGACAGAACGACGCGCAGGCAGGGTCGCTCCTGGCAATACCACGCATCATGTGAAATGAGCTCTTTTCATTAGAAGTGCCACGTCTTCAGTTTTTCATGATGTACAAGAATGCGGAATATTTTCTTATTTCTTTTCCTCTTTTTTATTGTTGCTGGAGTAACGAATTTGGGTTTTGACATAGCCTGCTCGTACATAGCCTACCTTCCCTTGCTTCTACATCTAAATAATTTAAAAAAAAACAGAAAGTGGAAAGTTGAGCTTGTTGGTCATGCATAGCTAGGCGTACCGCACGGAGTAACACGCCAGTGAGGAGGTCACAAACACACGGCGCTGACTCACAACAAGCTTATTGGAAAATAAAGGCACGCAGAATATACCCTTGTTCTAAGTCAGCATTTGTGGTGTCTGCTTTCGTGCCTGTCTTGTGTCCCCGCGCTGTATACCTAAATAGAATGTCAACGAAAGTGTGCTAGTCTTTGACAACTAAGCTGGGTGAATGGAGAACGCAGACGAACACCCAAAAATGACGGGGCATGCCAAAACACTCGTACGAGTGCGTGCGCTTGCTTGTCTTCCGCCATCTCAATCGCGCGCATCACCTTTAAGTGAGTTTGGCCTTCGCGTTAGGCGTATAGCGCACAACACTTCTCCGGGAGTGCGCGTATAACATCCAAGGAAGTAACACAAAAGTGCGGACGTGTCAGACACAATGTGAGAACCTCGCAAGTGCGGAAGCGTGAGCTTATGTAGTCTGCTTCAGATTAACGAGTCGTTATCACGTGTGCCACCTCGGCAACGCAGTCAGTGTAAGGGATATTCAGGCGGAGTGATTGCCGGCAATGTTGCAACAAACACGCTAGGCTAACCCCGCCTGTTGCAACATTGCCACCACCGCAGCAGTCAAAGTGAACGGGTGGCCCCAGTGGCCCAGCTAGTGGGCAACTAACCCAGCGCAACGCTATGCCACAAACATCAGGCCTCGGTGCATGTAAGACAGCTGACACCGTTTACAAGCTGGACATTCACCTGGAGATAAGTTCAAGGATAGCCGAGCTATATAAAACCTCTTGACTGAACTCATACAGCTGCGGTAGATGAAACGGATGCCACAGAGCTAAACGTGTAGGCGCTGTGGCGCTCTTCATGGCAACTTTAATTATGTTGAAGAGTTAAAACACTTCGTATTCTAACCCGCACGTATTTTTCTTTCTCCTAATTTCCGACAGAGACAATGAACGCACAGTGGCCAGCCTCCGTTTAAATGAACCACCTTCTCTCTAGCGTTGCTCAAGCTTGTCGGAGCGCAACGCTGTTCTGTAAAGGGAAGTTGTCGCCATGTTTATGCCTTTTCACATGCGAATGACTCGGCATTATAGAGTCGTAACAGGGCGAGGACAGCCACTGCAGATCTGGGCGACGTGAGCGAAATCATGAGCAAGATGGAAGCAGCTGCAGCGGGAAAACAAGGGAAAATATTTTGCGATTGTTGTCGCGTTCCGCGTAAGTCACTAAAGAAAACAAAAAGAGTGCGAACGAGAAAGAGAGAAGATATTCACAGGTGCAATCTGTTGTCGTAATTAACTCGCCTGCACTGCACCATCGCCGGTGACGTGCAGCTGATGTAACGTAATTTTTGAAACTCAGTTACAGCGAAAAAACACAATATTCACAGGTGCAATCTGTTGTCTTAATTAACTCGCCTGCACTGTACCGTAGCAGGTGACGTGCAGCTGATGTAACGTAATTTTTGAAACTCAGTTACAGCGAAAAAAACTGAAACAAGAAAAATAAACAAAGCGCGTCAGTATACCCTGCTGCTTCGTTCCCATTCGCTGAACCGTAAACACTGCCATTTTGCCGCTGCAGCAGACGCTCAATGCTAAGGCTAATAGTTAATGACCGCAGTGGCTACGCTATGGTCGAAACGCATCAGGGCCCTGATTACAAAAGCGAGGCTTCCAGTGCGAAAAGTGACTGGGATGTTAATGACAACTGCGATGTTAAGTGCATTCATTCCGTGGCTTCTGTGCTGCATGTGTGCGAACGCATGAAGATAATTGGAAGGAACTTTATTTGCAAATTTGTCCAGATAACTGTTATTCGTGGAGTTGTCCTCGCACTCGTAACCTTTCGGTCCCTCGACGAATGCTTAACCATGTGAACCGCAATGTTTATTTTCGTGCATCAAATTTATAACATTGACAAGTAACTATGCGCTTTTCTCTATTGCAACTCTCATATGCCAAACGTTTGTACTTCCGATCTTTTAATCCGCCTAGATGCTGACAACAGTGTTTTCTGTCATGTTGTATGTATGATGCGTAGCACTGCCTCCACAAAGCACCCGCTGTAGAGGCCTGCGAAGTTATATCACTGCCAGAACATACCAAGAAGGTTCACATGGCAGAGCGTCCTGAATGGGAAGCGTATTTAGGACGATGCAAGCAATGTCAGAGACTATGTTGCTGAAGTTATACTCGTAGAACGGCCGTATAAAGACGCAACGTGTAGCAGACATGTGTGACAGCCTAATTTTAACGAATAATTTCGTTGTCTACTCGGATCTAGATAGATTTTCGTCCCTCTTGTACGACCAGAATTTCCAGCTAAATTTAGTGGGCAGAAATGAATCGACAGCCCGAAATATCCCTTCTTCTTTCTGGGGTTTTACGTGCCAAAACCAGTTCTGATTATGAAGCACGCCGTAGTCGAGGGCTCCGGATTAATTTTGACCACCTGGGGTTCTTTAATTATCCCGCCTTGCCTACACTGATTTTGCAGTGCAGCGACTCACAGGACGTCGGAGAGGCCAACCTCAAGCCTAAAGGCTAACGATATTGTCACCGTTATCGTCATATACAGGGTGGAAACGCGGCAGTCATTTGGCAGACCGAGAAGGAAGCCAGCGTGCGCAATTTCATCTCCACCACCCCCGGCAAAGAAGAGAGAGAGAGCTCTTTATTTAAAAGCAGAGAGGTTTGCCGGCGTTGCCTACATGTTGCTCTGCAAAGGAACGGGAGAAAGGAGAGAAAGGCCCTAGCAGTAGGAGGGCAGAAAAAAAAAAGGAAAGAAACTTGATATCTTAATTTTGCTTTGGCTTCTATACTTGTCCGAATATATGAGTCGTCTTGACTTCACTGATGGCTTTTTATGCGGTGTAACAGTCCGAATAACAGCTAGAGTTTTGAAAGAAAGTGAATTGATTGAATGTAATCAAATAAGAAGTCGAGTGCTTGACGCTGCGTTGATAGAGTTTGCCAGGGGCCTAATATGCGCCTTAGTATCACAGGGCCTTGACAAATTGATGTCGTATTTGTACTGTATATGTCCCTTTCATCACTGTTCGCTCTACAGTCTAACAGAATATGCTCGATTGTTTCCACAGAGCCACAGTTGCCACAGCAGGGGCTTGTAGTTTGACCAAGGTGGTAAGGAGGCTGTTTATGTACGCCACGTTTAGTCGTAGCCGATGGTAGAGTGTCTCTAATTCCCAGTGTAGTCGTCTTGGAAGCCTTGATTGAAGTTCCGTGTCAATACAGTATAGAAATTCGTAGTGCCTGAGGGAGGAAGACTAGAGTTTTTTCGCTCTTAAAGAGCATATCACTTTGCCAATGCGGATGCCTCAATTCTTCTGAAAAATACATTTCGCGAATTTTTCTGGTTAGGGTCCTTACGAGCCGCCTCATCTGCTGTTTCATTGTCTGATAAGCCACAGTGCGATGTGATCCAGTGAAAGGTTATGAGATGACCAGCTAAACTTGCATGCTAGCAGTGCACCGTGCACGCAGTATGTATTGTCGAGGCGTTTTGTCCGCATTAAAGTCTGCGTTGGTGACGTGAGAAAAACCAGGCCATCCGAAAAACGAGCGCCTCCTTCGTCGCTCAAGAATAGGCAGTTCCGTGCCAATATTATGAATCACTAGGGGAAAATAACCCTCTTATTGCCAAAATTGGCGCAAAAGAGAGATTTTTATTCTGGCTAAACCTAATCAACTGGAGGACCTTGGGTTAGAGTGACAACACGCACTAGAGTGATTAAGTTGGCAACATGCGGAGTGGGGATATCTTTCCTGCCGCCCTCCGTTCCTACCACAGATTGCAAAACGGGTTTCTAAGCATTAAAAGTGATATACTCGAGGGAACAGGGTCATCTTAGCTAGGGCAAGTTGCATGTGTGGGAAGCACCAATTGCAGAATTTTGCATGACGTCCATCTCATTTTGTTTTCTTCATTTTGAATATGTCGTGTAAGAAAATACAGCCTCAAATTGGATGTTAATGTTCATTCTGAACCGATAGTCTGCTATGCGGCGAACAAGAGATCGCCAATGCAAATACCAAGGCACTGTAAACTATTAAGTTTTTTTTTTTCTACAAGGGGGCAAACCTCCCTCTCAAGAATGAACAAGGAAATGCGCCAAATAGCAGCACTTGCTCAACAAAATCCCCGAAGCCTTGAAGGAAAACCGTTCCTATGTTTGTTTGTTTTTGCCAGCGCCTGGCAATCAAAGAGAGAGAGAAAGAGACGGTGGTTTACTTGCTCTCACCTTTAGCTTTACGACTTCGAGCTCTTGAATCTATGAAAAATTATAAAGCAGCAATGCGTTTTAATTGCTCGGTATTTGAGAGTCTACATATTGTTTGCATTACGTTTAACTCATATCTACGGCATCCCATGTGCCACTTATACGACACTGCCCGTGCTTGAAAAGTGTTTCCGAATTGTATGCTAACTTTTCCAACAATAACTGCACAGTGTACCAAACGTAAATGAACTCATCTACAATGTGTGCGCCTATTTATGGAAAGTCACCACATGATCGACAGCTTCTTCATTTTGAATGTGAGCGCGAACTCCTGGGCTTCGTGTCGAATTTGAATTTTCTGTAGGGCCAATATCAACAGCACCTTCTAATAGAAATGCCAATATCTTCTATATAAGAATCTGAAATATCACCACGAATTGAAAACGGGGTGAAAAAAAAAACCCCGTTCTGCATAACCCTAACCGTCACATTAAATAATTTCATATGATCATATCAGACTCCAAGATAAACAAATAAGTTGAAATCAGATTGTCGAATAAGGGGGATATGGAGCACAGGCTTGATAGCATAGGCACCATTGCTGATAGGCTGGCGTTGAAAATTTTCCTGGAAATAAATTTTATTACACGTTACGAAGGTAGCCTTAATTGTCGCACTTAATCTGGGGCGCTCACTTTTTGTCGACCCTAATGTCTTGTCACGGTCGTTACAAGAACTGCAAAGTCGTTACAAGAACCGCAATTCAAACGATGCCGCTGGGATGATAATAATCATCGCCATAGAGCACACGCCACCAGAGTCTGTCAGTATATATGGCGCTCTAAACTTGTGTTCGTACGTTCCCTTTCCTCGTGCATCAAGGCGCGCCGACCTTCCGCCGGAAACCTCTGCACAGCGCGTAAAAAGCAGGGACGCCGAAGGCATCGCCCAAACGCTTTACCTTGACAGCGACTATGCGGCAATAACATTCGGCATCGGCAATGTCACTGCCGGTAGCTTTGTGCAAATGAAGCCGCATACGGGAATCATTCGTATTGCCTCACGTCTTCGAAGAAACGGCTCGAAAGGCTTCAGCGGTGAAGACGCAGCTTCCTTGAAGGCTCATCAGCTTCGAGGCCTAGCTGAAAGATTAGGGATGCTTCAGCGCCAACCCCTTTCTTTCACGACTTGTCAAGGAACTTGTCATTCTAACAGAGTGAACACTTTCCTACCTCGTTTCGTTTACGCCGCAACATGCAGAACTATGCACGATACTTCCAGCCTCTCCACCTGATCTTCTGGCTGAATTAATCTATCATTCTTTTCCAAGAAAGACCTTTAGTTCCTTAGTTAGTGAAGAAAGTTTGAGCCTTTAGTGCTTCCTATAGTGGTCAACTACATGGGATATATCCTGCTTTCAGCAGCGTCAAGGAGTACGGAGACAAAAAAGAAAGCAAAAAAAGACACACCGCTGCGCCGACTTCCAACAATTATTTCATTTCGAAACGAGGATATGCAGACAGACAAAAAAATTAAGCAACCATAAAAAGAAATGCTACTGATTTCAAAATAGTATAAGTCCTTAAAGCGCTTCAAGCTTGGCGTCGCACGTGTGGTCGCGTCGATTTCACACCAAGCGATAATTAAGTCTCTATATCAAAGGGCGCAAGTGTTATCAAGGCGGAAATTCGTACAATGGAACATCCGCTTTTGTTGGCACGATACGAGAGAGATCGAGACGGAGCATACATGTATTGACCTCACACAGTCTTCGCGTAGCGTAATATGGACGAACGGGTTCGCGGAATCACCTCTTCATTATTTCGCACGCTATAAGCCTGACAAGTGCCACTGAGTCATCCCAAGCATAACATCGATGCCCTGAATGCTCTGCCTAAATAAAATCCATCTGAGTGCTATATCGCCCGGCCAGGCTGAATTGATCGACTGCGTCTGAGCCTAACAGTGACAGTGCAGAAGCATCCGTAAGTTTGTGCATTTCTTTTAATTTTTGCAAATGAACGCAACGGAACCAGATAAAGCAACTATATGGACCTTGCACGCCTGGTTAATTTCGGAGTGCAATCGGACAACCACGAGCCAGTCATGCATGGTAAATGCCGCATACTGCGATGTAACATGTCGGCAAACCGGCACGTAGCCCAGACCTCTTGGCGGCCTCGAGCGTGTAAGCGGCAGTTCGAGAAAGCACCGCTTTTCCTCTATGTTGGTCGATGGTCGATGGGCGTGCCTCCCGCCAGAAGACAACAGAGCGCGCGCACGCTGTTGTACGCACACAACTTGTCATTTCTGCTGCAGCTCGACCGAGGCCTCTTCGTCGGGGAAACGGCACGCCCAAACCTGTGCGACAAAGTACATATGGTTTCTTATTCATACAGAAGCCTTCGCTGCCTTCGGCGCCATGTGTAAGAAGTTTGACCTTCGAAGGCAGCGTCTGTTGCTCCTTTCTTTTACGAAGCAAACAAACTGAAGGAGGCCGTCGTGAGGTCGAACGTTCGGTCTGAACCGAGGTTGCGAAGAGGCCGAGGATTAGAGCTCCCCAAGGACAACTGCACCGAACCACGCACTGGAGCGGCCATACGTTAGCACCGGTACCGACTACTGCAGCACCGGCGACGGTGGTGCCGTCGTCGGCACGGCTGGAATGCAACAGGAACCGGTGCGCGCCGTTTTGTTCGACTGCACCCGGCCACGCTCGAACTGGCAGCGAGGATGCGCGCCGCACGCGTACCCCGTCGTCGACGTCGCCGTCACTGCAGAGCCCGGCCGCTATGATCATCGCTGCGGCTGCTGCTGCTGCTGCGTGTGCCGTCTGTTGCTGCACACACACACACGCACGGCATGTACGCGTACAAGCGCGTACCGCGAGAGCGTACACGTCGCCGAGGCCGCGATCGCTCGCCCGCCCACTGCTGCTGCTGCTGCGACTCTCGGCCTGACCGCAGCTGTGCCTGATACACACGAGCGCAGTCACGTACGTACGAGGGAAGAGCCGCTTTAAAACCGAGTGTCATGTGACATCTTCTGGCTTTGAACCGAACGTTCTGTTGCCTGTTTCACTCGTCGTGATCAAAGACGTGATGGTGTTGTTCTCTCGGATGCCTTGTGGTTTCGAAAAAGAACCGGACCTTGACCCTTCCTGAAGTCGGCTTCTGGAACGTGTTTGTATTCTTTCTGGAGCCACGAACTGTTGGAACTTCGGCGCCGATTATTCTGAGGTGAGAACACTGCGAACCGTTTGCTCTTAATTAAAGACAGTGGTGCGAGGGCTCCTGCAGTTTGCTCATTCGGCCGTATATGTTTTGAGAAGCACGCGCCTATATATATAGGATGTGGAGTTTTCTGCACTCCATGGCCTTGCATTGTGCCCCATAAAACACCGAAATACTTTTGTTTCTCCTCTGCTGGCATGACCAGAGAAAATGTGACCACTGCCGGTAGTCTACAGCGCGGCCCTGCGGTGTCGCAACACTCCTTCGTAGCCGCATGAACGCTCTCGCTAGTGCGTGTGCGTCCCTGTCCCGTTTTCTCCGGCTCACCTGTTTGAAACGCGCTAGTAAGTGGCAGCAGCCACCGCAACACAGCATCTTAGCAGTGACACCGTGAGTTGTCTGAACATCGCGGAGTAGTCGAAGGCCTGCCGCGCTGCTACATTGCCTCTACACTCATAGTTTATAGGTTGGCTGTCCTCCAGTCATCTTTGATTGCTACTGCCATGTTGTGGGGAAAGCCCTTCGCAAGGACTCTGGTTTGGATAACACACTGAAGCGATCAGACCGCATCGAGAAGAAACTTTTGTTGTCATTGCTTTACGAACGTCGCTAGATGTTACTAGAAACAGCTCGCACGAGCTGTGGTATTTCAATTGCAGAGAAGGATGCAAACCAATGCATCAGTTGGAAAAATGTCGTCAGGCATGCTCTGAAGGCTGCATTCCTACAGCTGTCTGGCTACACTGTTTTCATCATCGCGAAAGTTCACAACAGGCATTTTAAGCACAAACATATATGCGATTGAATTCGTGCGCAGAAATTCAGGCCATTTTGTTCAGTTTGCCTACTCCACTGTGGTGGCGCACACTGTTACGACTTCTAAATTTGAGACTTTTAAATTCGAGTCTTCTGAACTTAAGACTTCTAAATTTGAAATTCATGCACGTCGAAGATCACTGGGCTCGATCAATCGATGAACGTAATTATAGTGAGGCCCCGAAAGAATAACAGACCGGTGCAAGAACATAACCAGCCAACTATATTCCATGTGATTCCATGTGACCTAATGACATGCTCACTCAAATAGTGTCGTCCTTTTTTTAGCGTTTTTCTTAATAAAATTTAGTTGTTATATAGTGCTCGTCCTGAGTTCTTCCATTATGTATTGCCTTCGTTTTCCGCACTGATCCAAAGAATGCAACTCCAGAATGCCGTTCTATATGAGGTGGTTTGTTAGAACTGTATGCGGCGCGAGTAATCCAACGGACAAAGCCTTTTTCTTTTCTTCTTTTTCTTGCCGGTCTTGCGATGGTAAAACTGATCAATGACGACAACGGTATTACGGTAATCGTCAGCGTTAGGCAGACAGACCGGCGGACAAAATTTACAGCACTTGATTGCAGTTGCCGAAAGTTCAGCCTTTGAAAACAATACAGCTGTATACTACGTACAGTACGTACAGTATATAGTGCGTACAGTACGTATAGAGAATGTGTTTCCCAAACCGAAACCTACTTGAATCCCGGCCACGGCGGTCGCATTTCGATGGGGGCGAAATGCGAAAACACCCGTGCACTTAGATTTAGGTGCACGTTATAAAGAACCCCAGGTGATCCAAATTGTTCCGGAGTACCCCACTAAGGCGTGCCTCGCAATCAGATAGTGGTTCTGGCACGTAAACCCCCCTTAACTAAATTAAAACCTACTTGAAGTGTTAAACTACACAACCGCGCAAATGGAAAATTAGAACGATGGCAGTCATACGGCGCTTCTGTATGGCTGCCACTATAGGTATTATATGTGGCCAGGCGGCTCAACGAAACGCAATCGACTACTCCACCGACTCTTCGTCCCTGGAGAAGTCAAGCACTTCCGACAAACTTGATTAATTGATCAATGTTTTATTAATAATAATAATACTATTATTATTATTATTATTATTATTATTATTATTATTATTATTATTATTATTATTATTATTATTATTATTATTATTATTATTATTATTATTATTATTATTATTATTATTATTATTATTATTATTAATCCAACAGTGCCCTGCTCTAGCACTGTTGGATTATTGCCATTGCCCTTACTTCGCTGCCGCCGTAATCGTGCTGACCTGCTTTTGCTTTTCAAACTCCTTGACGGTATCCTCATGTGCCCCGAACTCCTCAGTTGTATCACATTTCGTATTCCGCGCAAAATCACCAGAGAACACAGACCTTTCCATGTTGCTGCCTGTCACCACCAACACTCAACCGTCCATAGAATACAGAGTCTTTATAACGCCCACTTTCATGACCTTGATATTTTTCACAACTCTCTGTCTTTGTTCTGCTCTCAGCTTTCCGTTGTTGTGTCTTAGTTTCACCATATTGTTCAACTTGCCTTCTCCATTTTATTATGTATGCATTTTGCGCCTTCGGTTGCATGTATGTACACTTTTCTTTTCAAGATTGATATTTTTTATTCATTGTTTTTTTTTTCACTGATACTCCCCTGCTGTATTTCTTTTTCTATGTATACGTGCGCCAGCACCCAGACCTCACGGTTGTTCCTGGGCACGATGAATAAATGATTGATTGATTGATTGATTGATTGATTGATTGATTGATTGATTGATTGATTGATTGATTGATTGATTGATTGATTTATTTATTTATTGATTATTCAGGATGAGGGCGTGTCCGGCAAGGAGCTAGTTCTTCACGAAGGAACCTTAGGTCCCTTCGGGTTCTATTCCCGGCCATAGCGACGGTATTTTGTTGGAGCGAAATGAAAAAAAAAGAAGAAGAAAACAGCCACGCACTTATGTTGAGGTGCATGTTTTGAAAAAAAAAAAACCTAGGTAGTTAAACTTCATTCGGAGCCCTCCACTACGGCGACCCACTGTTGCGTTTCAGGACATTAAACCCGCAACTTATTTTAACAGACAATACACCGCGTAATGACTTTGAAACATCCGCTTCGGCGTCTCCAGCAGCTTTGGAACCCTAGACACCTGCAATAAAAACGGTTTATCTAGAAGCATTCGTGTTGTTTATGTTTCGATATCGTCCTCACAACAACTCCCAGTATGCAGTGGGAAGCAGCGGGCCTGTAACCGTTGTTTTCGCTATTCGTATTTTTCTTATATCTGTTCAGCCATCTGACTTCTCTTTTCTTTTTTTTCTTCGTATTGTTTTTTCTTTTTCATTTGTTCGACTAACGAGCGAACATATCACAGCCATCTCGCTAGCTTACGAGGCTCAGCGTCTGGCACTGACTACCTATAATCGATCTTGCGCTGTGGTCGCACACTTCTGCGGACAGTCCCGTTACTAAATTCCGATCACGTCTCCTCGGCCATTTATTCAAGCTGCGTCTGGAGTGAGACTAACGGTACAAGTTAACAAGGAAAATTCGTCTCCGCCGGAAGGTCACCTCCGCGACGATACACTGTTGTTTCTAATCGCGCATCAATTCTTAATTCATCGCACAGCCTCTGAAACGTGAAGAGGCACAGCGACCTTGCTTTTCTTTCGTTTGTCCTCTCCCTTTCACTCCTTTGTTTTGGTGAAGTGCGTCATACCGAGACGTGCGACAAGCTCACGACCGGCGCCGATCTTTAAAACCAAAACAAATGAAGCCAGAAATCTAACACGTTTTAAGAAATTAAATACTCCTTTTATTCATTGCTTCCTTTTACAACGAAACTGTCTGTGGCTAGGATGCGGGATTTTATAGCGTCCGCGCCGGAAAAAACTCTCCCCCAAAACTATTCCCTAAAAAGTGAGAGTGAAAGAGCCAACAACAAAAGCAAACGCATATCGCCGATCGCGTCGGAGCTCGGTTTAAAACGGCCACCTGTGTCTAAAACGATTTCTCTCTGTGAAAGTACGACGTAGTGCGTGTCGCAATGTGCGCCTGATAAGGCGACCAAGGGGAAAGGGTTGGCGCCCCTCGACGAAACCGCGCGAACGCGCTCGTGCCACTGCTGACGCATTCGTCGTCGTCTTCTTCCACAGCTGGCTAGAATTTCACGTCTTCTTCCAGCGTAGAATTTCACTTCTGTCGTCGTAATGGGGAGGCCGCGTTTACGGGGGTATGAGCCATTGCTTAAGGGGGTATGTACGTCTTACGTGACCGATAGATTTAAGAATACTACTACTACTACTACTACTACTACTACTACTACTACTACTACTACTACTACTACTACTACTACTACTACTACTACTACTACTAATAATAATAATAATAATAATAATAATAATAATAATAATAATAATAATAATAATAATAATAATAATAATAGAGGTGATAGGCGAATGTGTGTGCGTACTTATCGTCACGCGATGACCACCGAACAGGACAATAAGTATGCTTGTACCTTTCGTCAAAATTATGTGTCACCTCCGTGTCGTGCGCTAAACAGCTACGCTGATCATCCACCTTCACAGAGTGGAATGGCTCATGAATTTCTTGAGTGCTCTTTCCTTTCACGTCTCTCACTTCCCACATAGATCGTCGCGCTGCTTACCAAACATGCAACAATACCAACAGTGCCCGTTCAGCCACCCGTACGGACAGGGCAAACGTGTAATAACAGGCCCAAATGTGTGATTTTGAGTTTCATTGTGCTGTCAGGACTTCTTTGTCGCTTGACGAGAACCCGGAAGAGTGCACGTGGAACTTACGTCACATCAGTGGCCATTCGCCGATCCCTCTGTTATGCAGCACACTTTATCAGTTGTTACGGCACATCAACTGTTTTAGTAACTGAACGCGTAGTTAGTTACTTTCGTGTAAAGAATCCACCGTGCTTCCCGGTCACTCAGTTGCGACTGTGTCACTCTGTACACATGCGGCCTGATTGTGTGCGTCATAAATGTCTGCGTGCGTGCGTACAGGTCGTGTGTACTTCTCTCATTCTCTCTGTCTGTGTTGCGAGCGCGCGAGGGAGAACGGATGTGATATACCCGTGTTTAACGAAACTTAAGACTCTTAAACAGGGTGCTGCAATTCACAATTGCCATAAGCATAGTAACCAGTACATTCTTAAATGATAATTACGTGAAGCGGTTTCACTGTTCTTGTTGTTGTGCATTTCTTCCTGTCGTCGTTAATACACGAAATCCACAAAGAATGCACCAGCTGCTCAGTATTAACCTTTCCCCCGATGTTGGACCGTTGTGCAGTGCGAGAACGCGTGCCCTTACAGCCACTGGATATGCGCAACTGGGTCTCAGGTGCTGTGGCGATAGGTGTGTGCAATTGGGTATGGGCCCCTGGGGTCTTAATATCTTTCAAAGTGGGCCAGTTATTCATGAAAGAACAGACTGGAATCACTTGTGCAATCAAAGGTACATCTCACCTATCTAGCTGCATGAGACGTCTTTCAAGGTAACTAGAACTTGTGACAGTTTCGCTGTGATCCTAAAAAGGAAAAAAAGAAGAAGAAAAAAAAGTTATCATTGTAATCAAGTAGCAGCAGTCCCTCATTAATCAACAACGTTACCACGTGTAAGACTTCAGCGAACGACTGCTAAAGCTCTGCGCAGGTTTTAGTAGTGGACTGAGTTCTTAACCTCCAAGCTGTATATAGTACTTAGCTTACTTGAATGTTCGCCCGTCGTTTCTATAATCTTCGAGGTCTCTGTAATCAAGGCGAAATGCGAATGAAGAATATACAGCACACTAAAGATGACCGCCGATAATGATAGGTGGTGATGTGTGCCCTTGAAGAGCCCTGCCCCCACGTGTACCGTGTCACCATCGTCGCGATCTGCGATGAATGATTGATATGTGGCATCTCCCCCGCTCTCCATTAAAACGTCGTGTCCATGGAGAGACTGAAGAGCACGTAGACAGCGGTGCGTGTACGACAGAATCACCACGTATACAACGCAAGGAGGCCTGCCTCATCTGACCACTCCGTGCCGGCCCCACTGCGTTCAAGGTCGCGGTTACATCACGCGTACGTGCTGCCAATCTCAAGGGTCGATGGACGGGTCAGGTGACAGGATTCGACGTGTAGACAGAGGCGAAAGTGCGGTGCAATTAACTCGCGGCACCTTAATGCAAACTGTACGAAAAACGACGGTCACTGCATCTGTATACGTGCGGGGCTTGTCACACGGCGCAACCTCACACCAGAACGTTGCTCCCGCGTTGTGCCTGCCAGTGCGTGACTCAATTCACGGCGTACATCAGTGCTGAGCGAGACCTTGCAGTTTTCCAGACCGTACGTGTTACGAGAGAATGAGCTGTAAGCAAGTGGATGGCTCAGCAGCCTAGGCACGATATGGGAAGGGGAGGGAATATGGATATGGAAGGTGAAGGGGATGAAACGAACATAAGCCTGTCATCTGGGCTTCTTTTGTCTTGTGTCGCCTGCGTATACTTCTTTTGTCTTGTGTCGCCTGCGTATACTGTTGAAGTTAGATTGAGAGCAAACATTGTATCCACCCAACCGCAGTGTCTGTTGGATCTGTTAAATTTCTCTGAATTTCCTTTCTCGACTTAACATCGATGTTAACGCAAGAACTAAGCATTGCGTCTGCTATTGCGTGAAGCAGCGAGTAGCGCTCGGCGGCACGCCCGCCCTTTCAAGAAACCTACTTTGATCGTAATATGTCATAAATATATGTTTTGCAAATTAAAACATTCATTCGATGAATCGTTAATCAATCGGTTGCGTATGGCCGACGCATACGTGATTTACATGTGAAAAAAAATGCGGCATTCGCCGCCAGCAAACAAATCATAGGTCCCTCTCAAGAGACCTGTGTAGCGTGTCCTGCACGGCAAATGTTATCGAGGGACGTCTATTTATTTCCCTATCGAGATTCTCCCGGCGTTGCGTTCCGTTCTGTGTCTTCCCTGACTGCTGTCGAATTACTGACCTACTGCTTTGACCCCTAAAAGCGTGCATGTATTGTAACCGTCTTCCTTGACATCGTGCAGCCAGACAGCCTCTGAGGAGAGATTGGGTCATATACGGTGTAGTATACGTTGGTATACATGGCACTGTCACTCTAGGTGTCGGCTCAAAATAATAACTGTACCCTCGACTCGGAAAGAAAAAAAATATTACAGCACTCGAAGACGACTGACGAAAATAAAGGAGACAGAGAGAGCACTTTGTCTTTGACCCCTATCTTTTTTGTCGCTTTTCTCCCTTTCCTTCTTTCTTCCAGAATCAGACACTTTTCTGATCAGCATTCCTGCCTTTTCCTTTCATTTCTCCTTGTCCTCCTTGACGAAGAACACAAACTAAAGCAATTTTACACCTTGGACAACGCGTTTGCGGCTGCTTGCGGGTTAGCGTCAACAATACTAATCTCTACTTCGAATGTGGAACCTTTCGTACGCTGGCCCTTTAGTCTATAAATGAATCTCTTCAAGCACCACTCATATTTTTTTCACATTACTATCAATGGTTCGAATGCTAGTTCGAAGTACCTCGTTACCGTTATCAAAAATCGCCTCTATATCGGTCGCTAGAGTTTCTCCCGCCACGCTTCGTTCTGTAGGTGCGCAGACATAAAGAATGACAAATTACGAATTTAGACTTTATTGCATTGCAACTAAAAACAGTCCGCTCTCGCAAGAATATTGCATTGCGCGCCGTCGCTCTTCCTGGGTGCGTTGAGGCCACCTGTTTCCGTTTGAAAAAGAGCATCGCTGTGAATAAAGCACTGCTCTTTTTAGAACATGACCATCGAACATATTTTCGAAGTGTTTCCGGCACCGTGTCAGGACGTTTGTTTCACACTGCGCATGTGATGGCGGCACGCTAAAGACTGAATTGTTTAGTGCATCTACAGTTCACGTTCAGAGCGGTCCCGTAGGTGAAATACAACATTTGAGTTGTCATTATAGCTCAGAAACCATTCAGTAGGAAATGGAGGCGGCTTCGCCTATAGAATACGCTTGAAATACGTTCCGTTTGGATGCTGCTTGTGAGATACTTTTCGATCGCATGCGCGCAGTCCCCAACATTTTTTTTTTTTTGTCGCTCTGAATAACGCCGGTCAGGTACGTAGCAGTTGTAGCTTTGTTACTATCAAACGTCGTTACTTCGATACTAATTGTTCGCGAGTTAACTGACATAAGCTATGGTTGTGTGCGAGCCCCACATCTCATCATGTATCGGATCGCGTATGAAAACAAATATGTTCCAATTAAAGCTTAACCAAAAATTGGTGTCAATGCGAAATGACTGCGGAGAATTTTATTTACTTATTTATTTACTTTTTCACCTGTTGTTTGTGTGTGTGTTTATGTGTATGTTTGTGTGTGTGTTTATGCGTATGTTTGCGTGCTTGCTTGTTTATGCGTTTGTTTGTGTGTTTGTTTATGCGTTTGCGTGTGTTTGTTTATGCGTTCGTTCGTTCGTTCGTTCGTTCGTTCGTTCGTTCGTTCGTTCGTTCGTTCGTTCGTTCGTTCGTTCGTTCGTTCGTTCGTTCGTTCGTTCGTTCGTTCGTTCGTTCGTTCGTTCGTTCGTTCGTTTCGTTCGTTTGTTTGTTTGTTTGTTTGTTCGTTTGTTCGTTCGTTCGTAAGTTTTGTCGAGTATGTGTATCTTGCATTTGTTCACCGTTTCCGTATTTATAATGCAATGGTCTCAATGCTTTCCGGCAATTGTAAGTGACACTCACTTTGTGTATTCCGTTGTTTTCTGCAACTTTTTGCTTTCTTTACTCGTACACTTACGTGCGCATCATAACAAGCGTCTTGTCACGCCCACTGCGTTGCTTGTGCATTCAAGCACGCTGACGCTATGTACTTGTAATTTTGTTTACGTGTATGTGTATTTCTATTTGTTCATTTCATTTTAAGCCATTTGTGGACATTTATTAGAGGAACAGATGCTGTGGAAAATCCAGCGACTAACGTTGCCAACATTACAACCTATCATCTAATAAATCAATAACAGATGAGATCCTTAAAGGTCAAGAGTGGGCGAACAGGAGAAGCCTAAGCCTAAAGTCAGGCTGCACTGCACGTTCCCGTGTTGGCCCAGTGTTTATCCTTTTGAAACCCGTATGATCGTATGGGATTTTGGCTAAAAGGACATATAGTCTATTTTTTATGGGTGTGCGAATATTTCAAATTTTGAATACGAATCGAGCAGTCCTTGCTATTCGATTTGTTTTCATTTGAGAACGCTCTCCGGGCCCTTTGAGGCTGTAGCCAATAGCACATCCTCCAAATAATGAATGGCGGTATTTAATTGTGAGGTTTCACGTGCCGAAAGCAAGATATGATTAAGAAGCACGCATTAGCGGGGGAATCCGGATTCTTTTTCTTTGCATTGTTCAACTTGTATCCACGAACGCCACAGCTAAGTGTGTATATCTAGGTGCCATTTGTTTTTGTGTATATGTTGTTTTGCATTATTCACTCCAGTTTGTTGGATTTGCCCGTTTTGCTTGTAAACCACTCCCCTCTATAATGCCGTAATGGCCCTGAGGGTATGCTAAATAAATAAATAAATAAATAAATAAATAAATAAATAAATAAATAAATAAATAAATAAATAAATAAATAAATAAATAAATAAATAAATAAATAAATAAATAAATTTTTACCCCCTGGGGTTCTTTAACGTGCACCTAAATCTCGATCTTCCGAGAATAAACCGACATCAGTGATAGGCACGCACGCGGAAAGACGACAAGATGAGTGTGAGTGGTCACGTGCACACTACGCACGTTTACGCGTGCGTGACGAGCCGGGGCTGCCACGTTCCTCGTAGCAAAGTACAAGGCCAGACATACATACGCGTAAGCCACACGAAGCGCATATCACATATGATGGAAATTCCGCAGAAGAGGCGACATGAAAGACAACATCGATGATCATAAAGAAGGCATTAAGCTCCGTCTAGTGTGCACACTGCTCAATGACCAAATGTTCGGTTGACGGTAGGCACCGATGTACAGGGCGGGTACGTTGGACAACTAAGCCGCATAAAATGAGAAGTACGCTGACGCAAAAGTCCTCAAGGCAAGAGGCAAAACATCTGTGTCGACACTTCCACCAAGCTAGTTTGATGGTTCTTGCCTTCTTTCACGTGCACGTGGGCGGCTGTTTGTCACAAGAATGAAGCAAAACAAAAAAGAAAGAACGATGAGACAGCGAAGCGAGGTCAGTTTATGCCACATTGGCGATGCCATTAAGGAGATCATCACTGCTTGCAAGAATGCGAGGCGCGATTACTGGATGATCTGCCACCTCTATTCTGAAGGAAATGATAGAGACAAGTTGTTGAGCTTCAAGGAGCAACGACAGAGCCACCAATACGATCACTGAAGAACAGAGTTTCGGAGTAAAATGAATGAACATTGCCGCGGTGGACCAAAGGGGGGGAGGGGGGGGGGGGCGACTACGGGTAGAAAACGGAACAAATGTATAATAAAGAAGCGGAACGCTTAGAAATTTGCGAACATATGTGACCACAAGAAACATTACGTTTCTCTTAGGTTCCTCTAATTTTTTTTTTTCTGTCGACTACTCGAATACTGGGTTGACAGGTATAGCGCTAGCGCGAGGGTAAATAAACATCGCAAGGCCGTAACCTCCGATTTCTGCATGTTCGGTTGCTGCCCTCACGCATTATCAATTCAATCTGCAACTCTCTATACTTACTTAATTTGTAGAAAAATTTGTAGAAATTGTGCTTCAATGCATAAGACAGCGTTTTCCTCAAACAGTTAACTAGAACGCCCATGCATTTTGTCGTACACTTTGAAAATTAATATCTCGAAACTGGTTCAGTACTGAGAATTTGTTCCAAGTGGATACGCCTTGCGAACTCAGCGGCTATAATTCGTAGATTGAAAGATGGGCGGTAAAATAATTATTTAAAAGTTATTTAGCGTAATTAACCTAATTATTCAAGTAGGCGTTTTGATTTCTAATGGAAGTAATGGCCGCCTCATCGAGTAGTTTATATCAAGGATTATAATTGTGCTATCTGCCGCAGGGAATTTTTAAAAATTTGGTGCCGCTAAAATGAAATACCCTGTATAGTGCCAGCTCAAGCGTTAGCAAATTTCGTAATCAGTTAACCCACGAGATCATTGAAGCGGAATTGATTGACAGCTTTGGTGACACCTGTGTGTCAAAACCATCTACCACCCTTTCTAGGAGGAGTTATCTTTCTTACGTAAAGAAAGGAATTTTCTGCGGGCGGCGCACACGAGATGCGTCACAGATTTTGCTATATATGTGGTTGCTTGCTTATAAATAAAACACTGTTGTAAGTCCGCGCTCAGTGTGTCTTAGCCTCTTCTCTGTCCTATTCTTGTGCGCATGAAGTTCTTCCATGTCTTACCAACATACCCAAACAGTCACCTTAGCGTCAATGGGAAAATTGTAGAACAGCATGACAAACTCCCGATACAGCTTTCTGTTCGCTCAATACGTGCTACATAAAAGTGTTTTTCCGAGCGTGAAAGAAGCCCGCGAATGCACGAAATATTGCCGCGCAACTGGCCGCTCGAGGCACTTTGCGAGTATTCGCCGGATTCTTTCACGCTCGGAAAAACACTTTTATGTAGCACGTATTGAGTGACAGAAAGCTGTATCGGGAGTTTTTCATGCTGCTCTACAATTTTCTCATTGACACTTCTCGTCTAATTTTAGGCCCCTTTACAGCCACCCTACGCCTACCCGCTGTCATTGATCATGCCATTGCTCACTCAGTACATCACGTCTTGGCGCTCTTTGGCCATAGCTGGCCCTTGCGCCACAAAACAACATATATCATCATTATCATCATAATAATTGAGAAGTTGATTAATTAATTATGACTAAGTATGTAACTATGCGGAATGGAAATATAATTAATCTGAGTACCTCCAAGCGACGGCAAACAACAGTACCGTGGTTCTGTCCAGCTGCGTGGCATTTGCATATTTTTAAATCTTGGTGCGTGATAGATAGGACCCTGTATATGCAGCACCCATAATGGTATATAAACATGCAAAAAGAACGGAGCAGAAAATGAACCGGCGAGGAAACTGTTGCACCATACATTATATAATACTCGTGTATCTGTGACCTTGAAAGAATGGAAGTAAGACGCAATGCAGCAATATTGACGTCCTTACTGCTGTCTGACCTTCAATACGTCGAACATGGCTGCGAGGCCGATATTCCTGACAGCTTGCTAACGACACTCGGGTCGCTAAACAAAAACCATCTCCAAAATAACCCTGGGTTATGCCCAGCCTGCCCCGCTGCGACGCCGATAGCAATAATTACTATCCAAGAACAAGCACGATACGGCCCCTTAGTATACGCCGTTCTTGCGCCACTCGCGGCAACCTCGACGCTCGATAACCCTTTATACCCACACACACAAAAACGGCCGCAGCTTTTTGCGAGGAACTTTCAACGGAAGTTCTATATTTAGTGACACACTATAAGACGAGAGTGAAAGGGATACGAAAGCGTGGTGGTCCACGATCCGACGTGACGCAATACCCGCGCACGTCACGTGCCGTAAGTCCGGAAATCCCTACGTTCAGCCACGCACGCTCTTCTCTCCCTCTCTCTCTTTCTCTCTCTCTCTCTCTCCGCTGCCTTCGTACTTTTCCGCCGTCGCGCGTCGCAGCCGCTCCGGAGTGAGTTACGTTGCCAACTCGTCTGACATAACAGAGTGCGGATAATGCCACACGGAAGGCGCGCCTAGGCAACGCTGTTCACACTACGTGGAGTAACCTGGGTAGAACCCTGCACAAGGCCAAGTATAGTCAACGATAGGTGGAGGCTTGATGCGGTAACAGTGGCCGAGGAAGGAGAGCCTCAACCTGGAGCCTACACACATAAAACATACCACCATTTTGGGCTTATTTTGCCCCCAACCAATATCAACCTATCTTGAGTGCACTTCGTTTATTGGACACTCTGCGCTCGCTGCTTTTCAGTCAAGAACTCGGTGACACGCTGACAAGCACTTGTTGTTTGCGACCAGAAAGTATCCACGGCGTATCGTTGAAAGAAAGTAAGATAGATGACGATTATCGTTTGGGGACAAATAGGCACCAAAGAGGTGCTTATTTTGTCTCGTCTTAGGGTGAACGGTTTGTTAGAGGCCGCTTATCTTGAGGTGTTGCCATGGCAAAGACAAGTCGTCTTGTCGAAACGTGACCTCGTGACCTCGTCGTCTCGACAAACCACCTTGTTACCTCCATGCAGAGGCTTCCGTAGCTTAGTCAGGCACTCTTGATCAATGGATATAACTTTGTTTCCTTCCCGCAGTAAAACTGTCTTGTCCTGATCAGAAAATAATTATGGTGACCACAGAATTGTCTGCTACAGCTAAATCTGCCAAAGCTATTTCATTTAGCTTTCATGGCGTCTTGGCAGATATGTTTATCATCGTAAGGTTAATTTGGCAAATTAAGTCACCGCGGGAGAAAGAAGCGACGTGTCCCCATGCACCCACGATCAGATCTCGAGTGCCTGACGGGTCAGCCATCGTGCCGCCCTCGTCGTTATCTGCCGTCATCGTCGTATGACAAACACTGGCAGCTTTGGTTGGCGCTGAAGCGTTAGTCTCGAGTAGCCTAATTTCTTGTTGTAGCTAACATTTCTGGAATTTTCTCACTGAATGAATTCGGTGTAGCATAAGCTGGCTTCGCGTATTGAAGCACACACTGATAATAAAGTTCTATGGATGCATAATACTTTTCCTTGCCATTATTTCTGGCATCGTGTGTGACATCAATGTCACTTACTCTGTTAGTTTTCCTGTTCGTCAGATTCTACATTTGCTTCTTGTTTCCGAGTGCTAAGTGAATGCTCGCTTTGTTAATTTTATTAAAGTGCTACAGGAGTCATCTCCTGTGATGTTTAACTTTGTGACCTGCTTGTGTATACATTCTTTAGTACTGAAAATGTTGCTGAAGAAAATATTTCAATTTCGATAGCGTAAAGTCGTTGAATATCGAAATATTGGAATTCACACGTCTAGAAACGTCGAATTCACAGCGAACTTATACACACTTTGGAGTGTTGTAAAATATTAGTTAATTAATCGAGGGGGAATAATGGTAGCTTCAGCCTGGAGTCAAAGTTAATTTGTCTTTGTGAGGGCTACAACTGCTGTCTGGAGACTTACAAGTGAAGCGCTCCGGATCAACATAGACTCCCTGCGGTCCTTTAACGAGGACTCAAAGATCAGCACTCGAGCGTTTCTTTTTTTTTTTTTTTTTTTTTGCATTTTGCCTCATCAGAACGCGGTCACCGCAGCTGGAAGTCGAGCCCATGATCTCGTATTCATCGTCATAAACTCCATAGCCACGCAGGCATCGTGGCGGGTCGCATTGCTGTGCATCAGAAAGGACGGCTGACACTTCCGCCGGACACATATACGTATATGTCGATGTGGAGCTGCGTTTAACGAGACAAAGATACAGGTACTCCTGCCGAAATGTTAGCCCGCATTTGTCGCGAGCTTGCTCCCATACACGTACGCAAGCAACTACCGGTGTTCCATTTGACGGCTGACGCTTTTATGGCCCTGCCATACTGAACCATACACAGACGATGATCTAAAATGAGCGCTCCCTGTACTCGGTCGTCTTTTGCAGTGTCCCCCTCCTTTCCCAGGCCTAGCGCCGCACACATCCGTACACGCGTATTCCCTCTGCTTCAAGAATTTGAAATGATAGCCTAGAGAGTAATTGCATTTAAACTTCCGCACTGGGCAAGCCTAAATTCTACTCTTCTTTTGGCTCAGGCATGTGCTCCCTAATTTCTTGAACTGTGCGCGGTCCACCCACGTATTCTCAAACAATCCTCGACTCTAAGCTCTTCCTTCAATTCATGATGATTTATTGGCATCTCCTTTGAAGCAGGGTGGTGACAAATGGTCACCCAGCCTGCTTGAGCTAATCAAGTATGCCATACATGCTTATTGTTCTAAAATTCCGCCTACATCTCCTTAACATTTTCTCTCGTCCTTAAAACTTCTATATCCACCTTGTACCTATGCCTGTAACAGATCTGGTCCCGTCAATCTCTTGTCTGCTTTCTGTCAATCAATACTCTAACAGTATCTTGCTTATACAAAATGCTGACCGGTTATTGATTCTAGCGAGCGGGCAATAGACCGCCCCTCGAGTGAAGAAGACGCTACGCTGCTTAAGAATTGCCGGGGAGTGTCAATGGGCCGCAGTGACTACTTTTCTCGAGGGGCGGCGCTGCCATCGACTTTCTTGATTCACCCAGTGAGACTCGAAGGTAACGTACACCTCCCAGAAGCGCTTGGATTTAAAGTGGACGGAAGCATCAACCGGTCAGCAGTCGAGGTAAGCAAGATAAGTTTAGAGTATTGGTGGAAGAAAAAAAGCAGGGATGAGATTGATAAGACCGGATCCGTTACAGGCATAGGTAACGGTACAAAATGTAGATAGAGAAGTTTTGAGGGAAGAGTAATACGATTAAGGAGGTGTGCACAAAAATGCAAGAATGAAAAGCATGTATACCATACCTGAGTAACTCAAGCACGCTATGTGACTATTTGTCACCGCCCCCTTTCAAAGGGGATGTCAATAAATCATCGTCATCATCACTGATCCGAGTTAAGTGTTGCACGGCGGAACTCTCTATAATATGGGTGCCAGTCTAGTTACTTTGCTTAACACTGCATTCTAGCATTACTCCGGCAAACGAGAACATTTACACAAGTTGGCCTCTTAATACCAGCATTTTTTTTTATTGCACTTCGAGCACTCTTGCATGAGGCGTACCCAAGCTTTCCTACAGCTTTTCAGAAAATCTTCTTGACCGGAAGAAAGCATTCACGGATACTAAGCATACACACTCCTGCTACTCTGTAAAATTTTTCTTAAAGGGCACGAATGTCTAAGAGATGCATTAGCACTTACATTATTTCGTTTAATACAGTGCTACTACATAATTTATTATGGCATTCTCGTGTTTTGATGGCTTCGTGATATTTTACTGTAAGAGTGTTCCGAAAAGTGAAGGGTGTTCGCCATCTAACGGCATGCAGTTTCTTGTCTCGAGTGCGTACAGTGCTTTCTTGAGCATTTAGTGCTCTACCATAACACCTTTACGGCGCTGAGTACTCATTGTTCTGCGTGTATCCTGCGCGCATTATACGAGTGTAACATCAAGTAATTTGTGCAAAAAGTTCTAGGCTTCTAGCGTTTGAGCTATGTGTAGTTTAGCCTTGGTTGACACGTCGTTATTCTCTAGGGTCACTGGTATCAGAAGCTGGTTGAAATTTAAATGCAAATACCACGAATCGAAGCCAAGGCCATTGTCGTCAACATCAGTTTATTTTAGGTCTACTGCATAACGAAGGCCTCTCCGGAAGATCTCCAATCGCTCCTGTCCTGCGTAATCCGAACCACTTTCGCGCCTGAAAATATTCTTATCTCATCACTCCATCTCGTCCTCTGGCGCCCTTGACTTCGTTTTCCTTCCAATTAGCATCGAGTCTGTTACTTTATATACCACCGGTTATCTGCTTTACGCATTGCGTGACGTGTTCAATCCCTTTTCTTCCTCTTAACCTAACCAAAGATATCGACTAAGTCCACACACTGCCACGTTTTTATCTCTTAATGCTACGCCATAAACTTTCTGTGTCGTCGCTCAGAACATCACGTGGTGGAATCCCATCAAGCGATTCCAAAATGAGTGGCTCATCTCCGCAGTCACCGTTTCGCAATGCCGGCGAGCACCTAATGCACCACCCTCCTGACGGTTGCAGGTATGTCCACTGAAGAGCTAGTACTTTTTTCATTAGAATGCATCGATATTCAGCTGAGTTTCGAAAAAAGAAAAAGAAAAGCTTGTATTCTCTGGTCTTTCTGTCCGGAACAAAAGCCTGCTGAGAATTGTACCGTAAAACTGCGAGGGGAAAGAAAAAAGAAAACTTTACCTATCTGTACTAAGAGGCCTCGTAAGGCTGCAAACATGTTTGCCAGAGCGTAAAAAAAAAAGCTGAGCCGTTAATTCGTCGCATCGTCGCGAAATCTTAGCGTGTCGTAAGGTTCCGTGTGGTGGTCACGCTCCAAGTAGCAGCTTAATCGCGAATTTCCGAGTGCAGTGACCTGTGGCGGCCAGTTCGATTATAATAGCTTTGGAACAATTCGCGACTACTGCACGTGCCCTGCCAGACAGCCTACAGACTATAGACATATGATCGACGTCTTGAATGACCTACACAGAAGAGAAAAAAGTTAAGTGCGCTTCCTTTGGTTACATGGAGCAAGAAGTAGGCAGCGTGGAAAGAAGTGATCAGAAGAACCCAGGCAAGACGGAAGAACGGTAAGAACGTTGGAAAGTTGTTGGCGACCAGGGCATTAGACAAGTTTACAAGATAGCAATCTTGAACTTCGATAAAGACATTCGCCATTCGATATCAGAAGTTCCGAGCAGCAGAAATTAGGATGATGAAGTGGCCGCGTGGAATGACAAGGCAGTACAGAGTTGGGATGACAACTATAGAGGTGTATATATATATACGGACAAAGTTGCAGACATTGGATCCGAGCTCCAGGAGGTATGGCTAATACGGTTCTGTCACGTAGTGAGAAGAAAAGAGAGCGAAATGGGCTAGAGTATGATCAGCATTGACTCTGGTGGAGCTAAGATCTTACCACCAAGTAGCTCAGGCAGGCGTGGATAACAGAAAGGAAACAGCGGGCGAAACTCTTCAAAAACAGTCACAGCATTCAAAAATACATGGGGCATAGCTGACAGCACTAGAAGACAGAGTAAGAGGCAGCTGATGTCAGAAGCGCAGCGGTTCGTATTACATATCAGGAGAAGGTAGGAGATCAATGGGCCAGTTGTTACTGGAAGAAATGATGCCACAATGGAGGCGTTGTCGTAAACGAAAACTTAGTTTATTTGTGCCAACAGTTTCGAGAGCGGAACTCTATTCGTCAGGGCAGTGTCAAAGTCCTAATTTCAGTCCTAATTTCAAAGCCCTGGCGAAGAGAGTTCCACTCTTGAAACTGGCATGCATAAACATGAGTTTCGTTCACGACAACGCCTCTGTTGTGCCATCATTTCTTCTCTCTCTCTCTCTCGATCTCTCTCACATTATTATTATTTATTATATTATATTATTTATTTATTATTTATTTATTTATTTATTTATTTATTTATTTATCCATTTTTACGAAGACCGTTCGAGCAGGTCAGGCAGCTTCCGCATGCAATCGAGGTACCAATAAGAGTGGCTTGTAAAAAGTAATCCGCTACCCTCGTAACCTGTACGGTGTCACGCAACACTCGTCTTATGACGCTCAGGTGCGAGGCGAACGCTCTTAAAATCGAGTGCCGCGACAGCCTTTTGTGGTCCTCGTATAATGCTTCAGACGAAATCCCTTCACCTCGCTACGACATCGCCTTCGCCCTCACATTTCTTTTCACTTGCCCCACTGTGAATGAACGAGTAAAATTGCGGCAGCGCAAAGCGAAACAATAAATTTCCCGAGACCAAGTGAAGAGGAAAACAACCGCACGTGCATAGCCAAGCGGAACGGCGAAAAGAAGCGCGGTGCAAGGAGAAACAAGGCCGTCCACGCGACGGTCTGCCGCCGTCGTTGTCGAAAGCGGGAGAGAGTCTTCCCATTACGTCTCCAGGGTGGCGGCGTAGGCAGGAAAAACGCGCGGCGAGGCCCGCGAGGCCGCCTTGCCCTCTAGCGGCGTACGTTATAGCACACGCTGTGGAAGCGGCACGTGCCACACGTGCGTTCTTTCTATAACCGGACGCCCGTGTCCCTGAGCTTGCCGGTACGGGCGCCTGTGCCACAGCGCACCGCTGTATTTCGACGGGGCGAATTTAGCGCACTCAAGGGGTTCGTTTTTGGAAGGGCGAGAGTGGTACGGAATGCCCCGGTAATTTAACGCGTTCGAGGTGGGTGCAGCGTTAGGCTGCCAAGGCTGTACCCTCCTGGTACTGAAAAATTATTTGCGAGAAATAAAATTGTTAATATTGTGCCCGTTGGATGCCAACTTAATAAAATGGCGGATGACGGAAGTGCAGAGTATAGAAATGTACGTTTTTTTTTTTTATTTTTCTCGTATTTTTTTTTTTTTTCTTCCCTGGGCGAGTAGTGAAACGATGCACTCACCGTACTTGTAAGCAACTCAACAAACATGCACAAATTATAACATCGCATGTTAATCAAGTACAAGCCACTGACTCAAAGCTAGGAGCCCGGATGCCACGCGCGCGCCTGTGTGTGTGTGTGTGTGTGTGGGGGGGGGGGGGGGGGGGAGAGCGGAGGGAGGGAGTGCGAACGGTGTAAGTGGAGACACGTTTGTTTCAGCTTATTTGTTGACCAAAGGCCAGCTCACGATACGCGTATCAGCATAGTGGCAGCCGAAAGCGTGAGAGCAAGACGCGAAGCCAAGAGCCCTATGAGTCGATGCCTTCACGAGTCGCGCGTGCAGCAGTGCTTTTAGGGCGCGGTTACACGGTGCAGCCATGTTACGAAAGCCAAGCTCTCTACCCTTCGCAGTTCGTTCCAATGTGTAACAATTAAACCCTTGCAAAGCCCCATGCCCTTATGTCCTGATGAATCAGCGAACTTAAGCAGCTCTTGTAACGGAGGTCACAAATTTCTTGGCGAAACCAGTGAGTAACGGGTGTCAAGGACCGTACTCTAAATTGTTACGTTGGTTGTTCTCCCGAAGCAAACGTATGATGCAAGTCCAAGAAGTGCGCCTTCCTGCTCCACTGAGTGTATCGAAGAAACGAAGCAAAGACAGCAGTAAGCATTTTTCGACCAACACGTGCCTGATGTCAGAGAAAGCACGCCTGCAATTTCTCTCTGACGAACTCTCGCCAGTTACACTCGTCGACCTTCTAAGGGGAGTCAGGCTGTTCTGGTAATCGCTGTAGTGCACGACTGCAGCGACATCATGAGAAGGGCACGGCGCACTCGTATACGTTGTTAATTACGTGCTCTCTTTCTCTCTCTCACTATATATATATATATATATATATATATATAGGGGGTATTTCGATATATAAAATAAAATATTGATACAGGAAGTGTCAAGGTGATTTTACTGCTGTTCGTTATACATAATAATTCGATCGTTATATGTGGGCTCCATATATCCAGGATTGACTATATATATATATATATATATATATATATATATATATATATATCTGAAGGGGATCACAAAGAAGTTTGATATGGAGGTGTTTCGATATATAAAATGAAAATATATAACGAACCCACATATAACGAGTTATTGGATATAACGAACACCTTAAAATCCCCTAGAAACGTTTTGTATGAAATTTTTCTTTTCTATGTCGAAATACCTACATATCGAACTTCTTTGTGATCTCCTTCAGATTCGATATATCCGGGTGTGACTGTATGTATATATATATATATATATATATATATATATATATATATATATATAGACATAAACATACTTAATCATGTCGAACTAACTATGTGTCCACAAGCCTTTATGCATATGCAACGGCAAGTTGCGTCAACTTCCCCGAGTGCCAGGCAGCAGTATTCAACTGCCCTTGGCGCACGCGAAAACGCATTACGTGCCAAATTCGTCGCTTGCGTGCGGTTAAAGTGCGCGCTCTCCGGAGTGTTTATAAACACGGAGAAGCGCGTCGAAGCGTTCCCGCGCACTCGGACGCGAGCTTCGCATGTGTCCCGACGCGCACGCGCGCGACCTACGAGATCCCGTGTGTATACGTGTGACCGCGTGTTGCGCGACAGAGTGGCAGGGTCAAGACAGTTGGGTATCGGTCAGACACGTGGAAGCATGTACACACCGAGGGAGAGCGTGGCGCACATCTCCCATTTCCCGCCCTGTTGAAGAAAACAGGGGTCTACTGCAAAGGGGGTTACAGGTAGAACTTATGGAGTGGCAGTCCCCGCAGCCGCATGCGACAAGCGAGGAAGCTAGTACACGTCGCTCCAGCGGATGGCCACGCACAGCGAAGGGTTCTTCTAGAATGGTCATTCATTCATTCATTCATTCATTCATTCATTCATTCATTCATTCATTCATTCATTCATTCATTCATTCATTCATTCATTCATTCATTCCCATTCGATGCAAACGTAGGAGGTCGAAATAAAATCCCGACAGAAACACAACCTGAGCGCTGAATTGCTCTCAGCTGACGGGTTATTAAGCAGCAGTGAGTCATCCGTACGAAAAACTATTACACAACCTAGAACACTATACGCTTGGCGCGCAACTTACACATTATTGAGCCCTATTGGCAGTTTTCTTTTTCTTTAACCTTGCTCTGAGCACGAGCCAGTTGAAGGATACATACGCAGTTCATTAAAAAATTTTAAAGTTTGTTGCACACATGTAGCAGCAAATTTAAAACGGCAGAGACTGACAAGCAACACGTTATTTCCAAAGCACAGTGACTTCACCAATTTTCGCCTGCATCAGGAACTTGCTCGAAGCAGGTGCTCTTCCGGCGTCCTTTCACCAACAAAAACCTCCTATGGAAAGTTCGGAAACCTTTTCGCGAACCAATTTTATTTTTCGTACAACTTGACGCAACCCATCGGAAAGTTGTAAGACGAGCCCAAATTCGTAAACCTTACGAGCAATTCGGGAGGATTAGCGGGTACGTGAAATCATCCGGGTATTTGGGAGCGTGTGCGTAAGCGGAAGGGGGCAGCAGCTAGTGGCCTCCGCTACTTCTGCAGCCATTTTGTTACGGTTTCTGCGGTTTCACACTTCACACTTGCGGCGTCATCTCCACTCCGGGAGCTTTCACAGAACCCGCTCGGTATGCCCCAGCCGTCCTAAGCCATAGCTGCGCGCGTGAAAGGGTGTATGTGCGCAACGTGTATACACCCGTGTCGGGTGCGAGGACGTCCCGCGCAGGTCAGGAATCAGGAACCGCCGAGAAGCGGCGGCAGCGCGCAGAGAGGAGGCTCAACGGCGCGTGGCTTCACCCTCTCATTTCTCTGTCTAGCAGTAATAGCGCGCGTTGCGCAACTATCGTTTCCGAGAAAGCACGCGACCTGGGCGGGACAGATGAATCGCCTCGGCGCTTGATCACGCTCACAGAGGAGAGCGCCAGTCGGTCTATCCCCGCAATCCACCCACCCAGTCACCCATCTTGCTGCATATCATCTTGTATCCTCAACACCTTCGACACCTCCATATATCCGCCTCTGTACACGTCTCGGTCTTTCTACCGTGCCATATTTGCACCAGTGACAATTTCGCCTTTGTATCCCTCGTGCCTCGTTCTTTCCTCTCCACGCAGAGGTTATCTTAAGACACCATCTTTTTGTGTCCCTGTGCGTTGCATGACACCATGCTTATCGTCCTAGAACGAGATTAAGGTGGTGGTTCGTAGCGACCACCTTATGAGCTCGTAGGTATTACTCTGACACCTAGGCAGTAAGCTAAGCGTTGTGAGTTTCGTTGTAAGGCTCAGAGATCAAAGCGTGCGCCTACGCAGTCACATACGAGTAAACGTACGTGTACGAGTGCACAAAGACGTAGGTATGCACACAAACGAAGAAGGGAACACGGACGAAAAATACACAGCATGTCAAGAATCCACAGTGTTACGTCATGATGAACGCTAGGAAGTTTATCGTGCTGTAGAAGCCGGGAACACGCCGAATTTTTCAACACCTCCGCGCGTTGCAGTCCTCCACCGACGTGCTTCTTTAGCGTTACATCATCGTCACGCTTATTATGAGTCACCCTTCACCGGCATTTCACCCTTGTCGCGCGTCTCATGCAAATAATACGCCTATTTACTGTAAGAGACTGTAGTAAATATTTTCAAGTGCATATGCGTCAGAATACCGTGATTCACGGCGGTGATATGAATTCTAGAGGTTTGCGAATATCAACCTTTTCGAATACGAATCAAACACAAATGGTAAATATCGAACATCGTATTGAACATCGAATAGTAAAATGTAGATGCATATACGTATTTACAGCAAGAGTATTTATTTCGGTAAAATTAAGTGCCACGCCTGCATTGACTAGAGCAAAAAGACAGCAAATTATCCGAGTGAAAGGATCAATTTTAAACACAAGATTACTAATTGCAAATAAAAAGCTACACGAATAGCCTCTCAACATCTCTACAGCCTGGTTGCAAACAAGCTTTCCAAGAATTAATGGCTGCTGCATGGAATGGAGCTTTCCAAATGCGCTAAATAAACATTTGTCGAAAAAAGATCGGAAGAAGGGCAAAATGCTGCTGAAGGACTTGTGTACCGTAAACACAAGTAAGAAGGCCCGTTGCATAGAAAACAATCGTCGCAGTAGCGTAAAATATAAACATTCTACATTACTGGACTGCCAAAACCACTAAATGACAGACTACGAGCAAAATTCACAGGTTGCCATGTAGGCTCCCGCCGCGAAACTGAAAACGAAAATTGCAATATCCGTTTTGTTTCTGTATACCTTCAATAACTTTAGCCGTTCTTTAACTTCTGATAATTTTGCATACGCCGTGTAGCAGACAGAGAAAAGTAAGAAGACTTTAACAGTCGGTTGTCGCAAAATATTTGCTTAGTTTCTAACATTCGAAAATACCGAATAGGTCCTTTTCGAATACGAATGCGAATAGTTAGTACTATGTAATATTCGATGCGTATTCGAAATTTCGAGTATTCGCCCACCCTAGTTTATTTCCAATTGCACAAATGCGCTGTTCAAATGCCTGCCCAAGTGGACTCTCAGAGCCGCGTGTCGCAGTTATAAGGTTCGCGCACTGAGGTGTGCCGATAATTTAGACCACCTGGCCGAAGCCCCACGGGCGTTTTAGCGTTCGGCCGAAACACAAACACGTCCACCTTGACCTCATATCGAGCCCGTGATTTTGTGCTCAGCAGCCCAACGCTATAGACAATGAGACATCACCGTGGTGCACTCATAAGGCATTGCTAAAGGTGCCGACATTCCCGTGAGGGGACACAGCGTGAAACGTTAGTAGAGAGTTTTAGATTAGGCGACGCAAGCGGCTTGCGTACGCGAGAACTAGGGGTCATGGTACTGCGCATGCGCAGACACGTACGTGTCTTTTACCGCGTCCCTATACATTATGTGCACGAACAACTCCCGCGATAAATGTTTCGATGCAAGCGCTCATGAGCAACCCACGCTATCCGGTTATCGCACCTGGAAATCTAAAAATAGCCAGACAAGCATGGCCTGCGTGTCATTCGATCCGGACCTAACAGGGAGTCGACCTGTCCATATCCTGAGACTATAGAGTCCGGCATGTATCCGCTCTGCGATATTTGATGGAGGGTCGGTGTAACATACATCCTAGTCGTTATCTTTGTAGTACATTTCTCTCCTATCGCAACGCTCTGTGTGACCCTTAAGAGTCATGACGACCAGTGTTGGAGCAACGAAAATTCGAACGCGAAACTTCCCGAGTGAACCTCCGGACTGCACAGATATGCACCACTCTGAACATCGTTACACTTATGTTCTAGCGACGGGTGAAAAAATTTTGTAAATATTTTCCACTCACTTAAATGGAACGTCGTTCCACATAAAATCAAATCATACGTGGAACGTCGTTCTACATATGTACATATTAGAACTTGTTATATTTAAATTCACATATCAATAAGCATGTAGAGCTATGTTCCCGTGAAATAAGCGCTGTCATCCTGGAAATCCGTTCCAGATATTTGCACCTACTACCTGAAAAATTCTTCCATACACCTGTAACTTGAACCGTGATTAAGTGTGTCGAATGTTTCCAAGTAGAGTTGTTTGGAATAAAGTTTGAGCTAATATATACAGGTATGTGAAGCACTGTTCCGGTAACAGTGAATATTTCACAGGAACATAGGTCCACATATTTCTTGTTATGTATATTTTAAAACAAAGAGAGTTCATATATGTGGAAGACCGTTTCCTATATGTTGTGTTTTTTTTTTTTTTATGTGGAACGTTGTTTCATTTAGGTAATTGAAGGATATGTGGAAATATTTTCCTATTATAGCTAGAACCTATGTGTAACGATGTTAAGAGTGCATCAGTGCTGTCGCGCCACACATGGAGAAGTCGCCGGACATTTGTGATGGTATTAGTACTTGTTGTTAGGCTCTGTTCATACATGTCGAACAGTAAGCATTTTAGCGCCTAGAACACGATCGCAGACAACGAAGGACATAGAGACAGGACGAGCGCTTGTCCTGTCTTCATGTCCATCCTTCTCCGTGATCGTGTTCGTGGCGCTGAACATCTTTCCTGTTTGATTTGTGATGATCTTTGAGAGCTGGCGTCACTGAATTTTGCAAGCCTCCACACGCGCTGCGATCGAGTTCGATTGGAACCGGTGTGGGGTGGGTTATCCTGCATGCGCTGTCGATGCTTATTAGTGGCAGCGGGCAAAACCGAAGAGTCCCTGAGAAGTGGTTTCTATAGGCGAGCCGACCTCGTATTCCCCGGCGCTGTTTCTCAGTACGAGAACTCTTGACGGGGAACGGGGAGAGGAGAGCAAGCATGCGATCGAAAGATATCGGTGCGTTTTCAAGGTTGTTTGTACAATGGAAGCGAGCACTGGAGCCGCAATGCGTCTTTAAATCAAGAAATGGCCGCGCTTGGCATGGTTTCACCCACGCTTTCGTGGCCTATCCGATCTGCTAAGATCACGCTGAGTCTCAAAGAGTACCGCCGGTTTCCCAAAAGTGCCGACAGAAACTTTCCGTCAAGCGTCCATAACGTATCAAAGCAAACCAAAAGCGAAGGAAATTCTGTTCCTTTATCAGAGCCGATAATCACTCAAAGCTCTCGATTCCAGCAGAGACTGGCCATGTATCGACAAGGCCTTGTACACAAGAGAAAACTCTCCGCGTTGGTAACATTTATTTGATCAATATTTTGACGAAAATCACAGCGCAACCTCGAGTGAAGCATCATGCACGAATCACGTTGTTTCGTAAGCGCTTGCTGGCCAACAATTCGGCGTACATGCGCCAAGTCCGTTCACATGATCCGTACAAGCGTTATGCCATGACAGTGACGCGGTTAGCGCTCACTCTCAGCATGCCGCGGTGTGCAGACTCTATACGCTGGTGTTGCTGCGACTGGCATTCGTTGCCAGGACGACTGAATCCCTGTCTTTCATCAAGTGAGTTCCGGCGAACTCTTCGGCGAATCGAGTTGGCGCGCTTTAGCACGAGGAACAGTGGCCTTTGCACTTTTACGAAAGACCGATGGTTTCTCTTTAACACTTCTGCAGGAAGCTCGTACTCGGCCCTGAACATAGACAAGATATCTGACTCCCCTGTTCTTTCGGTTCAGGACCAGCCCGAACAGAGCGTATTGTATTGTAGTAATATTGCATTAATATCGCGTATATGTACCGTCAAAACTGTGCGGTATCGTATCGCATAATGTACAGTATGTATGGCAAAAAAATGTATTGTATATTATAGTCTATCGCATGTATCCTAAATAGTGCATTGGATCGGATGGGCTGTCTGCATACAAGGCTGGACTGACACGGGGCATTGACGCGCGTATTGTATATCGCGCCACTGCAAATCTTTGCTCTAATTGAGAGTGCGCGATACACGGCGAATCTACTGCACCTATGTATAGCATTACGCTTGCTACCTCACTCGCTGCTTCACACTTTGGTCGTGGTATGCATAAGTTCTAGAAGTTCTATATCATCAGACCCAAAGGGGATTAAGGCAAACGATTCTCTGAACTTAAAGTGCACTAAAGCACTTAGGAGTTCATTGATTTATCAAGACCATTTCACGTTTCCTTCATAACTGTCTTAATTTGTACATTCTGGATTGTTTGTTTACAGGCGTAAAGGTACTTCGCCGGTGCCTGTAAATGCCGCGAGCGTCTATGCCTCTAAACTTTTTTTTTCCAAATTCAAGTCTCGGCAAAGCCAACGAATGATTCGCATGGAATCCCATGTTTCATCATGACGAGGTATTTTGTCTTGATCGACAAGCGGACACGATTTGTCACGGTCTGCTTCCATTACGTGGCAGCTTAGGTCATATGTCCTGCCCATCAAAACAGCGGCGGGCCTTGGATTCATTGCTCAATTACATTTCAGAAAGCGGCCTTCTCGGTAAGATTCAGTCAGTTATATAGGAAGGCCTGAATTGTTTGCCATCAAGGCAATTAAATATAATTTGAAGTTTACTCGCATATTTTTTTTCTTTCTTAATATATTTTCTGGACTCTTTTAATCCCCTTCCGCATAGACTTTCTTGCAAAATTACCTAACGGGGAAACTGGTGTTGCACCACTGTTAATGCAAAGGAAGGCAACGATGGGTTTGGCATCCTTCTCGGAGCTCTAGGGTCCATGGAAGGCGTTAACCCCGTTCCGTCTGTTCCAATGGTTCATTCTCTACTAACACATCCGAAAGAGTTGTATTTTTTTAATATATTAGACGTTAACATTTTTTTTTCAAATATGAGGACTTGCGCTTGCATGTAAAATATATACAGGGTGTTTCAGCGAACACTTTCAAAATTTATTTAAGGTTGCCTGTGGCGGATAGCACAATTCTAGTTAATGAGCTGGTCTACTCGAAGAGGCGGACATTACTTGCACAAAAAAAATGAAATACATAATCGACTAATTAACCAAAATTTACTAATTAAGTTTTTAACTAGTTACTTGATGGCCCATATTGCAATTTACAAATTGTAGCCGTGGAGTTTGCAAGGCGGATCCAGTTAGAAATAATTCGCAGGATGACACCAGTTTCGAGAAATTAATTCCCGAACTTTGCGGAGAAATGCATTGGCGGTCCAGTTAATTTTGTGCTTCAATGCATAAAGCGACGTTTTGTTAAGAACCTAACTGGAACGCCAATGCATTTCTCCGGAAAGTTCTGGAACTAATATCTCGAAACTGGTGTCATCCCGAGAATTCGTTCCAAGTGGATCCGCTTTGCGAGCGCCACGGCTACAATTTGTAAATTGCAATATGGGCCATCAAGTAATTAGTTAAAAACTTAATTACTGAATTTCTGTTAATTATTCGATTATGCATTTCAATTTCTTGTGCAAGTAATGTCCGCCTCTTCGAGTAGACCAGCTCATCAACTAGAATTGTGCTATCTACCACAGGCAACCTTTAAGAATTTTTGAAAGTGTTCGCTAAAACACCCTCTATATTAAAGGTATAAAGTATCAAAGGGGTGCTAAATTTGAAGCACAGAAACGACAAGGTCTGCGCTCGTCACAGTTTGTCATCTGTTTTAGTATTTTACTCGCTTGCTTGCGCACCGTAGAAGAATAAACTTCACTGAAAAATATATTACGAGTGAATGAAAACATTTTATGATGATTTTACTTGAAGGAAGCTTTATCTGTGTAGCCTGAACGATGTTTTAAGCCAAGCCACGTTCGAGACAAAGCCTCGCGCACCCTCATATACCCGCTTTCCCAAGGCCGCACAAAGACCGGTAGGAAACTCGCATAGACGGTTGGCGCCAGATTTCCATCTAGGTAATACTGTAAGAAACTCCATGCCGCTCCCCATGTACAGCAGCGTGGCAGAGTCTATACTCCCGCCGGCATGATAGCTTTTCTGGGCCTTAAAATCACTGACGGTATCTAACGGCCAGCACTTCCTCCACTGTGAGCTTATAGTATAGACTGCGTCGCCCTTGTATACGGCATGAACAGCCGACCGCACCCCAACTTCATTTTATGCACTACACTGCTCACTAGCTACGACGAAGTACAAACGCCAAATCAGGCGTATACGCACAGTGTGAGACGTACATACAACGAAGTCACCGGTACGAATACGATGTATCATGCTAGTCAAGAGAGCAATGGCTATGACAGGCTTATGCGCAGAGAAGTACCACACATATCTAGCTACATTTACGAATTCTGTAACTATTGAGTCACAGTGGTACATCCACGTTCTGGAGGAATGGTCAAAAATGGGCACGCACCTAGAGTGGCACATACCGAATGGCTAAATTAAAGAACATCAAATAAGCCAAAGAACCCCTTGAATATGCTGCTCTCTATAGCGTTAAAAGGTGAGTATGATGAGAGATACCTACGAGCCGACATACTTTCAGGTGTTATGTAAGAATGGTTTTTTTTTATTATTATTACGCAGAACAGAGGCGCTCTTACTGGGAATATTTTGTCGGTACGTGTGTGCGAGTATTATATAGGCCCGTTTTCTGGTACTTGCGTTCGGCGCGCATGTAACCTTCGTTTTTTTTATATGCACAAATATATCCGCCGAGATATAGGTAGCAGCAGCCACGCCAAACCCGGTAGGATAGGCAAAGAAAGTCTCTATTTAATCATTTTCATCAAAGATAATTTGAGGAACATTACAGACTTTAGGACACACTTAAAGACGGTAAAGACGAAATTGAATTTGTTCATCAGTTTCCTTACATATAAACGATTCATATACACGGCTTATGAGGGGCTTTACATCTCAGAGCTGCGCAGCGGGATCTGAGGAACGCGCTCTATATCATGAGGGCCCGGATTATAACCAGGCCTGGAGCTCTTCAACGTACAGCGAAGTCTAAGTACACGGGTGTTTTTCGATCTCCGCCACCACTATAATGTGACAAACACGGTGTAGAGTCGAATGTGAAACCTTAATTACTCGACGTAGCAGAACGCCATAGGCGATATTCACTGCATGCGGCAGGTCGCTTACGCTGGCGGTATCACGTGCAGTGCGCCCCGAGAAACCTGCAAGGAAGTGCGCGCCCCGAGGCCGACTGCCGCGCTTGCATTCCACCGGACTTTCCTTTTCTTGATTTCGCTTCTTTATGGATGTGAGATGCACGATTCAGATAGGCCGGCTTACACGGCGCGTTCTTCGGCGAGCAGGAAATCCCCGTCGACCTCCGGTGCAGGCGCCTTCCTCTTCGCCGAGCTTGTTTGACTTACGATGAACCCTCGCTGATTGGCACTGTTATCGATCGTGCACACGTGTGTTTGTCGATCAGTGTGAATGAAAGAGGTTAATCGTAGACCTCTAACCTCGGTGTAGTAAGTGAGCAATTGGCGGGCTGAGATTGAAATATTACGCTCATTTATGTCTAAAGGGCGCGTGGCGTCTTTTTTCAACACGAAAGTGTTTTATATGCCGGACTCGACCGAAAATCTGTCCTATGTACGTGCGTCACGCAGTCATCATCGCGCAAATCCGCGAGATTGTGATGTTTGGCCATTTTGATTCCTACCTAAAGGTTACGAAAGTAGGCATAGAAAAGTTGGAAAGGCTTACTTCATTAAAGGAATTGTCCTCTTGATGACCTATATTTGCTTCGATAAGGATAGTTAGGTATCATTGATGTTCTCACCGAGTTATTCTGTAGGAAAAATGGCCGGTATATCCTGGACACCTATAACGATAGTAAAAATAATAGTGCTTGGAAGAGCCATGCGGTCAATATCTCTCCGCGTCCATGGGCGACGCCGTTCCTGGCGCTGATCGAAGGATTTTCGATTGATTTCAAAGGTGATCTCCGACAACCGTCCCCGCTCGGTAGCGCCGCGGCGGCTCATTTTTTGAACATGCGCATGATCACGCGCGCGATGCCGCCTGAGCTCTAACGACGCAGTTTCGCCACATACGCATTCGCCGTCGCATCGGATGTACGCTATGATGCCTGGTAGTCTCCGGGGTGCTGTTTACGCAGTGCAGCAGCACAACCCTCGCATGCTTCTATCGCTGTCATTGCGTTGCCCTTCGAGTGATCCTGTAATTAAGAAAACACTGTTCACGTTTATGCACTTGCCATTTGTGAATGTGCAAGGATGCTGGCACTGTTTCTTAGAATACACGTTCCATTTCGGTGTTATGGGCCAGTTCCTCGGAAAAACGGATAAACCAATTTCTTGATTTATTAAATTTATTTTACAGCAATTGTTTTAATGAATAAATACACTTAGGACCATTCGAGGGTTGTTATCAATTTTCTTCCTTGCATTTTTGTAAAACGGGAACACAGCGTAAAAAAAATTCAAGATTGAGTCGCATGTGTGATTAAATCGGCAAGAACCATAAAGGACGACGCTGGCGGTGCCAAACCGATCGTTATTAATGTTTCTGGTGGCTTATTCGCCTCGCTAGATGTAATTATGTCCCTTAGCACGCACCAACTATACCAAAAACAAGTTCTTTTCCTTCCCTTACCAGGATATTGAACATAGCCAAAAATAGTGAAAGCATTATTCGGCCGCTAGAATCCGGTGGCTATTCGGTCGGATTCGCTCGTTTAGCGGAATCATCCGCACACACACACACATACATCTGCGTGTCGGTGTTGCGTTCCCGTGATTGGCTGCGCAGAACGATGTCAGCAAGATAACTAAATTCAAAAACGAAAGTCCTATGGAGAAACAGCGCCGAAGCCCAGAACGCAAAGGCGAAAATGCGACAGAAATCGCATTGTCGTCTTCCTGCCTTTGTATTTCACTGCTGTCGCTGTTTTCATAAAATGTTTCGCAAATTGGCCCGACAACAATTCTAGGCTGAAAGCCACTGAATATGGAGTTTATAGTTGCTTTTAGTTTCTCTCTGTCTTTAAATTTTTTGATTGAATAACTCGTGTTTATGTTCTGTTCGTCCTTCGTCCGTATCAGAAGCCGAGTTCGCAAAGCATTTCGTTCGTATTGACCCTTTTTCGCGGAACAGTTAGTACTAGAGAAACGAGATGGCGCTTTCGAAAAGAGAAAAAGAAATGATTGAGGATATGTATACAAAAATGCTAGATAAAAAAAACATCTATCGCATACCTGATTAAATCAACCAGGCGAGGTGACTATTTGTCACCACCTCGCGTCAAAGGGGATGCCATTAAATCATCATCAACATCATCGTCGTCGCACGTGGCCTAAGCGACGGAGCACGAATACGAAACCATTACCACTTCTACTTTGCTTCTGTGCGATCAGCTGTCGGAAATCCAACTGAGTTTTGGTTAACGCACTGTGCTCCAATCATACTGGATTGAATCATGTGGATTGAATACGTGTGCAGTAGTTGGCTGCAAAAACAGTGACTAGCATATTAAGGAATGGAATGAATCTGTGCGGCCAAGTTCGCGTACCGCTGCTGCAACTGTCCGTACGCGCTACCGGTACTTCGAGGTGTACGGCTTTCTGTATCTTATCTATATAGTTGTACATAGCTGCCATCGATCCACCGCTGCAACTAGGCAGTCCAGTTCCTTTCATAATGGGTCTCTCAGTGCAAGAGGCACGCGACTCGCTGGCTGCACTACGAGTTGCGCTCCCTCACGTAGTATCATCTTGTACGGTCGTTTCACATATCCAAGACCTTGAAACACCTACGCAAATTCCGTCAGGACTGCTGCCTTTAGCAATGGCTCTGTCGAAACCTGCAATACCCTGTTGATGATACCAAGTTGTTCAAAAGCGTAAAGGCCAAGTATTGCACCGTTGTGTTTCTTGAAGACGAAGATTTTGAGCAGTGCCTTGCGTTCCTTCCACATAGTGCTCACTGTTACGGTACCCACGCGTTCAATGGCGCTACCACTGTAAGCCCGCATGATTGCGTTGCTCGAGTTAATCATCGCAGTTTTTAAGTTCCGACGATCCCAACTTAGAGGAAGTATATTTGCTTGAGCTCCCGAATCGACTTTGACATGTACAACTTTACCTTCGAGCCGCACAGGTTCGATGCAGTTCCGACGAGCCCCAGCTCGCGTCTTGACATCCAGTATTTCAAACTCCTCGACGACGTCTAGCTGCGCGTTCTCTTCCTCGGAAACGTCTTGCACTTGCCGACAGCAGGTCGCGAAATGATTTTTCTTGCCACAGTTCCAGCATGTCTTTCCAAATGCTGGGCATGCGTTGTTGCGGTGTGACAGTTTGCAACTCCTGCACGACGCGCTGACGCTCTTTTCCTGAGGCAAACGCTAGCGTCCCTTGTCAATCCTCGCCACTGTCTTGCAGTATGTACCAGGAAAAGATAGTGTAATTCAGGACACCCTCTCGAGGGCATGCTCGCGTAATAGGAGGGCTCAAGACTGTGCTCGCTCAGCTGACGCAGACCTTACCATCCAACACAGCCATCCAACAATCCAAGCGATTGGTCAAAGCTATACGGCAGAAGACCCGGAGCTGCAAAACGTTATGGAATCTTTGAAGGCAAGCAGTCCAATAAAAGGCCCCTTCCGCCCGTTTGAAGCAGAGCTGTCGGAGATAAACGGACGGCTCTTTAAGAGCACCAAAGTGGTAATTTCATTAACACTGAGACGGGAAATGTTGCAGCGATTTCACGAAGGTCACCAAGGTCTCAACAAGTTCAAAGCTAGAACACGGGCACTGCACTTCTGGCCTGGTCTGGCCACTGATATAGAAGCTTAGCACCAGATCATTCTGCGTGTGCAAGACCTTCACATACCGTCAGGCGTGCGAGCCCCTTTTGCCCCGCGAAGCACCAGCATGACCGTGGGAATGTATGGGAGTAGACCTCTGCCAATTCAACGGGCAACACTACCTTGTTGCGTATGACGCATTCTCAAACTTCCTAGAAGTTGAGCGCCTGAGAAGAACTAATGCTCGGGAAGTTGTTGCTGTTTTGGGCAGCATGTTTAGCAGAGATGTCATTCTACTGGAGCTTGTCACTTACAATGGTCCGTAATTCGCTTGCTACGAATTCAGACAATTCTTGAGCGCCTTTGAATTCCATCATACAACCTCCAGCCCACGATTTCCCCGGTCAAATGGCCTGGCAGTGAAAGGTGTGCAAATTTCTAAGCGGTTACTACAAAAGACATCGAGTGGAAAAGAAAGCTTCTGGTTGGCCCTTTTAAACTACAGAGCCACTCCTCTCGAAGATGTAAGGTGCCCGAGTGAGCTTCTCATGGGCCGCCGCGTGAGAACACGGTTGCCGGACTTTGCAGTGGATGGTCCTCAAGAAGTATAGAAGCGAAACCAATTAAAGCGAGGACGTCTGCTCTCTGTCTTGAAGAAAGGGGACGTCGTTACGAGTTGGCGAGGACCGAGGATGGAAAATCAAGGCGCAAGTACAGCAGCAGGTAGCACCGAGGTCATACATTGTGGTCACGGAAGACGCAAATAAGCTCCGCAGTAACAGGCAGCACCCGCTGTCAACCAAGGAACAGTACGAACCCGTATTTACCGACGGCTATGGTCAAACAATGGACTGTTTCGGAAACCCAGAAAGGGAATCCAGATCTCAGTCGCCAGCGAGGCCCCAGTGCTCATCGGATAGACAATCTACTGTTTCACAGCCTCAACAACAGGCTCCCACTGCGCAGTCACCGTCACCTGATGTGGTAGGAGAACGCAGATTAGCCAGGCGGCCAAGGCCCCCAGCAAGGCTGTCCTACGACGAAAACTTCCACCAGCTCGCCTGACACTGACGCTGTTGTGCTCAGCGATGTAGTTCAGTGAGGTGGGCATGCCGATGTCTGAATAAGTGGTCCTTGTGACATATCTGTGATGGGTGTGCGGGCTGTGTGACTGTGACTTGCCCGATCATGAGTTTTTGTTACTGATGTTAAAGAAGCAAAAATGTATCATGTGTATATAATTGTACATAGCTGCCTTCCACCGCTCTCGGCTGGCAATCCTGGTGGGCTGCGAGCCCGGGTGTGGAAGGCAATAAAGTTCATTCGCCAGCATTGTATCGCTAGCCTTCAAGGAAAGGGCTTCAGCCCCAGAACATCACATCGACAAGAGTGAGTACCGCTCGCTAAACAATGATAAAGCTAGTAGCGCCGCTTCCTGTTATAGTAAGTTTCACGCACAGTATCTACACACATCTACCCCAACTGATATGGAAACTTGCACCCACTCTATCTATCACCATCGTGTCAAGAATAAGTGAATGGGCGCACACTTGAATAAATGCGCACTATATACGCACAATAAATGATGGACTATATGCCGATAGCGCATGAATCATCGAAGCTGAATGTTTCGTGATGGTCCGCAAGAGTAAGGGAGTTACTAGCGATAATACATCTTTGCTACTAGGTATTAAAATGTACAAAACAGCTACGTTTCAAGCTGTGTGCGCAGCAAGAACAAATCTATCGGACCTGAGCCAACACCACCTAGATAGCACAAGGCCTACGCACTCCGATCCATGACGTCATGCTACCTGGCCCGACTGCCATGCATAGAATCTAATATGGATACTCCCACGTGAGAAACAGTGATTTTGACGTCACCGCTTTCGTCACGCCGGCCTTGGCAATGGAAATTTCGGACCAGGTAGTTTGACGTCATAGATCGGAAGGCGTAAGCCTGTGCTATCTAGGCGGTGTTGCCTAAGCGCACCCGAGAGTGACTAGGCAGAAAATAATCATATAGTGACCGGGCACCTAGGAACTAATCAGATAGTGACTCCGCACCTAGGAGTCAGAAACGTCAGAAGCCGCTGCTTCAATATATTTGCCAAATAAAAAACGAAGAGCAAAACACACTAATCCTGATCCAACTCATGAGTGGAAAGTTCGGAAAGCTTGGAATACATGTTTAGCCCCTCTTTTAGAACAAGCACCATATATGCTGCTCGCACCGTTTGGACATATAGCTTAATCAGCTCTGAAAGCGCTTTTTGCATGTTCTCTGAAGCTGTGGCCAAAGCTTCGTGTCATCCACTCAGTCGCCGTCTACGATATCTCCCGAAACAGAGGTTTGCTAAGGCGCACCGGCGTCATACACATCCCTTGTAAACATTGAGGCAACGGAGGCAGTTGAGGCAAGCAATGGATGCGTCACCACGTGATCAAACATGGCAGCGGAAAGGGTCAATAAGTGCTCTCTGCCATTGGCCAGCCGCCTGCACTGATAATATGTCCAGCATATTATCAGCAGCATTGGCTGAAATCTTCTCTTACAAACGATTCTAGCTTGAGAAGTTTGTGTGGATACGGGCCCAGATACGTAAAACTTTGTCAAGCCAACTACACTCAGTTTCGTAGATAGTATATAAGCAACGCTGCGAAAGCTAGGGAAGCTTCCCTCTCTGCTCGCCTTCGCGACAAAAGCGAACAGTGCGTCCCATATAAAAGAAAGATATAAGTATGTGTCATTTGATTCTACACAACATTAAGTGTAATAATTTTATGCCACTAAAATATGACGTAATTATTATATGTAAGGGGTAGCAGATATTAACCAAATTACCACCGAATGAGCAAAGTGACGCGCTTCCGCGATCAGCTGCTACAGCACGCAGATATAAAACAAGTACACTGCCAAACGCGAGTAGTGGGACTTCCATGACCACACTATACTTGCTTAACTTCCGCAGCGTTGCCTGGGGAGTATGAAATGGAGCGCTAGTTCACCAAGCATACCTTTATGAAGTACTAATCCTCAGACATACTCTAGAGCTTATCTCTTTGAGATTATGTAAACAGATATGGAACTGGAATAAGAGCAGTATATAGCATTAATAGAGTTATTCACGTCATCTTTAAAAGCAGTTTGCCCATTGTTTTCGCGAAGCGACCTCATGAGCAATACTTGAGACCACCAGCCTTACCTATGTACTCTGCAAAACTGTCCTGTATGAGAGAAACCACGGCGTGAAAGAAAGCAAAAGTAAAAATAAAGATGTAGAGGAGGAGACTGAAGAAGAGAATGACGCCAGCATAATATGGGACAGAATCATCGAGCACACTCAGCGGTGACATACACGAGGATCTTGTATTGTCGGTACAATGACGCCACGACCACATCAAGCGTCATAAAACCGCGAAATCTGGTCTTGCATGTATAGTACAGGCATCCCGTATGATTTTTTGACACGCTTCATTGTGATTCAGACAACGCCGCAATAGTAACTTGTTTTGCTGTCTCACTTCCTAAAGCTGACTCGTGTTACGCTATTTTATGCGTCCAGGCGTGCTCCTTACACCTTCCTCGGGTGTAAGGAATGAACCATTGCCTGCCCAGTCTTTCAAAGTCATTTTTGTCAGAATTCAAGTTCTGAACAATCTGCTCACTTGAAGAAAGGAAACATGGCGCGAACAAGAGACACAAGATAGGTTTGCGTTACGAACTCTAGGTTCTTCATTCATCCGCCATCGACCCAACCCGTTGCCTTTCTTTTGTTTGTCTTGTTCGCGCTACGTTTAGTTTCTGCCCTTATGAGTCGACTATCTCGATAGCAAGTACCGGTAAGCTGCTTAGTCTTAAGCAGCAACCGCGTGGAAAGTTTTCCTGGTGTACGCGTATCTCGCGGCTGCGTTGACGGGTCTGTCAATCCATGCCGCTTGGTTGGTGACATAATCATGCTAACAGCAGCGCTTAGAGAACAGACTAGACAATAGCAATGTATGGCTTATATCACCAGCGCTGACTAGCAACCAAATATGCGTGTCGGTAATAATAACAAAAAAATTAAAACCTCCGTGGATGTATGCAAATCCTAGCAACTCATGTATGCATAATATGCTGTGATAGATTAAGCTGTGTAAAGGAGTTCGCGCACCACGTACCCCCCCCCCCCTCCCATTCGGAGTGTATGCAAATCCAAGCAATTCATACATCAAAGACAGCAAGCTGCCCTGGCATTCTTCGGAAGCCCTGGCTGTCTGGTTGGCTCACGGCCCGGGAGATCTACCCAAGACTTTGCAAACTCTTCACTATATGCGGTGCAATTCCTTCGCTATACTGAATTTTCGAATGCTTCACTGTATCCGAGCTCAGTGCTTCTATACTAACCGCTATATTCGATGCATGTACCTGTATTCTGCGCCGGCTCGGCTACAGTGCGCCTGTGCCTTTTCAATCCCAGCCATGCCACCACACGTCGCTGCGGCCGCGCGGAAACCATTGTGGACATCCCCTATATCGATTTGCTGTGAGATCTTAAATTGCTCGTAGATTGTGCTTATTACTTTCTTGTCCGCTACACCATCTTTTCCTCGCATATTGTTGTGCTATGCTCTTATAGCGAAGGCGTGATGCCAACGCTGTATTATTACAGCTGAAGTGCATTCTGTGTCGTTGTCATTGTGACCTCCGCGTGGAAAACAATTCGCTTACGAACCAGGGTCAGAATTCACGAAGCTTTTCGTTTGTTTGCCCTGTTTGCCATTGGTCAGCCGTGACCGCTAACTATACGTCCGACATCACAATCGGCTGGCGCCTGCTCTTAATAACTGCTCTAGCGTAATAACTTGTTCGTGAATACGGGCCAAGATTTTTTTATCGCTTGTCTGCTCTTTTTCTGAGCTGAAATAATGAAAGAAACAATATCGTTGTATGAACGTTGTTGGGATAAGCCACGGAAGATCATCTCAGCGCATTCGCAATTGTGCGCGCCTCTCGATGTAATAATTAAGGAGCGATTTGATAGATGGATATATGGTTCGCTTCGAGTGGCAGATGACGCTGGGACGAACACGAGATGGCAGTCTTGTGTGAGCTAAGTGAATAGTTACGACACAATGGCAGCCGCCGCTGTCTCGTAAGTCGCCACTCGGCACGGACTGCCCCACACGGGCGCGATTGTTCAGTGTGAGCGCTCAGAGATCGTCATCAAACTTTAACTGAACTAATTAATTAATTAAATAAATAAATAATTAATTAAACTTTATTTGAAAGAGCTCATCGTAGAGTCTGCATCGCTTCTTGAGCTACACTACTCTTCCAAAGTGCCTGGACGCACACGAAAGAATGATTCATGGATTTTGAGGGTCTGTATCTAAGCAAGTGCCGAAGGATGGGTGAGTGAGTGAGTGAAATAACTTTATTGAGGTGTCTGGAGTTCGCATTCTGTAGATGTGGATGTAGATCCTTGGGATATACTGGCACGTACCCACTCTGGGGGATTGCCCAAGGATCGGGTAGGTCAAAGTAAAGTACAACATCAGAGGACAAAATTTTATAATAGATAAGTTAGAATTGAAAGATAGATATTGAAAAGCATGCATGATTTTATGAAAATGAAAAATTATGCCATAACCATAAAATAAAACAATTCAAATTCAATTTGGGTGAAAGAAAAGGAGGCTTAAAATTTTCTATTTAGAATTTAAACCACTTTCATCCTAAAAGAAAATCTTGGATGGCAGCGTCAACCTTCCCGTCGGTGTGCCCAAGTGTAGTAGTGCATTGCTAGGCCGTTGTTTGACCGGTTGCTAATTAAATCCTTTGCAGTCGCGATGTCGTTGTTAAACTGTTGTTTTATTGCGCACGTGATACGCATAGCCATGCACACTGGATTGCATAATGCATACAGGGTTACTCGGTGGACACAGGAAGAGGAGGATTACAGACTTGCACACAGACCACTTTGTGGCTTCACGCTGTACTGGCCAGTGTTGTAGAGCAGCCTTCGCACCTGCATGAAGGGTATGCGAGGGGTAATCATACGCTCCGCTATACAGTCGAGCGGTGCGAGTTGGGCGGGCTTGTGCGCGTGTTTTATACCCATCGCTCACAGAGTACAAAGACACTTTGCTTTGGCGAGCGAAGACTTACACGTTCGACACACCTTAAACGAAGAGAATTCTTCAAGGTCAGGAAAGACCAAAGCCAAGGTCGCGTACGTGTGGGCCGTGACGCAGTCCAGTCCTTCTCGTGCCACGTTCTGTCACGCACAGAACACGCAAAGCCGAACGGGTTGTCGATGAAGTGCCGCTTGAAGATGGCCGTCGCAGCTGCTGCCAAAGACAGACGTTCCTCGGCCTTGCGATGCTGGTATGCAAAGTCCGCAGCCAGTCGGACTTGTCGCTGTTCATCCGTTTCGGCAGCGCGCTTCGCACGCTTGTGCGATCTGTCGTCCTCCAATCGCTTCTGTCGTTCTTCGGCAGTTTCGCTGGCACGTGTTCAAACATATGCGTGTGTATTTGTTTCACACATGCGCACGCGAGCGAATGTGTGAAAAAAAAAAAGAGGAGGCTGTGCACACGAAACGCGCGTCTACAAACTGGCGTATGAAGAGGGTTCACACAGACAGAAGTGAAATCTAGGTTGGTAGGCTCATAGTGCTTTCGCAATAAAAAAAAGATTATATGGTCTCATCTTCTCTACACATATTACATGAAAAATGGGTGAGGGTGCCAGACCAGTCCTGTGTAAATAAAAAATATAAAGAAGGTGTGCAACAGTGAAGCCTACTAATAGCTATTTCAATTTTTCTCGTTTCACACAGATTGCTTTTTGCAGGGATACAATAAGTGTTTGAAATCCTAGAAATTTGTTACAGATGGCACCGAGAATTCTCGCAGCATCATTTGCCTGCGAAATCTTGCAGTTATGATCAAGGCTGGTGTAGGGAGAATTTGAGTGGCTGGGCCAACTAGCGACGCCTTCGCCAATGAATCTGCCGTTTCATTTAGAGCTAGGCCTGTATGCCCAGGTACCCAGACTAAATGGATTTTAGCTAAGGGTTGAGGTAATAATGAGTTAAACACTCGCAAAACCTGAGACTCATTAGGCACTGTGAATGAAGTTCCCAAGGACAAAAAAATCAGCTACAATGACTACGCTTAATTTACAAAGGGTCAATACTACCGCTAAAAATTTAGCAAGAAAGATTGGTGCGAAGTCTGGAAGCCGAAGAGAAGATGATCAATCGAAAATTGGGCTGTATATACCACTACCACATTTTTCTTCGTTTTGCGTGGTATCAGTTGCTATATCATCCTATTTGTTTGTGATTTCATTATATAATCTTGTAAAGTAGCACTTAACATTCAGTAAGACAGGTGCTCTGCCTTACTTGCAAAAATATCGTCAAATTACATGTGAAGAGAGTTTTCCCCGTCGCAAATATGCTTCACCTCCCTGACTCTAACGTTCAACTGGACCGAGAAGAGTTTGCACAAAATTAACTTTGGGTGCGTGGAATCGAGGCCAATGCACATAAAAAAAACATACTAGGCTGATAAGCGAACACTGTTTAGCAACTTCTCATTAGTGATCCGTACGCCCTTAAAAATGTTTGTACGGCAAGTACACAAAACCGAGTTACAAGAGAAGGAAATGTTGCTTCTAGATACAAAATAGTATTTGCTACAAATTTAGGTAGCCTTAAACACAGTCTTAATACCTGCTTCTCCGGAGGAACACGGGGGCGAATCTTATAGGCAGGCGCCCCAGAGTATAACACACAACCAAACTCCAGGACAGAGCGTATACATACATACGGCAGATTGATAGCAAGGAGGCCCTGCGCATCCCTGATCGACGGTTGCTCAGTATACGTAATAATCCCACCACTCGAACGCCCTTTGCTGCAGTATAGTCTAGGTTGCGTACACCAATGTACGTACACCATGAATGAGAGCTATCATATATAACACCAAGATACTTGACAGCGTCTACTTGTGGAGCGATATCGAGCTAGTACGACAGATATATATATATGTACTGGGTCCTTCAAAGGAAATACGAGCAATGAGCACTTGTTAACATTCAGAGTCAGATGAATGGTATTAAGCCAGTCTTCTAGAACAGATAAATACCTTTGCAGGTTTTCGTTAGTCTGTGAATGTCCTTTGCCGATGATAATAATGCTATGTCATCCGCATACACGTAAGTATGCACGTCCTCTTGTGATGGGATGGAGCTCAGTAATATATTAAATAATACTGGAGATAGCGCTGCCCTCTGCCTGCTTATATGTACGCGATGAAAAGCCGTTTTGAAAGCAATAAAATTCTCTGCCACGTAAAAAATTACATAATCCATGCTTAGAAATATTTGGGGAAGTTCTAGCAGCCGGCTTTCCAATAACCCGTGTTCAACGCTATCGTACGCCTTGGTGATATCAAGCGTAACCAATGCCGCACACTGGCCTTGGCACCGTGCAAGTTGCCTACGACTTTCGAGGTCAATATGTGCCTGCCCTATAGAGCACCTCGTCCTGAAACCAATTTGACATGGGCTAAGAAGCATTCTCCTATTAATATTATTCATAACACGAACATGTGAGGCTCTTTCTATAAACTTTACAAAATTTGATGTTAGGGCATTGGACCTGATGTTGTCTAAGGTATAACCCTCTCCCGGCGTTTTAGGTAACGGTATAATCTTTGCAATTTTCCATTCTGTTGAAATTCAAGCCTCTCTGATAGAATAATTTATTATGTTTAGTAGATCTTCTTGCGACTCTTTATAGAATATTTTCAATATGGCCGAAGTTACTCCATCAGGGCCCGAAGCCACGGTCGGAAGATTCCGTAACACATTTAACAATTCATCCACAGATATCTCCGTAAAATGCTCATCAATAGGGAAAATCAGCGTAGGGGGAGGAACATTAGAAGAAAAGCGATGGTAAAGCCCTTTAGCAATAAATGCCAATGACTCCGTCATGACTTGTGGAGGTGGAAAGAAAATCAAAAATGCTTCATGTCATATTCATAGCTTGCTTTCGAAACAGTACGTCTAAATGTACGTGCAAATAATTTATAGTCTGACCAATCTTTAGGGCTTTGGTTATGTAAAAATTTTTCTAGACGGCTTTTGTTCTTCTACAACCGCGTGAGCTGTCATCATTCCACCAGCGCGAAGAGGATGTATCTTTAACTGAGTGAACCTCAAGGGTTCAGCTTTTCTACGGTAATTATTTAAGAGAGAGCAAATACTTATTGCTTTTTATTTAGAATTCGCTTCAGATAGACAATGAAGACAGCAAATGACTTTGAAATTTACGGTATTTCAGGTACGCTCGCGCCTGAGACACTAAGAATGTTACCGGGCATATAATCTCAAAAATCACCAGAATGTGGTCACTATTTGTGGCATAGTCAACAGTCGACTAAGAGGATACGCAAAGACCTGAACCTGAGAAAGGCAAATCTAGAGTAGAAGCTCCTAGACCTCGAACAAAAGTAGGGTGTCCTGAGCCACAGTCGAATACCGCATGGATCTGTTTTTAAACCCCATGCCAGATGATGGGAGTTGATGTCACCCGCCAATATAACATCATTTCCGCTAGTAGAAATTACACTATCCAGAGGCCGTGTGTCCCTGAAGGATAGTATACATTCGCGATAAAAAATGAACGACATTAAGGTAGGCTTCAGGATATTACTAGAGCTTCGAATTCAGGCGACTGAAGTTCCAGTGCTGTATTTGGGGCAAATTCTGGTTGATACTAATGTAAGTAATCCACCACCTCTTGTAAACCGATATATACGAAAACAGCGACAATTACTGCGATAATTTTTTTCTGGGTCTAGGCATGTTTCTAGTAAAATGATTATGTCTGGATTTAATTGAACAGTGAGACCCGACTAAATCTGTGGAAGCTGCAAAAATTGAACGACAGTTTCACTGCAATACTTTTAAAGACCCTATGGTGAAGATAGTACTACACTAGCAACAACTTTCTCCAAAATACCCTCCTTGAAGAGCTTATTAGGCGGATAATTTTTTCTTCTTATTCTGAGGTGACATGGAAGAAGCACGGTTTAATGGGGGCCGGCTACATTTTTGAGCTTGAGCATCGAGTTTAACGTCAGCAGGGACGTGTAAGTACAACTTGTCAATTTGGTCAGAATTCACCCAGGATTTATATATCTCACGGCTGCCATCAGAGGGAAGCGAACTCCCGTTGTTGATATTCTTTACTTCTTCCGGAATTGCTAGCTTAGAAGTTAGAAGAGGATGAGATGGATTTATATTTATGAGGTTAGCCATCTGAGTACTGATTAGCTGGCATAAAAATTCTGAGTGGCTGGCGACTAATCGATCCATCGCTTTTGTCATTGCCTTTTCAACTGCGGCTTAACTCTCTGCGCAAACAAAGATCGCATCCGTGAAAGAGAAGTTTGACGTGCGGTAACTCCAGCGTACCCGTGGGTCGTCTCCTTGACAATCGTCATAACGTCTCTTGGAGCACCTCCACTTGTCAATAACTTCTAGCACATGAGTTTCTTGCACACTATCGGGACAATTTGAACAGTCCGCTGTGTGTGCATCTTCACAGAGGCGACACTTCTCATCTTGGGCAATGCAGTCGATATTAGAGTGGCCCTCACCACACGTGCAACAGTGCAATCCAGATTTGCACCCACTAGCACTATGACCGAATCTCCAGTAATTACGGCATTGTAGGGGACGTGAAGCAAGAGTTTCAACCATGAATACAGGAGGCCATGCTTTGATTTCTGATGGGCACCATGTACCAGCAAATGTCGCAATAACCAACTCAGTGGGGACCCTAATATTTTCCACAATGCTATTAGGGAGGTAAACTGCTACAACTCCAGCCATGGCGAGTTTCTCCAGGGTTTCAGATGGAGCGAGTTGTAAGTCTACTCCGCGCACGAGTCCCTTGGTGCATGCAAGATGTGGTGGTATAAACGAACTCACCGGGACATAGGCAAATGACGAGCACTTCAGGAGATCCGCTATGCAAGCCTCGTCTGGCGACCGGCACACTATGCCGCCGCGACTGAACTGCCGGACATCGGTGATACTCTGGTAGTGAAGAGTCATGGCATGAAGTAGCTCTTGAATTGCTTTGGGGTTATTCAATTTCAGCCTGATAGAGTCATTACCCGATGGAACCAGCGTGACGGAAATGCTGCTCACGCCGCTGCGGAGATAAGTCTCCAAAGGTTTGAGAAATGCTGTCCAGGCGGAGCGCCCCTGCCCAGGAGAGTTCCTGGACATCAATGCGGCCTCAGACGTATCGCTGCAAATAAAACTGATTCAACCTTAAATGGAAAAGAAATGAAAGCAGCAAACAAAATTAACGAAAATCTACTCGATACTTAACAAATCCCGCGCAGAGTAAGGCCAATCTATTTAAATAGAACCTCTTAGAAGTTGGCAATCCAGCAAAACGGGAGTCAGACCCCGTTCTCTCCCCTTTGTTTCTTTGGCATAGTGTTCATTTTTCTTCTTTCTTGTGGGTCCGTGATTGGTCTGTTCCTACTGGCGCACTGTATACTTTGTGGTGTTTGTTCTTTTTTTTTTTTTTTGCCTTCGTGACCTGTCATATTGCTGTTTCTTTCGTCTTTACTTCCCTGCTTCCTATCTTCAACTTATTTTTCTACCCACTCCTTCAGGCAGGCATTGTGTCCCTCTCAGGCGCAGTTGCCAGCCTGCATCCTCTCTATTTCCCTCTCTATCGATTGCATATGTGTGTTTTCATATCAAATAATAATAATAATAATTGCGCAGTGTCCTTTACTCTCATTCTGCTACAAATGCATCAATGAGAAGTCCCATCTGCGGGTTTTCTATCGCGATGAAGGTGCCGAAGAATAATCGACTTCGTTTACAGCAAAGACATGTAAAGCTTCTGTAAGAAAATGAGAGAGGAGGGAAAGAAAGACATGAAGGTTATCTAGACCAAGGCGGTATGAAAAAAATTCTATTTTTTTAACCTCCTTGATCCAGACTTTGTCCAGTTGGCTACCCTACACGTGGAAAGGGGAATATAGGGGAGTGAAAAAGAAAATGAAAAGCGTCTCTAAAGCGCCGTATGGAAAGGCGAGCCGCGTTCTAAAGACATACGATGCGCGGTCGTCGGTAAAGGGCGACAGTCGCCGATTTGTGGAGATAAAAGAGAAACTGCCCGTCATTTGAAGGAACGGAATGTGCAGGAGGGCGACGCTTTATCGCGGAAGAAGCGAGCAGCACAAAGCAAACACGGCGGCCGCATCCAGGCTGCCGAAAAACAGCGAGATAACGCCAGGCACAGTGCTCAGAATTCTATGGGCGATCCAAAATCAGTGATAAGCAAGAGCACAGCGGGGACGAGAGCGATAATAACGACCGCGTGCAGCGACAAGATTTCCTTCATGCATCTAAGCTGACGTTTAGTTTCTCATCAGAAACGCCGCGGCGACTCGGAGAATGTATATACGGGGTGAATGTTTCGAAGTTTTCCAAATTTTCTTTAAAAATCGCCTGTCGCAGATAACATAATCATAGCCCTTGAGCCGGATTATTCAGAGAGGCGGACATTACTATCACGAGAAATCGAAACACATGTTCAACTAATTAACAAAATATACACTAATTAATTTCTTGATTAATTATCTTAGAGCACATACTGAAATTTACGAATTGTATCGGGTGAGATTGCAAGACATATCCGCTTGAAAATAATTTCCAAGATTACACCAGTTTCGAGATATCCGCCACCAACTCACCGTAAAACACGCATCTTTGTTCCACTTACTTTATGAACAAAACGCTTTTTATGCATTAAAGCACAAAAGTAACTGGAACGCCCATGCATTTCGTGGCACACTTCGGGAAATAATATCAAGGTTTGCAATTTTGCATGTCTTGTTCTCTATTTTAGTGCAGAAATCACATAGAGGTCGCAAATGGCGAAGACACATTTCCACATTCGGGTTTTGTGCGAAGCATACTTACAAAGAAAGCCTTCCCACCTCTCGGCTAATCGCATGCGGATACGTTGGCGTCACTGAGACTATCTTAAGTATTCTCGATCACGCCACGTGCCCTCTTGCCCTGCACACTAAGACACTGCTGCATCATGACCGCATGGCGTTCAGACAGCTGGAGTACTGCGTCACTGAAACCGTCATTGCGTGGCACAAGGTGCGCGAAATGCCTGCGTACTGCCATCATACTGGACATCGGTTGCAGGGTGGAGCTTACATTTGCGTATGGAAGGAGGAAAGGTCATCTTATAACAAGGCAGCGGCAGACTTGCATCGCCTGCGTCTTCCTAGCAACACCGCGATGTTAATTCGTGGCCATGAGGGCTATCACTTTGTATTACACGCAAGTGTTCTTGTGCATCTAGGAATAAACGTATGTTCTCTACACTCTAGGTACAAATTGTAAAAAAAAAACACAGCTTTAATTAAATGCAAGTTGGTCTGCGCGGAAGCTTACGTAATGTAGGAAGCATGCTGTGGTCCTGCGCTCGCGTCAGCTCTCGAGGTGAAGCATAGACAGCTGTCTCCAATGGCGTCGTTGATTGCAATGAGCCTTTTTTTTTTTTGCTTTTACGTTCTCCTATCAATTCTTCACTCCTTCCAGAGCTCCTTCGTTTCGAGATCGTCGTCGACAGCGTGCACTGCCAACTCGTACGAGTGTCAGCGTTTCTTTTCCCCTTCCGTGAGACATCAATCTTCATCCCACTGACGCAGTGGCTGTCCCATCTCATTAAGTAGTCGAAACCACCTCATCCTCAGTTATTAAGTCGTGAATCTTGGTTGTGGCATTCGAGACCTTCACCGCCCATCGAATATGCTTGTTTCGAACTCACATGCTTCCGTATCGCACTGCACACGTACCTTGAATATGGATAAGACGTACCTGGAACTTTTGCATGATAGACTTCTTCGAAGGAAGCATTGCATCACTGCTGGTCGCACATCTGTTGTTGCCACTTGGCTCTTCATCTTGACCGATGCTTTTCTGTCACACGGCTTTGTGTCTCTCGTCTCTGCGTTTTCGTATATCGCTTTGGCGCACGTTAACACAGTCCTACACCATTCGTAATTGTGGTTGGAAAGACCAAGTTATCATCTACTGAGAAGTAAAAAAAGGGGGGCGTAAAACAACTACCAGAAGCCAATAAACCAATAATCAAACCAAGCGTGAAACTAAATTGGCGCTTTCAACGAAGACGACAACGAACGTGCTTGCCAAACGTTTACGAGATATGGTTCAGTCGCGGCTTTTGCTCACAAACGGACAAGGGTTAGGTTTAAATATCATGCATGTTGTGAGCAGTTATTAGCAGTGCTTAAATTATCTTCTACAAAAGTTTGCAGGATCGGTAGTTCCAGGCAGGTCATACTATATCTAACCCATCTTAATCAAGAATGTAAGAGGTCGTTCTCTGAAGCACGCTATTCAGATATGATGCACATGTTCACGTGAAGTGGCCTCGAAGTGGCCCCATTGAAGTTGCCTCAGATCATAACGTCAAAATATGTGTGACAGGTAATACTTCATGGGCTCCACATCGGCTTTGGAAAGCAGACCAGCGCTCGAAGTGAAACCCAAAGCTATGAGATCAAAGGACGGCTGCTACTGATCCCTGATGTCGTTTAATTTCTGCAACCAAAACTTCGTATTTTCTTCCTGAAAATTTAGGATTAGCAATAATAACAAGGATTACATTCCCAGATTTCTTTTTCTCTGAAGCACCGATAAATAAAAGCTGCCCAACTACCAACACAGGTGCCATTTTGGTGCTTTATTGAAGATTTATTTACAGAGAGCTAATACAAGGTTAGCGTTACGCCAGCAGGTCATCGATTGCAAGGCGCCACTTGAGCTGCAATTAAAGGTTAGTCGAAGTACTAATATACGAGTATATTTGTTTCATTATTTTCGTCAGGTCAAGCACTGCCCCGATGATTTTATTTGAAACAGAGACAAAGAAAGGATAAAAGAAACAACACGGAAACTGCTTGAAGTGCCCGCTGATATAATCAATTGCGCAGAATTGCTAATGCCCTGCTACGGTGAAGTCCAAAGGCTTCCTTTGGAGCAAGGAATTGCGTAAAAAGAACACTGACGGGAAATGTGATGACAGTGCGATGGTGCGGCCGGTAATGTGTTGTCCATACGAAACACAAGGTGGCCAAGATAAGCGAGTCTACGGAGACCTCCTAGAACTTAAGCGAGACTCGTCGTCTTGTTCACAACGCGAATATATTGAAATAAAAAAAAGATTAAAACCGACAATGATCAAAACGAAATGTGCGGAATTATCAGGAAACCGCTCTTGTGTGTGTCTCGGCGCATTTATGCTCCTATATAAAGGCAAAACCGGAAGAAATTTCGAAGCACATTTTCAGTTCAACTGCCACGGACAGGATAAGTTTAGTGCTGGCATCAGCGGCCGAGTGCTCACTCGTTGAAAAAAAAATAGTCTGTGTACCTTGCGCGCATTTAGTTCTTGTGAACTTGTCCAGATACACTGCGCCTGTACAGCATTGGGCAGCCCAGTGCTTAGTTCATTGTATTGTTTCGTCATCTTTCCTCGTGGTGGTGGTTGTGGTGGTGGTGACGATGATGGTGATCTTTCTCTGCCACAAAAGCATCATTCATGAAGAACAGAAACAACGGCGTTAAAGGCAGCAAATGTCATCGCCGGAAGTCAGCGTGCTGACTACGAGGGGCGTTCATAAAGTTAAGGTTATCGGTACTATATGTAAATTTGGAACAGGCGTACACGATAGGCGTCAAAATGAGCGCAAGTCTCTCTAGCTTTAGCGGACTGTAAACCCTTCTTATATGTAGTATCGCAGAACACCTGTAAGCATCAAAGCAAAAATGGCAGCGTCCACCGGAATAGTTCATTGTAGCATCAGCAGTGATCCGCTTTCTGCATTTCAAGGAACACAATGCCAAGGAAATTCGAGATTAGCTGGCGGCAGTGTACAGTGTGGACGCTGCCATTTCTGTTTTGATGCCCCAGCGGTGTTCCCCAGTACTACATAGAACAAAATTTTTATATACCGCTAGAACTAGAGAGACAAGTTATCGTTTTGAGGCCTATCGTGTACACCTGTTTCAAATTTATGGTAAAGATAATACGAACTTCATGAATGCCCCACGTATTGGAGCATTAGATTTCATACTTTGTCAGAAGTTTTCATGCAAGTAACTGTGTGGCTATTACTCATTCCATACCGTGCCACGGGTTTCACGTTGTGCCACGGGTAACACTTCAATGATCTGCAAAGAGATACCTCCGGCAATTGTGGAGAACAAGGACTGTGATAATATGCACACCTCACACAAATTTAAGTTTATGCCAACGTACAGAAAGTCTTCCGACACTTATCGGGGCACTGTACTGCGTGTGGACAATTTCTATAAACTTCCTGTAATAGACTGTCTAAAGACATTTTATGGTCTTCTGACTTCACAGACTCTTATATGATTCATAACACGTCCGTAGGTTATATCACACTTATAGCAAAGGGAATCAACTGTGGGGTGTCATTTGTCTGCGGTCACTAGATAACAAGTTAGTCTGCATGATGCCAGTAGATGCTGTATGCACTGTCCAACTATATTCCTATAAGGGACCAACCAGACATACCGCAAGCAGACCAGTGGTAACGCGCACAGTGCTGTGCTAACTTTTGCAAAGCGCTGTACTTGAGTTAATTTTTTGTGGCTTTTACGAATCATAGCCGCGTTCAGAAGAACGACTGCGTGAGATGCTGCGATCGAGGAGTAAGGGTATCGATTACACTTTGCTGGCGCTCGCCAGGCCACTCCATCTGTGTGCTTCCTTCCTTGACCTCCAGGGCGAGGCCGTACCCATCAGTTCTTTTCTAGAGGCACGTCGGGTATATTCGTATTTCGTGCGCGAAAGCGCCACCCGTACATGAGGGGGATTCTCCCGCTTCGACATTGGCAATGACCCGGGCATCGGAAAACTACCGGCATGCGTGGAGGACCCATCTTCGGCGACGCCCGCGGAAAGAAAAGTGGGCAGCATAAATGCAAAACAGAAGAAGCCCGGAGTTCCTTCGCAGCGCGACCTTGCCCGCGACGCTGGGACCCGAACGACCAGTGCAGACAGACAGACAGGCAGATGGGCGGTGAGCGAAGCAAAGCCTAACGCTCACAAACAACAAAGACGATCCAATTATGTATGACGAGCCGGCGTCTGACACAGATACCGAGCCAGCTTTCGCTCTCGCGTGGAACGCGGCGTCAAGCAAGAGGAACCACTCAGAAGGAGAGCGCGCGCTGAGGTGCTCCTCTTTCCCATCAGGTCTTCTTCCCCTGGACCGGCCACAGAAGACGCCGGCCCACGACCTAGCCCGGAGCAGGAAAAAAGGCCCCCGGGCAGCGTGTACACAACAGCAAAGAACAGCAAACATCCCAAGCGGCCCCCAACAAGGAGGGTCATTCCCCGAACAACCGCTTTCGCGTTCACTCCGCCGGCGAGCGTCGAGCGGCAAGGAACTACTGCCAGAGAACGACGGGGAAAACCCGCCAGCGCGGGCTAGAGGACTGGCAGCCACCGCGGCCCCGGAGCAGCTCAGCGGCTCAGCCTTCCGAGCTTTTCCTCTCACCTCATCACCACGCTCTCGCCGCGTATACATCCGAACCGACGAAACAGCTGAACCGCCTGTGCTCTTGCTGATATTGCAGTGGGATCGCGGCCGCTTTAGTACGGGCGACGGGCAGCTGCGGCTCGGGAGTGTTAGTACGGTGACCGACCCACGCGGAGCGGACCGCGTGCCCCGCGCGTGTGTTTTGGTCTCGTTCTCTTCGTCCTCCTGGAGCTCTCGGTGACTGCGTGGCGGCGCCTGGGACGTTCTCTTCTGGTCGCCGCCGAACTGCCCGTTCCGACTCGAGTCGGCTGTGTTCGTTGAAGTCTAGCTCCTAGCTGCGTGTCAGGCCGTGGTCGCGACCTCGGTGAATCGGCGACCAGATGCCAGGATCGGCGTGCACCCGTGTCCGCGTCAGGATGTTCCCCATCCACAACACCAACCTCTCCCAGCCTCGCATCACCCGTGAGTTTATCGTTCTCTGTCCATATGATTGGCCGCAGCTCCGTCGTTGAGCCAGCACTGGGACCACTGGAGACTGCTGCTACTATACTTCTTTACGCTCCAGAAAAGTTCTTTTGAGTTTCTTTCCGAACAGGGGCCTCAATGACGTCTTGCTGGGATATCCAGTTCGCGTATCTGTGTCATTTATTTAGAACATTTTCTGGTAGTTTGTGTACGTGCGCCAGTGAAATTTTTCTTTTCCATCTATTTTACTCGTTTCATTTTTAATTATTTTTCCTACTTCAACCCAATCATTCGAAGTAGAGTTTCACGCGCATATTATTGAGCCATCGTGTCCTACTCTGACCACAATAATTCTTTCAGGCCCTCTCAATTACGTGAACTTATTGTGTTATAAATATAGTACGGGATCACTGTATCCTCTCTCGTTTGCTGTAGCTATGCGGACACACGAATTTCACGATTGTTAAACAAGGAACAGTGACCTGAATAGAAGCGCAGGTATGCAGTATGGCGGTTCCCATTTCAACGTGGGCGAGCTATATATTATCTTTAATGAAGCCTTTATTTTAGCAGACGTAACGGCTTCTCTTCATATAGCTTTCGTTCATGTTGCAGATTAAATACATTTATGTATAGTATGTCGGTATTGCAATGCGGCAATCCTAATGCTACAAATATGCGAGATCTTTGCGTGCTCGTCGAAGAGAGTCACGCCTCAAGGAATCAGACGAATGTTTATTTGAGACTCAACTCTATTGCAGGACCATTAGCACTGTTCAAGCCCAATGTATACTAGAATGCATGAATGCTGAACTTTCGGCGCGTTAAGGGCCCAGGCTGAGGTGACCCAGCGTTGCAAACGTTGTGATCAAATGCCTCTTGTACAAGTGTCGATTTTTTAAATCACGTACTTGATGCTAATAACTCCCACTTGGAATTTGTCACCACAGAAAACGATGAATTTATTTACTTTGGTCGCGCTTCAGGCCACTTGCCTGCATTTCGGCCAAGGCATTTCACTCTGCAGGTTGCTGCAAATTGAGCGCTATCAGATGTCGACAATCCTAATTTCTAATGAAGTTTCCGGATATTATAGGTAAATGTAAATGCAAAAAAAATGTACTTAATAGAACACAATTAGTTTCGCGCTTCGCTTTTCTATATTGCGCAATTTGAGTACAGGGCACTGCACTGACATCCCGTCTCACTACTTTGTCTAATCCCCGCCATATTTACAGTGAAAACATGTCGCACGAGCAGACGGTTTGTTTTCGTTTAGCGGAAACCGCAGTCCAATGTCTCAAACTGTGCAGCTTCATGCACGGATATTTTTATGGGCAATAGTTGCACTGATCGGTCAGGACTAATTCGCTTGGCTATAGTAATAGCGAACATCCAAAGCGCGTAATGTCCAACAAGGCACTTCAGCGTCAAAACTTTAAAAAATTAGAAAAAAAAAGAAAAGAAAAGATAAAGATTTTTTTTTTTTTTTCAATAGCAGAGCTTTGCAAGACAGCATGATTCTCCATGGTGCACGTTCAGCATTCTGCTACGTTATTAAAGTATCACTGAGGGCCTATGTAATAACAAACGTCACTATATAAAGGCCCCTAAAATTTCTGTGTTAGTATGGGGCCTGCCCAGCCCCCCCCCCCCTCCTCCCTCCCCTCACGCTACCCGTCTCTAGACAAGTACGTGCCCCCGCCCCCCCCCTCCCCCTTCCCAAAAAAACATTTCTGGCTACGCCAATGCAGTAAGGCACATGCAAACATGCGACAAGATCATTCCACATGGTACTCTTCTAGGTTTCACGTGCAGATCATAGCTCAAAGGAATGCTTCAATACTTCAACAGTGTAGAAGTTTGAGCTGTGGTGTGTTTGTGTGTATTGTGCTGTGTTCGGTCACCGTTCCTTGTCGGGAAATGTTCCAGCAACTGCAGCAACCAAATATCAGGACCAATTTACACATAACTTATTGCTGAGTCCCAATTACTGCTCCCCCCCCCCCCACCCCTTTTTCTACAAGTTCTCAATATTTCGAGAGAACGGGCATTTGGGGCTCAGTAACAAATGGAGGTAACGCTCGGTCGAAACGCCGCTATGTCGGTGTGACTATGGTCCCCATAGCACGACGACCGTGCCGGATGAATAGGGAGAATGATTATTTCCATGTAAAGTCAGAAATTGCGACGAAAAGCACATTGGTTTGATGATCTTAGTGTAACTTCATAGCGAAGGTTACGAAGACAGAGAGAGATAAGGAGAGACGTAACAAAAAGTGACGTATACTGGGAAGCAGTAGATAAGGCCGTAAGAAGAAGGCGATGAGCAGCGATATGGATGCACTGAATATGCGATCAAACGATAGATAGATAGATAGATAGATAGATAGATAGATAGATAGATAGATAGATAGATAGATAGATAGATAGATAGATAGATAGATAGATAGATAGATAGATAGATAGATAGATAGATAGATAGATAGATAGATAGATAGATAGATAGATAGATAGATAGATAGATAGATAGATAGATAGATAGATAGATAGATAGATAGATAGATAGATAGATAGATAGATAGATAGATAGATAGATAGATAGATAGATTACACAGGCAAGGATTGCTCATTAGCCTGTTTTGTGGAAGGGGCTGAATGTAAGCAATGAAATAAGTTCACTCGCAACACGAGGCTTGCGTTGTAGTGCACGTTAAAGAACCCCAGGTGGTCAAAATTAATCCGGAGCGCTCCACTACGGCGTGCCTCATAATCAGAACTGGTTTTGGCACTGTAAAACTCCAGAAAGAAGAAGAACACGATGCTAGACAAGCTACTGCGCCGCTGACGATGGTCCGTGACATGCATAGCACGTGTGCGTCCTTGTCTGCGTGTGTGTGGGCGTGCATATTTTTTGTATATGCGTATGGTTGTTTACAGAACTGTATACACCTGCATGGCTGGCTGTGCAGGCTCTACGAACAGCGCGTCTGAGTTCTCAGAAACAGCTACAGCTGTTACAGAAAATATTGTTTTTAGTGTGCATGCTCTCGCTTCCCAAACTTCGTTTGCCTGCAAGGTCGTAGAAAAAAAAAAGGGGGGGGGGGGGGTATGAAAACTGCACACGTGTAACGCTTGTGAGGCCGGATGATGGTTCGCAACCTCAAGCGCATGCATGTATAGACGCTTTTTTTTTTTTTCCTGTATCCCACAACACTTGCGGGAAGTGGCGACGGGTTCGCAATAAGTTTGGATTGCTGTAAAGGCTGCAGTGCAGCAGATGCGAATGAATTGCAACGCTTCTGAGAATGCAAAACGTTACTTCAAAAATAAATGACGGTGCAACCGTTTTCTACTAATTCATCAGTGACTATACAGGAAGTCAACACTAAAAAACGAAGCAGAAAAAAAAAAGACAAGCTTTCTGTTTGCGCCGTGCCGAGGCATCAAACAAGTAGGACTTTTCTGACTTCAAATTTCGCCGCGGAATAGAACTCGCGCGGAAGGAAGTGTAGGGCACACCGTTTTGTTGATATTGTAGCTATAGTGCTCGTTATCTTCATTTAGAATCATTGTAGCGATTGGGTGGAGGTATGAAGAGCCAAAGCGGCTTCAGATAACAGTTGCAAGTACAGCTTCGCATTATGTAATGTTTACAATCTAGCACGAAGCTTAATTCTGTTTTGACTGAACCACCTGTCGCAATTCATGGACGTCTGCGCCATTCCATATAGTGATTTGCAGGTCGACAGCAGTCTGGGCTGCGGACGGAAGCAAACAGCATCTTCCAAATTATCGACAGCAATTTTGAGCTCTATATAATAATAATAATAATAATAATAATAATAATAATAATAATAATAATAATAATAATAATAATAATAATAATAATAAGAAGAAGAAGAAGAAGAAGAAGAAGAAGAAGAAGAAGAAGAAGAAGAAGAAGAAGAAGAAGAAGAGAAGAAGAAGAAGAAGAAGAAGAAGAAAGAAGAAGATTTCATCAACCTATCTTCTTTCCAATGGAGGACGAAGACGTCTTGAGTATCTCTGTCTTGCGTATCGCAAGACGTATCTTTGTCTTCCGTCAGCTCATTCCGTGCAATCCCTGGATATTTCAAGATTTCATCACACCAATTGGTTTTCTGCCGTCCAATGCTGTCTTCTACGTGTTCATATACAAGTATATGCAGTTCGCTGCATTTCAACCATTTGAACCTGCAACCACTTTGCAACCATTTCACGCTGGGTGCTCATACTGGCAGTCATTGTGATGTCCTGACATGACAAAAGGAAAAGATACAGAAGAGCCCTCTTTATAATATTAAATCATCTGACGCTGTGCGCGCAACCTGAAGTTTCCCATCTGCTAATGACACTAGTATTGTTAGCTAAGCATTTCTACTCCAGTTTAGCTAACAATACTGGTGTCATTAGCATTTCTACTCCAGTTTTCAGGCCGACCTCTCTGCATTTCGCATCATTAAACTTATCTCTCTCTCTCTACTCCAGTTTTTCCCGGGTAGGCGTTTCTCGATCGTGTACCGCCACCAGTGGAATCTAATCGTTCTTCCTCTTGCTAGAAACTATAATATAGTCGGCTACGTATTTTTTTTTTTTACATTGAGGTAAGAAACGACAATAAGTTATTTTTAAATAACGTCTGTTTTGGTGAATAAATGCCTTGATTCGTAGACAATAATAATTAGCTTCTCTCGGTCTGATTCTCGCCTTTTTCGTGCCACTATTTTGTGAGCCGAGCCTGAGGGGGAAAAATATATATAGGCTGGAATATTGTTAAAGTGCTGAACTGGTTGAGTTGGAATTGCTGGTTTTGGCACGTAAAACCCCAGAAAGAAGAAGTTGGTTGAGTTGGAATTGCGAATCCATATTAGTTACGCCAGCGCTCTGTCCACGTTTCTTTGTGTCCTTCTAAGAGTATGAATTTCTCAACCTGTTAGCTAATATCCAATCATTTCGTCAGCAGGCGAAAATCTTACCCTGTCCTTTGAAGGTCTTATCGCAAGCCAGGAGCCGCACGTGCCAGTGAGAGCTCGCATAGAAACAAACTAGAAATGTCGGTGCGTTATTTGATGATACTCCCCTCTCCGTTGACTCCTCTCCTCCCCCCCCCCCCCCCCTTTCGTCGTGCATCGCGTCCTCTCGCACCAGCCGACCTTGCCTATATTGACCCTGCACTGGAATCCTCTCCCCGCCAAGAGTCGTCAGGAAGAAACTCGGTCTCAAGGACCAATGACGCCGCTTTGCTTTCTTCGTGCCGGCCTGTTGCCTTCCATTCGCACTTTTTGCATTCATGGCGCCCAGACCGCCGGAAGGTACCGTAGTTACTCGCACTTAGACCGGTCTAGATATCAGGCCGATTCGAAATGAACGGAAGATCTTATAAATAAATAAGCTTGCTCGACTGCAAACCGACTCGGAAAAAAAAGGGACACTACGAGCGAGCTCAACCTGATTTTGTCACTCTCCGTATGCAACTAAGCCACGAAGGGGGCGTTACCGCTACTGTGAAATGACAAGACGACTGGCGTCCCCTATCACATCTCAGAAGCTCTTGCTACCTAATCCCCAGCGCCAACCCTCGTTTCCCATTCTCTAACTCAACTGTCATTCCTTAGCTAGGGCACGAGCCATACTTATGGAAATAAAATGTTTCATTGATTCATTAATTTCTTCGTTCGTTCAGTAATTTTTTCCTGCGATATACTAGTCGAAAGTCATTTGTATCGTAAGCTCCCTGTGCACTGTGGGGTGTCAGCCGGCGCGAGGTGCGCGAAGCGTGCTGTGGAAGCCGTAGGAACCGCATCTTCGAATTCAGGCCGACTCGATTCCTTCGTATTCGATATCTAGCTCTTAAGAATGATACATTAGGATATATCTTAATGTACCAGCCTACGTTCGAGTAAATGCGGTATCTGCGCGAGCCTCAGAACCCGTGCAGGCGGCCATGCAATAAACACAGCCCGACGGAGATCCCTTACGGCGCGCGAGACCCACTTGGAGTGACCGTGACAGCTATGCGCAGCCGTGAGAAAAAAAAAAGAACGCGCCACCAAGGGTTTCCTAACCGTCGCAATCGCGCTGGGAGAAAACTGAACGCGCCGCTATCGCCGACCCGTTTTTCTCGAGTCGTACGATTGCGGTCTAGCCTACTGCTAGGCTGGCTTGCCGACACCGGCACCGCTGCGAGCGAATATAACAGCCTACGGGGTCAGGGACTGCAGCGCCACACTCAAGAAAGTTCAGCGACAGTCGAGCAGTCTGTAGCGACACGTTGCGTAGATGTCAAGAAGAGCGTGTGGCATCCGCGGAGAAGCGAGAAGTTGACAGTTGGAAGTGTAAGACGTTGCCTGGATGTCTAGAAGACTGTGCAAGCGCCTCTGCAGAAGTGAGTAGGGGAAGAGAAAAGTCTATACCCAGCAAGGCGTCGTCTGTGCGCTTCTAGAGAAGCGAGAAGTCGGCTGGACGTTTACAGCAAGACGTCGCTTGGATGCCGAAGATTGTGCTCTTCCGGAGAATCAATTCCTCGATAGTAGAAACGGGCTGCTGTCCTCCGGAATGTGTCTCGAAGGTGAAGTTCTAGCAGTGAGCATACCAGGTCATGCGCAGTGGCGAGAGCCTAGCACCACCGCCAGTGCTTACGAGAAGCGGCTGCGGTGACCATGACGAGGAGACGAAGCGAGCAACGACAGTGTCTGTCTTCCCAGGTGCACATGCGTAAGTGGACACGAGTTCAAAACGAAAGTCGGCATTTGGGCTATAGTCGCGGTACTTTGGCGTCACGGTCGCTGAAATGTGAGGACACGCGAAAAAAAAGTGACGTATCTGGCAGTATTAATTCCCTTAAGCACGATCTTTGAATTAAATATAACAATATATTGAAGAGTACTCTAAGCATGCTGAACCAGCTGTCAACAGCCAGCACCTATGTGAACCAGCAGCCAACAGCCAACAGCCTATGTGATCTTATTTCGATCTTTTTCTCTGTTTTTCTATAATTCAGAATCAATATCAGCTGTTTTATTAGTCGTGTACTTGACCTACGCGTCAGTTCGAATATCGTTGAGCACGCTGATAAGATGCTGTAATCAAGAGATTCGGAAATTTGCTTGCGTGGCGTGCTTGTTGTAGATTTCAAAAGCCTCTGAAATGAATACCTAACACTGCTTCGGCGCGCCGTATCCACTGGTCGTATTCTCGGATGAATACTTTCGAGCATATATTTTCGCGAGATTTCACTAGACTGGTGTCGGACGCATCGGCATCTGCGAGCAACGGCAGCATTATTGGTGCAGTGCCAGGCGCTGGCAGAAGCCCAGGAACGCTGTCGTCCGTAGACGACAACACGCGTCTGGCGCTAGTCACGCGAAATCTTGCGGAAGTAATCCCTGAAAGCGATCACCTGAAATTACTTCGTTGACCTCAAGAAAAGAAAAAATATATACGCAAAGGTCACCTTGTCAGAAACAAATCGTTCTGGTGTCTTTCAACGCGCCCTAAACGTTTCAGGCTGCCTCTGCTGTCGTTCTATTATAAATTAAAGACCTGGCTATTACTTCATTTAAACTATTCATTTAAGAATGACATAAAACTGAGGGCTGACTGATGTCAACATTACATAGTTGAGTCTATTTATTCTTTGTGACGCTTTCTTTCAGCCTTGTGTATAATTTTTCTTGGGACAGCCCATTTGCCTCCGCATGACCGCGCTGCGAAGTTCCACTGTACCACTTGGTGTCCAGCGATGCCCGTACAGTATGTTCGTGTTTTCGGTTTTCACCATGTATATGCGATTTCCGAATGGTTCCCTAAAACTCTACATAATTTGCGGCGAGACCTTTCCGTGTTCTTTGAGATCTGTAGGCGTACACAGTAATCATACGAACAGCAGCCTAATCTTAGCATGAGAGTGGACTAGTTAGAAAACAGCACATGGCATGCGCATAGCGAATGTGTACATTCGCACATCTTCGCGCACAAGTTTTCGGAACGCGACCGACAAAGAAACAGGTAACTTTCTTACATGTCTAAGCACTATGCCTGTTTGTATCTATAAGATCCTTAGATTCCAAGCTGTGCCTTTAGACCAGATAAAACATTACTTGTCTTCTTTTGTTTTTCTTCAATAAGTTTCGCTCTGAGATAACGTTTCTAGGCAGGTACACGTAAGCGTTTATGCGAGTAAGCACGAGCGCATTCAACTGTGCTCTAATCGTTGAAGGTGAATGGCGATGATATAAATACTCAGCTACTGCAACTGTTCGACGTTTTGAAGGGCATATCGAACAATGACTAGTCAGAACAGTGGATGCACTTACTCGTAAAGAATGCTTTCACTGCTCGCTGAATACTTTGTGATACTACATTTATATTATTCTTGGACAATTATGTGCCTTTTGAAGTGCCTGTGCACGCGCACGTTACAGCCAGGAACGATTCCTCCTCCTTTCGCACGTCAGGCCTGTGCGATTTCAAATAAGTTTTAGTGCGACGACGCTTAGTGCTGGCACCCGATCCAAGAACGGGGTGGAACTAGAACGGAGCAGTGCGCCTTTTCTCGTGTTATTTTTATTTCTTTTCGTTTTCATCCCTAGTACAAACATCAGTGCACAGTACGTCTACGTTGCATGCAGGCGAAAACACGTCCGTCGTGTTTTCACGATTACATTGGGTCAATCGTCAGAAGCCTATTTTGTCAGGCTTCTACGTGTTCGTTTTGAGAACATGCGGTTCATCGAATATGAAATGTACGTAAATTCATATACCGTTGATTCTCGCTTCTACCAGTTGCTCGAAATCTTGGTAAAAAAGTACTCGTCAATGCCAAGCTGAGGGTCTCCACTACGTCAGCAGTCGTGGTAAGCGCTCTTCATTTCACTGACACGCTAGCTGCTTAACTTTACAGTTAACTTGACGCCTTGGTTGGAACAAACTACAGACCGATCTTTTCCGTCTCTAAATGCTACTATCCCGCGAACCATATAACGCCTACAGATATGACCGTTTGTCCCGAGTCTTGAGGGTCCGCATTCTCGGTCGATAAATTTGAGGTGTTACTCTCAGTGACGCGTAGGTCAGCTAAACCAGCTGAATCAGATCCGACGGAAGGACCGGCGTTACTTTCATAAGCGTTACTCTCCAGTCGTATAGACCGAATGCACTGACAGGGCACCCATCGCTTTAGTGGGGCGTCGCGCTGTACCGCTTACAACACACAACGCATTAAAGTAGAACGGGCTCCCCGAAAGTGATCTCGATATGGTTCCTGCTTACTTAACTGAGGCAACATATATGTCGGAGATAAAATACAAGCTGAAAATTGTTTCTCCTGTTCCGTTGCTTTGTACTAACACACTTAGCGCTCAGCTTCGTGAAAATGCGCAGTAGCGTTGCAGTGACGCGCACTGCTAGTGAGCAGAAGTAATAAGTGCCGCTCTCGAAGGAAAGACAAACGAAGCGGTCGATAGCGGCTTGTCTCAACCTTTTGTCTTAGGGTTCGAGAGAAAAGCGGTATTATCGCTCTCAGTCTCCAGCAGCTGGAGATTACGAGGACCACGACAAACGCCACCAAAGCCACGAAGTGCTCTCGGGGCATCAGAAGGGGCCGTCTTGAAATGTGAGAGTATATACGAAGCTATCGGTGCGGGCTGGAGAGACGCTCTGAGCTGAAGTGTGCACATGCTCAACGCGTGTTGTTAAACGGGGCGTGTAACATGCGCTGCTGACGCCTATACGCGGTCCCGGAGGAGTGTCTCGGAAACCCGGTTCCCTACAGCCGTGTCCATTGTGCTCTTCCCCCTTATTTTTTTCGTTATCGCCGCTACGTGCGTCATTACGGGCTAGAATTTTAGCGGTACTGAGTGCGAAATTCCCTCGCAGACAATTGAACCACTTTAGTGGAACACGAACGCAATAGTACAGTGACTGAATTAGCGTCGATACTGACGTCAGTGCTATCGCTAAGACAAAGTGAGTGGTATAATGTAGCCGAACAATAAAGAAAAGAAAAAGTGGGGGCAAGGCATCTTTGCGAGGGATAATGACTGATTGCGAAATGTGTGAATGTGCTGGTCAGAAAGCGCTGGCGGATACGACAATGAAAAGCGCTGCACATATAAACGAGGAACAACATCCGTTATTACATTTCGCTCTGCTAACGTTCATACTGCACTTACTTTTTATGTCCGAACTTTGCAGTTAGGCTATATGAATAGACAGGAAATAAATGTTTTATGTATTCGTGGCGTAAGCGCGCTACCGTCGAAGTATCCTCGGTATAAAGCACAGCCATATGTGATGCTGGCTGGCGCTAACACGGAGCATTTGGTAACCGGACCCTACTTACTGCCAGGCTAGGTCTCTTATCAAATTTTCGATCTGGTATATATATACGGTAATCACACAGACTAAACGCGATAATCCTAGCACTATGGCGTGCTGTACACTCGCACCCCGTTTCAGTTAGATGGGAAAGCTCTCATTCAAGAGGGGCCAGTTTGCTGATCACATTTATTGTTCGGTATACGTACTGATTTACGCACGATCGAACGCTCCACGACCTATAGCAGAGATCATGCGTTGGAATTATCGCGCTTCATTAGTTGATGGCTATGTCTGCAGTGATTGAATGGCAGGCCATGTCAGTCGATCGCTACAAGCATTTAGTACTAATATTGGCGCCGTTTCGTTAAAAGCGCTTGTTCGAAGCGTCAAATTCAATTTTTTTTCATCTACCGCTAAGCCGCACACTTGGCACAAGAGGTTTCGTTATACGTGCGTTACAATCACTAACTATGCCTTAATTGACACGATGCCACTCGCTACACTTTCGACCTTTCGGGTCGTTATCCCCCTAACCGTGTACGCCGAACTCAAATGCGGAGACAGCGCTTTAATGAAACGACTATCGGACAACATAAATTCTCCTACATTCGAAGGCCGGTTTTGTTATTCCCATTCGAGCAAGGTCGCCGCTTCAAGCACACTCGATGCAGATGTCTATCTATCGGTCATTCATTGACCGATAGATGGCTTCTGCTGAAAAGATGGTATCACTTTTTTTTTTCAGGTTTACCGCGAAGTTACATCGACACGTCTGCTTAAATCTTCCGAATACATCAATTCGTAGGGGTCAGCGGCGTTTTTATTACTTTCGCCCTGAGGCGGCTCGAAACAAAGTGTACGGGGAGTTCGCAGAAAAATAATGCTAAAACGAATCGGCTGACTGTCGGCTTTTTTTTTTTTTTTCGAGATTAAACGAAAGTTATTGTCAGTGCCCGCATTAACTGGCGCTGCCTGACGTTAATCACGCAGCCCCGTATTACGTACAAGCTGGGTCATTTTATTCACGAATCTGCGCGATGCCTTGTACAAGCCACTCGATAAATTGTGCGGCTTCTTAAAAGCTGTTTGCTATGCTGAGCGAACCGCATTTGTTGCTCGAGAGTAATACGCGCTATATATCCCTTCTTTCGTAAAGATAATAATAATAATAATAATAATAATAATAATAATAATAATAATAATAATAATAATAATAATAATAATAATAATAATAATAATAATAATAATAAATTGGAAAAGCAAGAAGAAAGAAAGAACAACATTAGTTAGTACGAATGTAAATGCACTTGATATCGAGTAACGGTGTTGTTTTCTTCTAAGCACTTGGCGATCACGACTGACCATGACTTAAGTGCAACGACTTCTTCCAGGACGCGTGTTTCTTTGAAAAGTAAAGCGAAGTCCACAAGCGTCGCCTGCACACAGGCGTCCACCTCTCAAACGTGACATCAACACAAAGGCACGCCAGTTTAGTCACTCATAAAGTCCTTTAGCTATAGGAGTCAGTTTGTTCAGGTGTGGCGCGGTCATTCTGGCCGAGAAATTATTAACGCTGTCGCCCTGGCAATAGGCGGACAATCGAAGGAGTCTCTGATGGCTGTCCTGCCTCCACCGTCAACAGGTCGGCCTAAATCACAGTGCCATAGTTGTCAGGTTGCAAATCGAGGTTCTTGTCGTGTTCTGGCTTCCATCCTCCTGAGACCCCTCGAACTTTATAATCCACATTGGTTTAAACCTGTGTCATATTTATTTATGAAACGATTATGTAAAATACTCATACCGAATATGAAGTCAGATGCCAGTGGAAGTGTATATATGGAAGTGGTTAAGCTATATCATTGCCGTCAGCTTTTGAGAATATTCACACTAATCTGACGACCACGAAGTGCGTTTCCAATACCCCCAAATGACGCGAAAATCCAACATGGCAACCCACCACACGATGTCGCACTTTTATTATTCTTTTTATGCAAAGAAAACCAGTTTTCATCATGTCGAATATAAGGAGATGGTCACTTTGTTGACAAATGGAGGTCTTGTTTCTGACATCTAACCGGGATATTTAGGCAAACAAAAAAAAAGTTTTTTTCGCGCGTGTAACATACCAGCCAGTAATTATAAGAACCGACTTGAAAAGTGATTATGTCCTCGAGCTACCTGCGGGTCTCAGGAGCATATAGTTAGTTCACCAGCGGCAGAACTCAGAACTCAAAACAAATTCACACTTATATGCATTTTATTTTTGCTAGTTACGCTTGTTTGTTTGTTTTTGAACTCTGCGATGTGAACTTCGGCGCCCATCTCCTGGTCATGACCGTTTTATTTGTGCTCAATTATTCGTTTATTTCTCAGTTACATTTTACTTCTTATTTTTTTTTCGGGGTAAGCTGAGGGTAAATGGAGGGGGCAGCGATTGTTGGCGGCCAAAGAGTGCGCAAAGCGCGGTTGCCACTTCTCTGTAGCGAGCACCACGTTGTTTATCGCGCCACATCGATAAGAACAAAGCCTCCGTGTGTGCGTATGCTTTCGGCGCGAACAAAAATTGGTGTCGGGAGTAGCTTATCCCTTATCTGCAGCCAAATGCGAGCTCAGAAACAATCGATAATTGTTCTGACCGCACCTTCCGCTCTCCACAGCACAAGCATGTAGACGTCCGTCGCCGTCGGAGGCGACGCAAGACAGAAGCTCGATTTCCTATCACCACGGACGTCACACAATGTTGCAGCGCGACTGAGATTGTCAGGAAAGCCCGCGGCTCATTTACCGACCAGTGAATGGCACAGAAGCTCGTGCTGTGTGGAGTCAATTTGTAGCTGGGACAGCGCGGAAAGGACATAGCGGATTCCCCCGGTGCGCTGCTGTACCAGTGTCGAACTCTGGAGGCCACTACAACCGCAGTGGCGACAGGAAGGTCTTGGCCACGCCAGAAGTCGTCTTCGCAGAGCAGAACTTTGCAACGCTTCAGGTTGTGGAACGTCGCTTCCGCAGGTTGTAGGACCTCGGTTATCGGGAACAGCCTCGTCTGAAGAAGATCGCGTGAGAGTTCGCCAGAGGCAGAAGTTGTTGCGCGGAACTGGGTTAGTGACGAGAAGATCGTGTGAAACATTGGGATCGCTTGGGACCAGTAAGTTGCCCAGGGTGTCCGAAGCACGATGTTCGCGTGACGACGTTCTTCTCAAGTGACGTTTCCGCCGTCCTCAAGGAGATCTCAAGATGCAGATGGGATCTAGTCGTACGCGCAAAATCAGCGCTGGCTCGGTTCCGTGCGTGGTATGTCGACACGCCAGCTTCGATGTGATGCCCGTAGGCCCCCGGTACGGCGGCTGCATCGGCAGGCGACCTTCCAAGGCCAACCTCATGCAAAGCCGCTTGCAGCACAACGCGAATGGCCTGCTGCGTCTGACAGGCTACCGCAAACGGCGAGGTAAGACGACGACTACAAAGTTATGTGCGTGGATTTGAACTTTGTATAGCTGCTGCTGCTGGTGGTAACTGCCTAGCTTCGCGTCATTATGCATAACTGTATTTAGCACCGCTTTCTGCTGGCTTCAACAAGTACCAAGAATAACCGAAAATAACGAAGCTGGGTATGACACTCACGTTAGTTCAAGCTGTTTTTCCACTCGGTCTATCTTCCATGCAGGTAATTTGTATAACCTGAGTGTAGATTTGCTGAGTGTCCGAAAAAAGTACACGTGGCAACAAGCACGTGATTGCCATGACCCTGCATAACCGAAACGAATAATTCCGTTCGAATGTGCAAGTTCTTTTCGTTTGTCATACACAGCTGTCGATGAAATATTCCTCGGTTGAGTGCACTCACTTGAACGATGGTTCAGGAAAATCGCTATGAGAACTTGCAAGTACAGTCTTCAATTCCATTTGGAATTTCAGAAAAGCCGGAAATGTGCACTGTTTTTTTAAGTAATCGCTGCATGTTGAACTTGACGCTGCGCCATCTGCTCCGAGTCAGCGAATATCGGCGTCGTCGCGAAACAATGGGATGCCCAGCTAACGGCCATGTTTTGCCTCGTTAACTTCCGATGGAACGTACCGAGAGTGATAGCGAATAGTTGGACAAAGGGCGCATCGCAATTTACGATCACTGCGGGCCGCCTCGGCGATTCCGTAACGCCTGCCAAAAAAAACCATTGTGTCTCCCGACCCTGAACCATAGCAGCAGCAAGAAAGGCCTCAGCAGAAGCGCGTGTCTGGCACAGCTTCCGAGTGACGTCAGGCCTGTTTACCGTCTCCCTCGTCCTTTCGCTTGCCCCTCTATCTCTGCCGCTGGGCGACGCCGCTGAGCGTGTGGTGTAAACATGTGACCTCCGTAGTATGCGACAGTACACCCGCACATCGTACCGTGTCGCAGCTTTAACGGTGAATGCGAAATCGTATAGACATGTTATCAGTGAAACATTGATGACGGATTTCTGGTCACTGATCAGCTGATGACATTTGCAGTCCTTCGGATATCTCCGCGATGGTGAAACGCCCGTTACAAAAAGAAAGTTAATGGCCCGTAAAGGTCCCCCAGGCCGCGAGCGTATTACGTATATATATATATATATATATATATATATATATATATATATATATATATATATATATATATATATATATATATATATATATATTTGGGCAACGGGGCAGAATCTTGGTGGAGGGAAAAGCTAAAGAAAAGGACGTGTTTTGCGTCTGCGGCGTACATTGGAGAAACTGGGGTTAACGAATGATCTCAGGAGACACGCGATACGAATTAGCTCACGAAATCACAAGCTCTCTGACTTCAAGTTATGTTACAAGCATATTCCTATCATTTCAATGACAATACATTCTTTACTAACGCATTGTGGGTTCATGTTCATTCACGCCTCTGGGTGCGCATGTCGCGTCTGCAGCATACAGAATGGAGCTTTCTGTCTCCAAAACATCAACGTAGTCTCGTAGAAAACAACTTTTTTCTTTGTTTTTTTCTTTTTTTGTCAAGTTCATTTCATTAGTTGTCTAGTTCATTAGCATCAGCTAACTCGAACTGCGCACTACAGATTTCTCGACTGTCAAATTTGCCCTGCTTTCGTGATACGTCACATAAAAGTACATATCCTAAACAACTAGGGTATTGCTTATAAACGATAGCTATGTGTATATATAGTCTACAAACGTTCTCGAACGATACATGTACTTACCACTTCCAACACCGCTATCTTCTGGACTATTATTATCCTACTCTTCTATCATCCTTTCTTTCATACTCTCTCTTTCCCAAAACGTCAAAATGTTGAGCTAGTTGGTAGAGATTCATATTAGAAAAAAAGCAACCCAATGCCGTTTGTGTTGCCGTTTCTCTCTTCCTGTGTCCGGGTCTTCCGCGGCCAACTTTTTTCTAACATGTCTCTCCTTACATCCGTCACATTTGTCTTTCATACATTTCAGCACTACACTGCTACCTTTCTGCCCTTTCTCGCTTTGTTAACTATACGTATACTTCAGTACCGCAGGAGAGGTACATGCTTTAGTGTTCACGCAACCGAACGCACGCTCGCCTCGCGTTCATTGCGACGCACAAAGTGTACGCAGGCACTGCAGGGGCGCGGTTTCTTGCAGCGGTTGATGCGACGCGTCTTCCCTCGCGCACGTCTTTGTCGGCGCACCTGAATACCTGTACACGAATCGCGAGGATGTTTACACTGCCAGACATGACAAGGTGGACAAGGACATGGCACAGCGCCTGTTCTCTTGGCAGCATCTTGCTGGAGAGCTTCGCGCGCAGCGCAGATGTACGCGATATGCCAACGCTGGCAAATCTTCGCTAATACGAGCTATGCTTTGCGCATAAGGAAAGAAAAGATCTAAAAAGAAACACTGAGAAATGAGCACCATGACAGCTTCTGTGTTTATTGCAGCTTCATCTGGACCGGTGACGCAAGCGCCTATATCTTCTTCAGCTGCAACTTTTGCAATTTTAGACGGCAGTTTACGCGATGCGCCAAGAAAGTTTGTCGCCCTTTAAATGCGCTGTCCACGTTTCCGGACAATTCGTAGACGTTCCGTGCTGCGAAATTGGCTATTATGTGCAAATTGCTTTAAAGAAAATGCCAGGGGAAGGTGGGCGTCTTCGTGGATTCTGCGGACACGTCGAGGATACTCTTGCCGCTTTTACATGTAATCCGTTATGCAAAGCAGTTTGGCAAGCCGCTTGGTGTACTGTACGCGAATGAGCCATTTTCATTCCCAGATCCTTCCTTTTTTTTTTTCTTTTTTTTTAACTTCAGGCGCGTTCTAAGCATTTTGCAGATGTAGTAGGGATGGAAACTCGATCTTTTTTTAATCCCTCTGTCATGCTACAGTAGGGGAACAGCGCAAAATATCCCGACAGTAATGATGAAGCTACAAGGAGTGCATTAAAAACTGTCAACAAATAGGATTAACTGGCACACGAGCGGTTCGCGTGATCGTTTTCCATTCTTCTGACGCAGAGGTGACATTGTTCCAAATTTCTAGAACGCACATATCTAAATGAACTGTATGCAACAATATTCGTTTAGGGTGTGCTAATCATCATCATCGTCATCATCATCGTCATCATCAGCCTATATTTATGTCCACTGCAGGACGAAGGCCTCTCCCTGCGATCTCCAATTACCCCTGTCTTGCGATAGCTGATTCCAACTTGCGCCTGCGAATTTCCTAAATTCATCTCTCCACCTAGTTTTCTGCCGTCCTCGACTGCGCTTCCCTTCTCTTGGTATCCATTCTGTAACCCTAATGGTCCACCGGTTATCCATCCTACGCATTACATGGCCTGCCCAGCTCCATTTTTCCCTCTTAATGTCAATTAGAATATCGGCTGTCCCAGTTTGCTCTCAGATCCACACCGCTCTCTTCCTGTCTCTTAACGTTAGGCCTAACATTTTTCGTTCCATCGCTCTTTGTGCGGTCCTTAACTTGTTCTCGAGCTTCTTTGTTAACCTCCAAGTTTCTGCCCCATATTTTAGCACCGGTAGAATGCAATGATTGCACACTTTTCTTTTCAACAACAGTGGTAATCTCCCAGTCAGGATTTGGTAATGCCTGCCGTATGCACTCCATCCCAATCTTATTCTTCTATAAATTTCTTTCTCATGATCAGGGTTCCCTGTGAGCAATTGACCTAGATAAACGTGCTCCTTTACAGACTCTAGAGGCTGACAGGCGATCCTGAATTCTTCTTCCCTTGCCAGGTTATTAAACATTATCTTTGTTTTCTGCATATAGGTCAGTGTTAATCGTGAGAGCTAATTTGCCCAAGTCAGAAAGGACGCAATAAGGAAAGATGCGAAAGGCGGGTGACGACGCCACCTTGAAGTTCCAAAACCAGCTTCCCGTGATGTCATCGACTGCGACGTCATGTGGCATTATCTGCTCAGGGCAGGTTAAGTGCTTCAATAAGAAAAGGATGCATTCCAAGGTAAGCAGACTTAATCTGGCAACCTTCGTAGACTTTGTCTGTATGCAAAAAAAAAACGAAATGCGCGGAAATACTGTAATATATATGACGTCACAATAGTGTCATGAGCGTCGCAGATTCGGGGCGCATTTCAGTAAAGGCAAGTTTTCTGCTCATTTACTCCACTAATAATAAACCTTTTTTGAGTCTAATAGGTGCAATTAAAGTGTTTTCGAAGCATAATGTGCTGGCACCAATTGATACTGTTTTTCTCCTTAATGGAAAAACGTGGACGAGCTCTTAACTTAAAAAGATGCTTCCTCTCATTTGCATACTGATCTACGTGATCGGTAAGGTTTAGACATTCATCCATGTGTCTGCAACAATTTCCCCACGGCTGCTTGTTCTCTAGCGGTCTTGCAACGACGTAGTCACACTGTTTGGCTAGACTTAGAGCCTAGCGGACGTTGAGCGACCACACGCAAAGGTTGCCGCAGCGGCAAGCGACGCTTAATTGAAACCGTCGCTTGCCGCACAATGGTGCAATGGCTCGTCCGCTTGATGCTGCCCACACAGCGCGAGTCGGAACGTGCCATTGTCCTTCCCAACGGCCCGAGAGCTGTGGCTGCAGGAAAAGAAGGGACTCACGGTCGGTGGAATAGTCGCTGGAATTTTCTCACAGGAAAACTGCAACCCAGGGGGGCGGCGAAGCCAGCCTGCTGTACATGGCACACATGGTGACATGCAGTGTCACACAAGCTACCTTCTACGTGAACACGATAAAGCCATATCGAGTCGGCTTGTCGGGTCGCTATTGGGGCTGGCCGAGCCAGCGTCGAGGCTCAATTCGATCTAGCCCACCTGCCAAATCGCCCACCCCGCTTAACAAGATGCATGGAAGCGCGATCGGCTCGAGCTGGGTCAGTTCGACTTCTGACTCGACCTGCTCGAGTTGTGTTAATTATTAGCGAAGCTATAGTTACGTTCTTCACCAAGCAGTCACTATAAACTCGCAAGATGGATAGCTGGGCCAGTTGGTAGGGCAACGTCCTCCATCGTATTGTGTTTCTTGTCTGCGTCTCTTAGCGCTTCAGCGAAGTATACGTATGTGACTAAACTCGATTGTGAGCGAATCACAGTGGTTTGCCCCCATTTTCTTACGCCTCTGATGAAAATGTTCTGTACAAAGCAAAAAAAAAAAAGAGAGAGAAGAAAAAGGAGCAAAATATAGAGGATTGCCAGTTTCACTGAAGCTGACATGTACTTTAAACCAATTAGAAAGCTTTTACAGCAAGCCGTATGTGGCTAGCCGATTTGTCCGTCTGTCGCCTGTATGCCGAAAACTATCATCATCAGCAATGGCTCTAGCGTCGTCGTCTTCTTCCACAGCTGGCTCCGGTGCCGCTCATCATTCCAGCGTTGAATTTCACTTCTCTTGTCCTTATAACGGGAAGGCCGCGTTTACGGGGGTATGAGCCATCCATTGTCTTACGTGACGGACCGATTTAATTTTGAAGCAATATGATCTTGAAGAATAGCAAGCAGCAATACGACAACGGCGGACCGCGGGCATACCGTCAGAGACACCCGCCGTGGTTGCTCAGTGGCTATGGTGTTGGGCTGCTGAGCACGAGGCCACGGGATCGAATCCCGGCCACGGCGGCCGCATTTCGATGGGGGCTAAATGCGAAAACACCCGTGTACTTAGATTTAGGTGCACGTTAAAGAACACCAGGTGGTCCAAATTTCCGGAGTTCCACTCTACGGCGTGCCTTATAATCAGATCGTAGTTTTGGCACGTAAAACCCCTTTAAAAAAAAAAAAACGTCAGAGACGTCGTTCTCTTCTTCGCAGCCAAACGTGTGTCGAACATCATTAAGAAACACAAAGGCGTAACCAATAATTGAGAAAAACTTTAATGAGCCGTCGTGATTAACCCAGTGATAAACACCGGGCCGCACGTTTCAGCTTCGCTGGTTAACCATCTGTGCGGAGTGCTTGGGCAGTGATTTTTAAAAAGGGGGCAAGCTAAGTAAACGAACATCTAGTTCGAAAAAATAAAAGGTTCGCTCGTGTGCCAAACTTAAGACAAACGTTAAAAAAAAAAAACACGTAGCCAAAATTAATCCGTAGTCCACTGAGATGTCTCTCATAGCACGATTGGTAGCCTTATGCTAAAATTAAACCCACTCTGTCAGATTAGTCAACCATGCATTCAATACAAATCAATCAATCAATTATTCAATGAATCGCCCTCACTTTTATGACCTCCGAAGCTCCAGGTGTTTTACGGCAACGCTATACGATCCCAGGAGGCAGATATCATCACTTCGAAACTTCTTAACAAAAAGCTCCGGTCAGTTTCCGCGCTATAGCTGCACCTGTGTTTCAATATAGGAGCACTAAACTGCTCGATTCCCCCTATCTCATAAGAAATTTTACACACGCGACGTGAGCGGCTCCTGAAGATAATTAAACAATTATACTCCCAGCTAGGTCTGCTCCGTTTCTCTCATTTTATTTCTTTCGGCAGCTTTTCCCGACAGTGGCTTAGCGAAAGCCTACTTACTTTCCGAGTCCTGTTTGTACACAGAATGTGCGTAGTGCATTAATCTCCGCCACTGCAGGTGCAGGCCAGAACACCGGCAGGCACCGGTTTATCTTGGCTGTATGACGCACTTGACCCCATCAGCGCGTCATTCTTTACTCTTTGTGCCTTTCCTGTGCGCACCTTTGCTTCTCGCTTCAGTGGAGCTTCGTCGTGCGTGGGGGCAACGCTACATGCGAGCGAGAGAAAAGGGGGCGACACAATTTATGCGCAGTGTCGGCGAAAAGCAGTCGTTGCGACCGTTTCGATATCAGCCTTGCTCTGCTTCCATCTCCCACCCTTTCCCTGCCCTCTTTCCCATCCAAGGTGCGGTAGATGTTGGGTAGATAGAGATTATATGCACTAAGGCGCTCGACAGGCGAGGAGAGAGAGAGAGAAGGTGGACGCAGCAGCGGCCGCAGGAATGTGAGCAGTATGCAATGGGCAGCTCGCCCTTTCTTCCGTTTTTCGTATTTTTTTTTCTCACTTTTTTTTTTTCTTACGAAAGCCGTCACTGACTTCTCTCGACCTCGACGCTTTAGCTTCTCTCAGTAGAAGAGATAAAGAACTGAGAAGTCAAGTTTGACCTCGGCACCCTCAGCGATTTCAAGGCAAGGAAGCACTCTTGTTTGCGTTTTTATTCTTTTTCGGGGGACCGGACGGTCCCTCGAGCTAACCCCCTGCGTTCACGCTTATCTCTGTGGAAGATAATGAGCTCTTCGTTTGGTGAAGCAGAAAGGAGAGGGGGGGGGGGGGGGGGGTCCAGAGAAGAGTCCGCTTGAGGTAGGATAAGCGACGGGACGGCACAGCTCTTCCTGTCTCTCTTGTACAGCAAAGAAAGAAGCAGAAAAAGGCATTGTGTGCAGAGTGGAAAAAACAGAGCGAGATTAAAAGCTGGAGAACAGAAAGAAATGAAGAGCGTGAAGTTCTTTCATAACCTCATGTTTTCGTGTTTCTTCAGGCCCCTGTTGTCTGAGTTTTGTGCCTCGCCAATGACAGGCTCGCGGGTGGCCACCGCCGCTCACTTCCTCTTGCGACAGCTGAGCAGCTACGCTCGCGTCACGAACTCATATCCCGTACAATGCGGACGTCCGAGTCGGTGTGAAAAGCTAGACGTTATGATACATTATCAGCGATACTAAGCAGCACGACTAAACAATGACGCGAGTGGAAGAAAAGCAGCTGTTCTGGCGTTTTGGGCTTTCCTGTACCCATTGTTTAGCCGCTCTACAACTAGTTTCGTGATTATCACTGCTCAAAACGAGTCGCACGTGTTTCTAATGACAGTCTTGGCGCTCTGAAGGACCTGAGAGCTCCTTGCGATAATGCTGGACATTAAGCATGCCACGCGACGCACTTGCGACCCTGGCGTGAAGCTCTTTGTCGTTCGCAGTTGCCACAAAACAAGCCCACAGATGCATGTTGCGAGTGTTTCTGGCTGTCGCCTTCATGTCTGGCCCGGTATACTGTCTAAACACTTATGACAGCCGAATGGCAGTTCAGACAGCAGCGTTCAGTCGGTAGAACACTACAATCAACAGGCAGAGGTCGATCATGGGTTCGGTCCCCTAACGAGAGGGCAGTTTCGTTTCGTGCTCTGTTCTTTGCCTTGGGTAAATCGTGCTTGCTGGTGTTCGTACTGTAAAGCACGTCCGTATGTTAGATTCCCTCTTGGCCATGGACCCATTAATTGCGTCTTTTGCACGTTAACACTTTGGTTGTGGCAGCGCGATGACGACAGGACGTGGACGCTTCGTGCAAACCGTTCGCTGCTATCATTTCCCAACGAGTGCGATGGAGCCCAAGTGCAAATACTGCCGCTGCTTGTCGGCGTTTAGAGAGAGACCACGAAGCCAGGCGTGAAAACCTGAGCGGCGCCTTTTAGCCTTATCAACGGGTCTCACACCGCTGTGCGTGCATCGCGTTTTCCGCCCTTCCTTCGCCTGTTTCGCCCTACTCGTCCCATCAACTGCCGCCACGACAGGTCGTATATTATTATGGAAGTTTCCCAAAGCCTTGCTGCCAGAAGCGCTCCCTCAGCCAGTTACGAAGAGATGGAATGCCCTCTCTGCGTCACCATTTGCATACGTCTTCACGCCTTCACCTCATCCATCTTATTTCCATTGCTGCATTTCATGTCACGGTCGGTAAACCAACGATTTAGCTATCTGCTCACAATACAAGCCGGTCGTCTTCGCTAGAAATGGGATATCGCTAGCTCGTCAGTGTCACCACTCTACCATGTATTGTATCGGTAATGTGTTCAAAAAGGCGTGTTAATACGTGTTCTTGCTACTGCCATTACGCGGACTGAAATGCTCATCATGCTACAACTTTATTAAATAATTTAAGGGTGATTAATAGCACAGCTACTTAAGCTGCATCGAAGCAGAAGCTACGCAGGCGCAGATGGCGCCACGCTTGTGCACCGTTACGAAACCGGATTGTTATCAGCGCTATGCTAAAGCGCTCTATCAAATGACAGTCGCATGCAGCAGCTCTATAAATCTGTGTATATACGTGTGATGCCTCCGAGATGTACGCGTTACTCTCCAAGGTTGATCCGGGCACATCCTGCTGCACACAGCCCACCGGCGGCAGTAACAGGGCAAAATTTTGTGTTTGCTCCGCACGTCACACTACCTGCTTCGTACCTGAGTGGATTTGCTCAGTCGATAATTCAAATTTCACCGGAGAGAAAATCTACTGTCTTTGCTTCCATTACGCATTGAACTGGTGACTTGCGATAAATTATAGTCTCATGCACTTGAGTTCATTTGGCCTACTTCCAATCGGATTGTCTTTCCTTTGGGTTGCGTTTTACCACTCTTTAACTACTGGCAACTGAGCCTGCAAACGTCTCTTTTTTTTAACAAATGATAAAGGAATGTACGAGGAAGAGCACTGGCACATTACAGAGAGTGCATTAATCTCTTGAGAACTATCGCAATGGGGTGGGTAAAGTGGGGGTTTTCGACCTACAACCAACAATATTCCAAAGCGTCATGATGTGATAGAGCGTCCAACAATGATGACGATGAAAGCGTTCAATGATGTGCTAATTCGATACGCGAAACCACAACATTGCGACTGCCGTGCAAGTGAATCATCATGATCATCAGCAGCAGCAGCGGCGGCGTATCTTATGTCAATCGCACGACGAAGGCATTTCTCATCGATTTTCCTTTACCTCCGTCATCCTATTGCATACTATGCTTACAAGTTTCCTAATCTCATCGTACGCTCTCAATGCTGCCCTGAAGTGCGTGTCCCTTCGTTTGGCACCGGCGCCTATATGCTCTACGCATTACATGACACGCCCAACTGCACTTCTTTCTCTTAATATCCCCTACGTCGACTATCAGATACACCCCGTTTGCTCTTTAAGACATAATACCGTCACGTTACCCCTATCAATTCCTCGTTCTATCGTTTGTTACTCGGTCCCTACAGCTTTTTCTCAATCCTCGTTACCCTCCGAGTTTCAGCCCCAAAGGTGGGCCGGTAGAATGCACTGATTGTATGTACACTTCTCAAGAAGTGTACATACAAGCTGCCGGACATGATCTGCCGGACATAATATGGGAGCGCGTGCCATTATGAACAAATATGGGTTGGAATACCAGTGGACGGTGTATATACAGTCACAGATTTCGCGCTCGCTCCGACATTCGCGCAGCGGAAGCGCGCGTCGAGTTTGGACTAGACGAAACAAGAGCGCGGAGCCTAGTGGTCGGAAGCGGTGGCGGTGGAAGCTTCTATTTTTTTTTTTTTTTTTTTTTTGTACGAGCCTCCTTCAGTAGCGGTAGTGAAGCGCGTCATTTCGCTGGTGTGACGTGGCATTAACACACAATGGCGCCCGCCCACTGCGTCGCACCGCTGGTCGCGTGGTGAAGCGCGCCGCTGAACAAACACTAATCTATGCGGTGCGCGAACTCCGCGCCTCGTATGGCGTCTCGCACGCGCGCGACCTCACTTGCTCGTGGTCGCTATATATGCGACGTTGGAGTGGCTGGAGCATCTACGGTGTCGCGGGAAAAGTTGCACCGCTCTCGAGCGAACGTCTCTCGCCTGCATCCAGTGGGGTTTTGTGACAAGTGTTTTTCCACCGCGCGCCGCCTCCGGCCGTGCGAGCCGCGCATTGCAGAAGTCGCTCCTCTGTGTAGTGAAACCTCCGGTTGTTCGTTCGTTTGTTTTTTGTGTCCCGCTGTGTAATGTAGCGTGACACCGCGTCTGCCGGGAGGATGACTTTCCTGCCACCGTAGTGACACCGTGCAGTCTGTGCCGCTTTCTTTTTTATTTCTGTACGGGTGCCCATGTCGACTGGGCGAAGAGCGCTTTGGAACTGCTGTCCAATAGCCAGGTACGTCCCGGTAAGAGCATAGTGTATGAGTCACCCTTATTAGGGTGACAAGTTGGTAGTGAACCAGTGTAAAGCGGGCGTACATAAAATGAGGGCGTCACGGAGAACCACGGGAGATGTGCAGTAAGTGTGAGCTGTTCTTTGCCCGTGTTCTTGCCCTTACGTTCTGCCACTTTGCAATGGCTCCGTTATCTCTCTTCGGATTTTGATGCCACTTTCTCCACGACGGTTCACCCCCGTTACCGGGTTGTGGGTTTTATGGTTGTAAAGAGGTGATATATCTAGGCTGCTTCCTGTCATGATCTGCACATATGAAGTCCACTAGAGGACAAACGCCTCTGCCAAAGGAGATCTCCAATTTCCTTTGACCTGCAGAGTCAACCAAAACCCACCTTCCCGCTGATTCTGTAATCTCGTGGCTCCGTCTAAATCTATGTTGCCCGGCGACTCCGCTTCCCCTGCGTTCCAACGACTCTCACCGGTTGTCTATTCTATGCAATTCGTTCCGTATTTCAGATGTGTGCTAGTGTTGTCACTCGGAAAACCTTGCGCACGTTGTGCCTATGCACGCGAAAAGCTTCGGGCTATTCGTGTGAACTCCGCCGTGATAGTTCAGCAGCACTTAGCCGGAATTTCGTTTCATTGCACATAACTGAAGTCGGTTGAGAGAACATGTTCTTGCTCAGTACAGCTCAGAGGAAGGAAGTAACGGGACAGGTGGACAGCACCCTAAACACTACCACGTTACTTTCTTACTGTTTATTTTCTGTTTTCCTGGTATAGGCTCATAGCGACTTCACGTCTGTTTACTGCTCCTTCCTGCCCTCTTGTGCCTGATTCAATTATGCGTGCGTGAGGTGTTCGTAAAGAGGGTACAGCGTTTGCTGCAATATTTCCTTTCTCTCTTACTACAATGGCTCCGGTGTCCCTGTCACTTTTGATTTTGCCTGCACAACTTGTGTGTCCAAGTGTCCGAAACGTTTTCTTTCTTTATTTATTTATTTATTTCTTTTTCTCAGAACCTTGTATCGTAGAAGTATTCAACAACGGGGCGAACAAGAGAAGCCTCAGGCTGAAGCTAACATTTCCCTCACTGTTGACTGCTTCAAGTGTTAAGTCAAGTTGGACTTTGAGGTAACCAGCCGCGGAGCAGCCGAATTTCCAACGCTATCACCAGTTCACGAGCAACTTTAGATACGAAATGCCGTGAAAGCGAACAATTTGTGTAACCACAACGCCGTTTTTAGATTTCCCCGTCAGTGATCATTAACTACCATGGATTAGGCAACACAGTTGCCACTTGTTTGCGATATCTTAGCCCATAAAATTTTGACCGATTGATAGCGTGTGTACCTCTGCACGGCGTGCGGTTTACAAAGCGTCCCTTTCGTTATTGTCTCTGTGCACTTCAACTCCATAGATCAGCCCTTCAGGTGGTTGCTGCGCTGCGATATGTTTTAACGGTGTAAAAAGCAAACATTAGGCAGCTATCCCGGAGACTCATCTTCTATTGTCATTCGACTACTCGTGACGAAGTGTTAGATTTCGAAACAATAGGTATCTTGGTATGTGATGTGTTTTGTCACGCCTTATCGTTCATTATCGTTTACCATTTTATCAATCAGCCCTTTCCATCGGCGCTAAAGCAAAACACTTTCAGATTTATTACGTTCTGCTGGTGGAGCAAGCTCTGCGTTACGTGTCAGTCGAACGTTCGCGACTTTTTAAAAAGCCCTTCACCAGGCTCCATTGCAAATTTTGATTATCCGCTGGGAAGCTGTAGGTCGTTATCTGTGGAGGATTGTAGCGCAAGAATTTTTCAAATCGGTTCATTGTGATAGGAGATAGGAAAAAATAGAAATGTCGTGTCGCCATGCTGTCAGGAGGCGAGCTACACTGCCAACATAAACCCTCGTCAACGAGCGACATTTTTTCCCTGCCTTCACCCATACCGGAGTTGAGGGTCCGAGGGCAGAACCACCTAGACTGCCTAGAGACCGAGGGATCATGGCACGTTAACTCCACAAGCCCCGCCTCGTCTTTTAGGGGCGAAGCACCTTAGGGCCGAGCCTTGTCCCTCGTCGTCGTCCCTTGTCCGTAGCTCCAGTTTGCAGGGAGACCGCTAGGGGTGGTGCGGTGCACAAGGGCTATATAAGCGCCATATATACTGTACACATGTACAGTATATGTATATATATATATATATATATATATATATATATATATATATATATATACACGGGGAATTCACGGTTACCCGAATGATCCCCGGTGCTTCGCCCACTCATCATCATTCACTTCGTGGATATGCGGTGGTTTTTTTTCCCCCCTTCCTCTCTCTTCCTCTTTTTGCTGCGTTGCGCACTCCCAGTGACAGTATTGTGCGTTCTGCAATGAACGATTAACCGAGGTCACTTGCCATAATAGGTGACCTTTCAGGCAGTGCGCTTTTCAGGCGCGCTTTTCAGGCAGGGGTATTCGTGCCTGTTACTTGACTGTCTAGCTGCAAGTCGGGATACCTCGAGAGAACGGGCGCACGGGCATTTGTTCCAAACTTCATCTGTTCTTGCGCTGTGCAGCGGCGTAATTGATACTTTGCAGACACGATTTCCATCTACGCGCCGCGCTTGTCCTCTTGCAATGCCCAAAACTGGTGAGGGGCGTTCTTGAGGACCGGAAGGCATATAATGATCGTTTCTAAACAAGTTTATCTATCTATCTATCTATCTATCTATCTATCTATCTATCTATCTATCTATCTATCTATCTATCTATCTATCTATCTATCTATCTATGTTCTTGTTTACGTCCGTAGCCGCTAGAAACATGCTCTGCTTAGCTTAACTACATATACATTACCTTAATTTTTTTTTCATTGTATACATTATATTGTATTTCTGGGTGGTCATTTCAGTGCACTGAGGCGCCGTTACAAAGTTCTGAAATACAGCGTACATGCTGCCATTTGAGCCTAAGCGGGCTGTAACCATGAGAATCACTGCTCACAGTAAAAAGCGCGATTCGTCTTGTAATAAAGTTCACTCGGTGCCTTCGAAGAACATTGTAGCGCCGTCTGAGCGCACGTTGAAGGCACTACTGGACAACTGCCTCGGACGCCGTCTGATAATCGCGGGCGAACTTTGGTCTCTGTAACTTTTATTTCTTATCTCCTGTACCAGCTATCTTATCCTTCAGCGCGGCTATTCAATTATAGTTCGCCTTCAAGGAAGCAAAACCGGACGGGCGACGCCACCGACATGGGTAGCCAAGGGCAACTCACGCACACAAAAGAAATTGCAGACGCCGGAACCTAAAGCAAGCGTGCTCCACAAATAGCTGACATTAACAACGTACGTGGGGCCTCCAACGGACGCACAGGTAGCTACAATACGCTCGGCTTCACGTGCTGTTCGATCGTGTAGAGATGACCACAGTCGCGTATAAATTTGCAAAACACGAATCACTATCACAGGCGATCAAATCAAATTGATTTCAACATCACAGGGATGTTAATTAAGAAAAAAATCATCTACGAAGGCTTGACTGTGGATCTGTGCACATTACCGAAACTTGCCACTTTGTACCAGGTGCGCATAATAAACAATAATGAAAGCAATAAATTACCGGCAGGAAAACGCATAGGAAAATTACGCGAAGAGCTGCATGACATCAGGAGAACAATGTGATAACAAATGTGAAGAAACAAGACAGTAATCAGCAAGTCCTAAATTCAAAGTTTAGGCATAACTAAATATGCGCTAGAGATGCACAAAGTATATGACACACAGTAATGAGAGTAATTAAGGTTCACATGTATTTGGCTTAGGGAATTACTCCAGAGTTACTCCTACTTTTAGAGAATTGCTCCAGTCCTGAAGCATTCAGTGAACATGCGTGCATATATATATATATATATATATATATATATATATATATGATAGTTTTTTCTGCCACTGATGGGCACGTTGTATTCAATGATATGCTATAAGCATGTCGAGGCCGGGCTAGATAACAGCTATCATATTGTTGGTTGACAGCTATCGAAGTATTTCTCAGTCTTCATGAAGATATCAACACGTCGCAGTCTTATTGTGCATTGTGCCTCACGACTGCTATATTTCACTGGCGCGGTGATGCACCCGGCGTTCAGGTTATATGTAGCGGTGTGACGAACGTCCTTTGGTAAACCACGTCGCTCGATCATGCAATTCAAATGTATTTTAGAGCAAAAGCTCTACTATACCATGTCTCGAAAGGTCATTCCTCGCGTCGTAATGACCTTGAACCGCCGGAGCGCAAGTGTAGCAGGTGTGACGTCACGCCACGTGATCCGCTGCGGAGAGGCGTCGCAGCTGCGCTCGCTCGGAGCCTCGCCGCTACGGTACCACGTGACTAGGCGAGGCTTTAACGACTGCTTCGCCGGCGCTTCGTCGCTCAGTCTCGCCATGGATGGCGCGCCGGCTGGGTCGTCTGTGCATGTGCTTCAGCGCAAGCGACATGCTGGATCCAATCATCTGTAGATATAGCTAGACGGCAGGCTGCGAAATCTCAAGCAAAGGCAAAGTTTGTTGCCGAAACACCGGAGCAAAGGAAGGCCAGATTAGCTCGTTATAGAGAAGCTTACAAAGCGCGGAAGCGTGCAGTAATGAAGCACTGTGTGTATAGTCTTTGCAAAACCAAGCCAAACAGACCTTTCGATTGTGATGACTAGGTTTATAAGAGTTAAACCTCAGCCAATCTTTTTGCAAGCGCCTTACCGGTTATATTTGTGACACGTATCACCTACGTGCCCCGAACGAAATAGCGAGTGTGCGTAGGGAGTATCTACAGACAGTGCTGCGGCGATTAACACATTGTTTCTTTGCTTGCGCTCGGCGGTTCTTGTTGATCGAGCCGTCTCTGATACTTTTTTTTTCCTTTTTACGTAGAAAATATGTTTGACTGCAGAAAATGTAACGCACATAAGCAACTTATCCTAACTAAGCCCTCAGCGAAAGAAAGAAAAGAAAAATGAAAGCTTCCGAATCAGCACATTGGAATTGCAGCCTCCAGCAGGGCTCGCCTGCGTTGACGGGAACTAAACAACGCCGTCTTTTCTTTTCCTTTTTTTTTTCTTCTTTCTTTAAGCAATCCAGATGTTAAGAATGAATTAGTTGACCCCCTTCCGGTAGCTCGCAGTCGTGACGCGCATACGCTGCGAAGATACGAGACGCGATCGACGTCACTCGGTGAGCCACGGCACGCGTTGATCATGCGGTGCAAGCAAGCTCCGCGTTATATGGTTCTTTCGTCGGAACAATGCGGTCTTTGCTCCTTTGTTTTCTTTTTTCTGTTTGTTTGTTAGCGTTTCGTTCGCTATGCCGTCATTTCGGGTTGGCGACGCGGAGGGGGGTGCCGGTGGTTACGCAAGCGATCTCGGGACGAGCGCAAAACTGCCTGCTATAATAATACGTATACACATCTCGCGCGCGAGCGACGCGTCAGCGTCGGATCTCCCGACGCCAGCTCGCTTATCAAGTCGTCGGCGGTTCCTTGACGTCGGCGCCTCCAGCTCCCCTAGAATATAGACTCCGTACGCCGTTCCCTGGCTACGCATGTGCGCACGTGTGCTGGTGTAGTAGCTAGCACATGCACTGCATATACATGTATATATATATATACATAGTGGGCGCCCTGCGCGCTTAGCGCCGCGGTGTAACTGCCGCAAGACGCCATCCCCCACCGGCGCCACAGCGAAAGCGTACGAGGCGTTCCTACAGGAGGTGTCGCTGCATTGCGAGGTTGGGTGCGACAGTCTCGCGATTTGGATTTGTCTACTACGCCGGCCGGAGTCGTTATCGCGATCCGCTCGCGGATCGTATACTTGGGAGTGCGCGGCTGCGAGTCGCACGATTTCCCTCCGCCGCCACTCGTTTTGCAGCGATCGCACCGTTTGAGTGAGAAGGGCGCACCGATCTCTCTCTATCGTATAGTGGCGGCTTCAAATGGCGCTTCGCGCCCTGCGTGGATGGCCAGCCGTACGTACATACGATATACGTGTTTTCGTGCTTATGTTGATCACTTGCATTGCCTCTGTTTGTACTTTGCATAAGGGCGAACGCCAGTTCCTTGGGAATGTCGAATCGTGTACGCTTTATAACTGGGTGGTAATAGGGTATACTATAAATGTGTCTGAAGTCGCGATATAACGTTCTGTAGCTTTCGTTTGCCGTATGCACTACGTGTACTGCCTGGTAAGTTGTGTTCTGAACGCCGACGACTGATCGAGTATGCAGCCTTGAAGCTCATTTTGGGACCATCCCGTTTGTACGCGTATACAGCATCTATTGACTCGACGTGTCGCTTCTCGATAAGCAGCGCGTTTGCAGTGTGTTCGCTGTCGCATGTTACATGTTCTTGGCAAGAGACTTAACTTAGCTCAATTGCACAAACTTGCATCACGCGGTCCCCGCGTGCCTTTGTCCCAGCTCTCTTTGTATAGTGCTTGTCAGAAAGTAGAGAGACCACTGCATTCGCATGATAAACAGCTATCGCACGTCAAGTAGCGGGCCTGCTCTATAAGTAGCCTGCTCTGTAAGTAGCGGGCCTGCTCTGTAGCACTCCTAAAGCATGTAGGAGACTCGCTTTACTGAATAGAGCAGAGTTTTCGAACACCGGCGGTACTACGGGAGCTCCATCACGTTGACCGTCGCGTGACGTCATCTCAAATTGATGGCACGTAATGCGAAGTGCGATATTTTTATCCGAACGTGTGAGAGGAGGTCTTATATTGTTGTATTTTCTCCGCTTTATTTGGATGTATCTCTTACTCCCACACGGCCTCGAATATTTTCATAACGCGTATAGTTTTGTCTGGTTATTGCTTTTGACGCTCAGCCTTACTATTCGATAGCCGTTGCGGATTTGGTGCTGGCGTGTCAAATCTATCACAATTATTTGCGAGATGTTGTTATATTGATTTACCTTGCACGAATCGTTCATGAAATACCGGCAAACATGATGATTTCATTTTCGTATCTTTAATTATGTTATAGATTCATTTCATCACACGTCATATACTTTCTCGGTAATTCAGGATTTATCACGGTGGCCTGGTCAGCGATATCAGCTGCCAACATTTCAAATTTTCGTTCAATGAAAATACACAAATTAATAGGCAAACAATCATATTAGTATGTATCTTGTAACAAACTTTGCGCGCATTTTTAACGCAGTTTCTGGGTTATATGCCCTAACAATTCCTTCAACCTTTTAGGTTTAAAAGTCTGAGTTCCTCTATATAGGCGGTCGCGGCATATAGCACATATGCCGCGACCGCCTCGCAGCGGGTCTATATTTATTTGTAACGGCGGTATTATTATAAGACAGAAGGGAGAGGAAACTTCTACTAGCCGCACCTAGCTGACGGCTTACACTTGAACATCGGCCAGGATGGGAGGGGAGGGGTGGCAACTATTTTGAATGTGGACAAAATAGGAAGGAATATTATAGAGAGGCGTAATAGTGACAAGAAGAGGGGCTATCTACAATATCTTACAAAAGCTTCGGGAAGCTGTGGGCCCCCGCCTCTGCTTTCATTTTCTTTCAGGTGAAGCGGAGTATCGACAGCTCCGACTGCTTCATGAAGGCGCGCAGGCTCTGACGAGGTACACATTTAACCCAGCTTTCGAAAGGCCACGGACCGCCGCTCGGTTTACAAAACGGCGTTGTGATAAAGCGCTCTTTTATCAAGGCGCCTGTGGCGGCGCGCCCGTGCAAAACAAACCGGCCCAGACTCGATGCAGCTCGCCACAGCACTATCTGGCTGCGGCCCCATTGTCCCTTAAGAGAGAGAGAGTCCGTGGCAGTCACTTGGGGGGTATGCGTCCGGCTAGGTGCTTGTTTTTTCCTGGGCGTTTTTTCCCCGCATACCGTCGCATTCTCTGGCCGTCGCATTCTCTGCCGGTTTATGAGCTAAAGGATTCCCCGCCATTTTAATACCCGCGATTGAAGGAAGCTTGTGTACTATCCGACTATGTATACCGTTTCTCGGAAACGTCCCATTAATTTTGGCTTCCTCTTAACCGCGGTAGAGCACGCTGTAATGGCGCTCATGGTTCATAATTCGAGGATTTGATACTGAGAACCGCGGATCCGGAAGGTCAGAAGAATACACGGGGAAAAAAAAAGGCGAAGAACGAACTCAGTGGCACTAAACACCACCCTTTTTCGAAGGCAATGTTGAAGACATGCGTTTTGTGTCATCAGGTGCATGCATAAATTTGTGGACTAACGCTGCTCTTGTCTGCGTGGCGCCTGGGGCTGTCTGATTATGTGGCGCATACATGACGTTTGTTAAAGAAGTTGCGGTTGCCGACTTAAGTCAAGGTGAAGATTCACAGACGTTTCGGAACCCATACGGGCTCTTAAACGCCTGTTTTCTTCACCTTGACTTGGCCATGACCGCAACTTCTTATTCATCTGACCAGACGAATTTTCTTCGAACCCTTGACTACCTGATGTTTGTTTGTTTGTTTGTGTCTAAATTGGTTATTCCTCCACTCGCCGAAACGTGTGCATTTGTGTCCCTCATTTGCTCGATGTTTTACACGGTATACGAGTAGCTATGGTGGTGAAACATCACGTTCGTGCACTTCCTGGTTGTCCTAATTAACGTTGAGAAGTGTGAGTGGAACGTTGCCCGGGTCTTCCTGCAAGGTGTCAATGCTGAACTTTCCCGATACCCGTTCGGCTTCCCTCACCAGAGAGTGTGACGCATGCGCGTGAACCGTTACGTTCTAGACTACACGGACCAGTCGTTGCCCGTTGTCTTCGTAAGCGAGTCGTCGCTGCATCCACTACTGCGCAATCACTTCATGATGCCGAACGTGGCACGTGCCAAATGTCGAAGGTCATCATGACGGGTCGACCGCGGCGGCGATAAGATCGGACTTCACGCTTATTGTTTATCTATCGCCGCTGGAGCGACATTGCGGAGCATTCGAAGACTCCACTCAACCACTCGCATCCCCCCCCCCCCACGGCAACTGTTGTTGCCTTGGGCAGCTATAGAGGCCCGGGGTTTTACTCGTTTCAGCGAAAGCCGCTTATCGTTTCAGCCACAATACGCTCCATGTTCCTACTCAAGAACAACGCGAGCGGCGTTCTTTATGTGTTTGGTTGTTTTTCGTCGAATAACCCGCGAGTTTTCCTGTGAATAACTGCCAGGACGACAGCGTGACATGGCAGCGCGCGGTAAAGAACAGACACCATAATTGCATGTTTAGGTGCTCGCATACGTATACCGTTCATGAGAGCAGCAATTAATCTTCGTTCCAAGACGACGAGACGACTGAATAAATGCCGGCAGTAGGGAGGCCAGCGACTCGTGGATTTACTTAGGAATCGTTCCACCTCGCGCGTGCACGCGATAAACCGTTCATCGTTCATAGGGTGGCGCTCGACACTTCGCAACGAACGTGACAACCATTATGTATGCAGGCTTCGTAGTGCCTCAACCGTTCGTAGACGCGCCATGCTCCGGTTTGCCGTCGACAGCAGCGTTTCACCGGAACCCGTTATCTGTCTACATGTCAACGAAGCGAGCGGGCCTGTCTCCTGTAGAGGATAGCGAAAAAAACGCGCGGCGCGCTAACATTTAACAGTCCGAGAAGTCGCTCGCACAGTTGCGCAATTAGCGCGCAATAAGCGGCTTCAACTGCGGCAGCGGCTTCGTAGAACGACGGAACACAATCGGGGGTTTCGTTATACAGAGACGCGCACGTGGGCGCGCATACCTCCTCGTACAAAGCGCGCCGTCAAGTTTTTAACGAAGCGGACACGCTTTTCTCTCCAGCCAAGTATTGGGCTAGCGCCGAGTAATTCCCGGCGCGCGCCCTGGGACTTCCCGGGAGCGGCCCCGTCACCGCTTGTCACAGCTGCGACTTCGCACGCACACACACACACACACACACATGTACACATAACGCGCGCGCGCGCGCGCACGTTTATGAGAGAGAAAGTGAAAAAGGAGAAAGAAGCCTCGCAAGAAGTGCCGACCTCCTTTCTCGTGTTCAGGCGTCTCTCTTCACTAAATACGCGCTGGCGCGGCGATCCCAGATCCAGTCTAGCGAGAACGCCAACGGTGCGCGACTCGAACGTTTGCGGTCAATCTCGACGTCGGACCGGTTGTGTTTGTGTGTGCGCGCGCGCTCGCGCTGTCACGCCGTCGTACGGAAACCGGCTACCGCGCGCGAGCGCGTCGCGGGACCATTTCGACGCATGTGCCCTGGTGGATGTGTGTAGCGGTGTGTGGAACGGCGGCAACACCGATGCCGAAGGAAGCGAGCATCATGCGTAAAATCCACGTCGTGATATACCTGCACCACAGCATGCGCAAGCGTAAGTTTTCACCCCGAATTTCAAATGAATGTTCTCCGCGTCGCGTCCACGCTTATTCAGCGGCACGCACATGGGACGCATCGCCAACGTACACCTCCGACGCGTCGTCGCCACGCGTGCGAGTTCTACGTTGTTGCCGACTATATAATTCAGTCGCAAAACCTGTTGCAAACATTTCTGTTATGATAGCGGCGGGGTTTTTCGCGAAGAGTGGAATTGATGCGTGGACGCCGGAAACAGGTTTCATGTTGTTGCCGCATCTATTATACTATAGCTGGCTGTTGAGTAGAAGAGTCAGCACGTTGTCGCACAAATTCCTTAAGAAAAGCCCATGACAAGCGCATACTTGGCGTCTTCTCATTTGTTAAAATTAATTACATGCTGGGGTCTTAAGTGCCAAAACTACGATATGCATGATTATGAGGCACGCCGCCGTGGGAGACTCCGGGTTAATTTCGATCACCTGGGGTTCTTTAACGTGCACCCAATGCACGATACACGGGCGTTTTTGCATATCGCCCCCATCGAAATGCGACCGCCGTATGGCCGGGATCTGATCCCGCGCCCTTCTGAGTTGTTAACCCAGTCGAAACAATGCCTTCGTTACGGGAAAGACACACGCACGATCCTGAATTTTAAAGCTTTATTAATTACTGGTCTCACATTCAATTTAGCTTTTCCAGCTTAGCGTTCTGCGGAACTACTGCAGTTTGTGCAGCTGCTATTCGTCTGGTTCGTGTCTGGATCTCTCTCACTTCTTGAATCTCTGCTGTTTCCTGCACCCGGTTGTAGAAGTCATCACAAATGATCTGACTCTGTCTCATTGGTGACGGTAGTCTGATTCTGTCCGCCCCATGCATGGCCGTCCCTGTACAAGAGGTTGATGTGTTGCTGTGCGTTTAAAAGCGTGTCGAATTAAATGCGAGTGCAATCGTCCAAATGTGGCTTTTGGGTGGCCCAACAATCACGGACTGAAGCGTTACCACTAATAGATGCAGTCGGAATTGTGCAACACGACATGGCGCTGGCGGCGTCGCTGTACGAGTCACTGGCGGTGCGCATAGTGCAATTGGGCACAAGTTTTGTGAACCACGGCTTCATCGAATGTCTCAATTTCCCCGCCGTCACACCTGCACCCTATATAATTCACAAGTTTATAGCGTGAATGTTTTGCGTGGAAACACCATATGATGCACCAGCAAGTTTCTGGCCGTGCACCTAGAGGCGGAGACGAAATTCGGCATCTTTTTTTTTTCCAGATTGTCCACAACTTTTTTTCCCCGACTGTACGGCGTGCCATGTAAGATGCCTCCGTCACGCCTACTGCATCATTAGTTTGTTATAAAAATGACAAATAAAGTATAACTATGCACGGCATTCAAACACTTGGTCGAGGAGCGTTTTCAGTCACTTGAAGGACGAATGTTGCTGTTTTCAAATCGGGCATGGCTTCATTATTTAGTGGATATATTTCGGACAAGCAGAAAGTCTGCACTTCCAGTCCCAGGATCACTTATCAAGCTCCCGTGTTGTCGGTGTAACGTCCTTGGGGTGCGACCCACTTCCTTCCTAACCTGTCCTTGTCTAAAGAATGAGCTCGAAATGGTGTTTCCGAACATGATGAGGAAGCTAGGCCGTGCCCTTGGACGGCGCCGACCGTCTAGTGCAGTACATGGTTCACGAATTTGCGAGTTTCGCCTTGGTACAGACGTTTCTAAACATTTTACGTAAGGGCCGGGGTACAGCGGGACAGCGCTAAAGCGAAGAAAATAGTATCAGTCATGTGCAAGGCAAGGAAACGTGTTTTTATGCAGCAGCAACCTTCGTCCTCTTATATTCCGGCCGCACGGAAGAGCCCAGAATGCGCGGCTATTTTCTTATGACAAAAAAAAAAAAAAAAAAGGTGGGTAATGAAGGGTTGAGGTTGCAGCCTTCTAGACCAATGGAGGCCTCGCATATCCGTAGCTTCATAATCAGCGAACGCGCTTTCGAAGAGTCCGTGCCAAATGGGAGAAGGGTTATGCGTACTGTCCAGATGCCAAAAGCCGTCCGAGGGGCAGCCTTAGCCCGAGGGTCGAGGTCAGAATACAAGCCGAAAGGAACGCGGCGCTAACGCGCGGCCCTTGCCGCGGTCAAAGCAGGAACGACGGGATAAACAGCGAGATAGAAACTCTGATCACGTGCCGGCACCGGCGCTTCGCTTTCGTCGGAGAACGATTTGATGTATTTGTGTGCACGCCTCAACGAAAAAAAGAAAAAATGGCGCGCAAGATCAAAGCCTCACGTTCGCGTTTCTCCTCTCTGCAGCGGACATCTTGAGCGTGATGGAGAACTACCGGCAGTCGACGCTGAGCCGGCTGACGGCCTGGTGCCTATGGTTCGGCCACCTCATTCTGCACCCGACCAGTGCCTGGAAGTCGAGCACGCTGTGGCACAAAGTGCAGCTATTCTTCTGCTACATTCTCAGCTGTAAGTATACACGGCACGTTCGGGCCTGAAAGCCCGTTCCCGCTTTTAATTATACGGTGGCACCTGTAAATACGTATCATTTTAACATCCTCACAGCGCAGGGGTGAACAGCAGAACGGTTTTAATACCTTGGTTGGTCTCCGGTCGAGTCTAAAGACTGCGCCTATTGCGAGACTCCTAAGTTTAAGGCGCACAACTTGTGATATAGTGTGCACGTTTAACGAATGTTACCGTTATAGCAAAGACGCAAGTGCGCCAGAGGGGCCGCACTCACTTGACAATGAAATCATGCTCGATTAATGACGCAGTCCCTATAGATAATTCGTGATCGTCAGAACTTTGCGTCCAGGAGATAATGCGCCGCTGAAAATGCAAAACCCAAGCGAGTAGTCATGTATGCACGCGGCGCCGACAAATTTCGGCGAAGTCCTCGCGACAGAGAGCTGAGACAGAAGCGTAGTGGTGGCGTTAAAACAGTTGCCATGGACGGAACCAGAAGATAATTCTGCGTTGTTTGCTAGTTAGTTAAGCAGATTGTGTGCACTTCTTTAGAGCATTTCATCACACTCCCGGTCTAATATGTAGCCCATTGTTTCTAATATTCCACTGCGCTGCTTTTTGGCCGTCAGGTATATCTGTGGGCTACCACGAGAAGAAGACACTGCTCGAGTGGGTCAGGAGCCGGGTGAAAAATTATCCCGTTCCTGACAACTTCTCTTCGGGCTGGAAGGACGGCATCCTGCTGTGCGCGCTGCTCGATTCCATGTACCCGGGTTCGTGTCCTCGCTACGACCTGCTCAACGCAGATAACTGCATCAGCAACGCTCAGCTGGCCTTCTTTCTCCTAGAGAAGCACACGCCCATTAGACCGGTGAGTTGCCGTCTAGGCTGCATGACCTTAAGTGCGCACGTTGATCTCATGTCATCTACCTGCTGCTTTAAAAACATTAGATGAGCGACTGGGACTCCCTTTCAGACAGGCTTTCCGATCGAATACTTTGATTACTCGTTCCTCGATAAACATCGCAATACGCTTGGAGTCAGTAGGATATTTACGTCCCCTTTGCCGCAATCTGTAAACAGAAGATTTAAGTAGTACCATGACAGTAGTAAGGCCCATGAAGCCAGAAAGATTCAGTGAGAGCAGTAAATTGTCTTCAAGAGATATATTTCACGTAGACAGGCTTATATATATCAAAGCTACTTGTAAGTACTACAACGTGCCTGGATACTTGAGTATTGTACAGGATTGTGCCGTGTTAACACAAAATAATACGAATTGACAGTACGATCGAGTAAACACTTAATTCCTATACCCTCAGCCGCTACTTTTGACCACCGGTGCTAAACTGCTTTGCCTATTTGCCGTGTTCACGGGATATGTTTCTTTCTTCTCGACAGGACATCACCGCGGAGGAGCTGGCTGAAGGCAGCCCGAACATCGAGAAGGCTGTGCGTGCCATTGTTTCTCGACTGAAGGTGATATCCGCCAAGGCTCAGCTGCAACAGGCGCTGGGCAAACGGCCTTCCATAAAAGACGATGGCGGCGAAGACTCTAGTAGCCTCGTGGCGCGCAAGAACTGCTTCGCCAAGGGCATGGGCCTCATCCTCGCCGTGCGAGGACGCAAGGCCAGCTTCAACGTGTTCACCAAGTCCACCAGCAACTTCTGCATCGTTGTCGAAATCCGTGGTCCAGACAACACGGTCTGCAAGGAAATCATCACCAACAAGTCGCCGCGACGCAAGGTCACAGCGAACAGCCCGGAGGCCGACAAAAGCGCGCCGGACGGAGCTGGTCAGGACGACAAGAAGATCCTAATCGAGTACGACATCCATCCGGGTATGGTGGCCGTCAAGTACACACCCGTTCTTAAAGGCAAGCACCAGCTGAGCATCATCTGGCACGGACAGCACCTGGCCGGAAGCCCGTTCACGGTGAACGTGGACGACTCTACCGACTACGCGGACGACTTGCTCCTCCAGAGACAAGATTCGGTCGAATCGCAGAGCTCCGAGAAAGATGAGAAGCTTTACCCCGCTCCAGCGAGCCCCACCTCGGCAGCGCAGCTCAAAGGAAAGATCAAAAGGCGCCGCGTGTTGCGCAGGATCGTCAACGTCAATGGCCAGGACATCGTCATCGAAGGAGACGACAAGGACAAGCTCTGCGAGGTACTGCGATCCTTGTCGTCCAACGTGTTCAGGCAGAACGGTGGCGACTATAGCTCGGGACGCGAGAAGCGCACCGCTGCGACGGCCGACGGTACGCGCGTCGCCAAGCCTTTCTTCTCACCCGCGAGCAGTCCGGAGTCGTCTCCAGACACCTACAGCTACGTGGACTACGGCAAGTCCCTGTGGGAGCGGTCCAAGCACGCTCCTTCCAAGCTCGCAATGCCGGAGATCATCGTCTCCTCGTGCAGCCCGCACGCTAGCGAAGAAGAGCGCACTCCTGAGATTGTCGCTGAAGCTTCGGCTGACCGGCGTTGTCCAGATGCGCTCGGCGGAAGAGCGTCCCCGACTGTCAATGTTTCACTGAGTGGCAGAGCTTCTCCGTGTGGAACAGTGTCCCCAAGTGGAACCATCACTCCAAGTGGAAGAGTGTCACCCAGCGGGACGCTCACTCCGAGCGGCAGGGTGTCGCCTTGTGGAAGGACATCCCCGAACGCATTTCCTGAGGTCAGCGAGTTCGACGAGTTTTCTTCCGCCACACTAAACTCCGCAGGCGGAGGAAGCAGTGCTGCGCGGGCACTCTTTGTGAGCGATATGTTGCGTCAAGAGACGGGGCTGCCTTACAGTGTGGCATCGCACGAGCTGGAGGGGGTTGCACATCTGCCCTCAGAGGGTGAAGGCGGCGATGCAACGTTCGTCGGAGCGGAGTCACCTGCAGTGAACGATGACCTTGTGGAGTGCGCGGCGCACAAGCAGCTGGAGAGGACCCTATCAATAATATCAGAGGAGAGCGACAAGTCGCCTTCCGATCAAATGGAGTCGCCGGAATCGGGGGATAGCGCGGACAAGATCGACACCCCGCCTTCGTATGAGTACCCCGTTACCGAAGCAGACGGTGACTTCAAGCCTAGTCAGCTGCAACCCGATGAGACTGCATTCGCGAGCCGTCCTGTTCCCTCTGAAAGACATAGCCGGATGTCGGTTCTCGAGAGAGCGAAATCACTAGAGAGTGCGTGTCCTCAGCCGTCCCCTGTGAAGAGGCAGCTATCTCAGTTCGACGTGTCGTTGTCTCAGCAAGCACCGTTGTCAAAACTAGACGAGTTATACCTCGACACTGTGAAGCTGAAGCAATTCTTCACTGAAAACTTCAAGAAGACAATGCAAACAAGCAGCACAACGCATACCTTCATCTCCTCGGGCGATCGCGATGAGTTCGTGTCTGTGAGGGACATGGTGAAAGTGTGGGAACATCGGCAAAGCCCGAACCAGTGCGGTAGCCCTGAGCAGGTCAGCCCACGCGGCGATGCCAACGGACGACAGGGCGTCGAGAGGAGGTTTAGAGTAACACAGGTCGCAGCTTCTAGTAAGGAAAACGAACCAGATTTAGTCAAAGACGCTATTCATCCGCAAGCCGCTCGTCGTCAGCTCCCGTGCTCGGTGGACAGTGGCGACGGGTCCAGCGGTCAGTCGTCAGAGGACAAAGGTACGCGTGGAGTAGATAAGTCACCGTCATCGTCATGTTGACTCTGTTGTCCCACAGTGCAATGTGGAGTGACATAATGTTCGTGTGCCTATCTGTTCTGTGTGTTGGTACTCAAGTTTCTCGTGCCAACGTTGTGACTGTCGTCTCGGTGTCTTTTCGTCTGTGTTCGCTAAGCAGAGAGGACTCCCGCCTCGTTGAACGGGACTGTGCATTTATCTAAGTCAAGAGGAGAAGCCAATGAGACCACAACGTCGCTTGCCGCCCGTAGGTGTGTGATTGTCCCACACGTCCCGGAAAGGTACGTCCGTTATTCTGTCCTGTGATTAGTTCTGTTCTGTGAAACTGTATTGCAGTGTTGTACAAACATTCCTGCTGGTTAGCTATGATGCTAGACAGGTTACGTAACAGCACTGAAATAAAATTAGTTATGACTCTAAGTGTTGGCCGATGAGCAGGGTTCGATCGAGCCAGTGCAAAGTAAGTACACGTGCGACCAGCGTTCGTTACTCGTTGCTTTGTTTTGTACTTCGTCTGACAGTGAAGGCACGTGGCTTATATATGTGTGTTCATTTACTCGCTGCAATTAATACTGCGAGACGAACCGACGGAAAAGATCACGGATAGTTGGTAGATGAATCGCTTTGTCGTAGACACGTGCAGAACGCTTATACGCACAGAGACCATCGTCATGCGGCAATGATCGCACTGAACGCGTATTGCTTTCCACGTAAGACGTCAGACGATGACGCACACACTGATTACCTTGCTCGGCTGCGCTGTTATGGCGCATGAGCTGCGTCGCTGAAGTCTCTGTGACGAGCAAAAGTAGCGGAGATTGCCTGCAGCCTGACAAGGAAGCCAAGGATATCTTCACAATAATTGAGGAAGGGCCCTCAGCCGCTTTCGGCACTTCGAGTGCAGTCGCTTTCTTACGTTAACGACGTTCCCCGCGACTGCACCGCTTCCGTTCGTGCTACGAGGGCCTCCGACACCACTGATGTCACTGGGTTCGGTATGACGCCTGCAGCAGGGTTTCCCAACTCTCTGAGAAAGCCTTTGCACGTGTACAAAGAGGATACGCAACGATAGTATTGCGGCATCTCGCTGCGCTGATTCGTCTGCATGTTGTAATGACAGCGGACTAAGATGATTATTACAAGTAGGGGATCGCACACCGAAAGAAAACGGAACCGTGAGCGAGCGCAGAGTTGTGCAGGTAACCTGCGCCCTGTCTGTTAAGTAGACACAAGGAAGTAACGTATTACAATCAGCGCTCTTACGACGAGGACAACTCGCTCTCTAATTCTCGTTTCTTTCTTGTCGTCTTCAGCTTCCCAATAGAGCGTGGGCTGAGCTTTAAGTTAAATATAGTTCAATAACTTTATCGTACAGCTACACAGAAGATGCCTGTCTAGTGAAAAGCCCAGTAACCTGCAAGGACCACACTACTACACGTGACCGATAGCCTTATGAAGTGTGTGAGACGCGAAGCATATGAATTACACGCTTATCATTTGCAAGTGATCTTTAACCGTGAATGTGCGGCGGTTAAAATCTCCGCCAGCTGGACCTTTAAATAAAGGTACCTGTGAACTGCGATACAGCAGTAATTATCCTTAGCTCACTGAAATGAAATGTTAGTGAATACAGTCAAGAGAATTCGTTCAGCGCCACAATTTCGTGACAAAAGACCTAATAAACTGATTGAAGTTTTGAATCCAGAACACAATAACTGCGGCCTTAAAGTCGCAGCAGTTCAGTTCAAACATCAAAGTCGCCACCACACGCAGACGTTTTCACGTACCTCCATGCGCCCACGCTTACCTACATTAGCGCCCGCCTGGTAAAGGATCGAGTACAGTGCTCGACTACATCTAAGCTGCATTGCGCAATGTCTACAGGCCATTGCAACCGCAAAGGCCCAAATTGAAATCTCTGTTGTTGATGGCGCAAGGTTGGCGCATGAGTGTCCTTCCCACTTGATGCTCTGAAAAACTTGCTCAAACTTCAGAGTTCTTACCGTTGTCCTCTCGCTTTCTTCACTTCTGCAGGGACGACGACTTGGAGTGATAGAGCGCTGTACAACAAGACACAGCGGCAGCGCAGATGCAACACGCAGGACACCCTCCGGTTTCCCCACTACTGTAGAGCAGATCGCCACGGCAACACATGCCGTCCACCGACGGAACTGGACAGGACGCCGGTCCAGTATGGCTCCGACAAGGGAGATCGAGGTTCTGTCACAATCTGTTGCGACGTCAACGGCCCCAGCAGCAGCACTGCGCATTCTACGACGCGACCGGTCAGCCCGACGCTAGTCGCACTGCGGAAGCGAAACGCCCCTCTGTGCGACTTTCGCGACAATCATCTACGACAACGCGAGTCTTACCGGAGACCTTCGTACGAGTTTTGGTTCGGCGCTCACAGCGAAGAAGGGGGCGGTGAGTGCAGCCGCGCCACCGAGAACGCCGACCGAGATTGTCTGCTCAGGAGACATCCTTCAACGGCAGCAGGTCGGTCTGACGAAGATGCTTCCGAAGAGGAGGACTATGCCGAATCCGAAGACGGCAGTGCTTACAGTTCTTCGTGCGAGTACGGTTCCGAATACATTGACGACGCACTGCACGACTCTTCCCTGATCCTGGAATCCTACGCCTCGTTCGAGCTGGTCAAATCCTCGAGCGAGGTGGTGGGCGGCCTCTACTACGACTGCAGGGAGCCAGACGACGAGCTGTTCGCCGAGCCAACTTCTCGCCCCGAGAAGTGCCTGGCTTCCGGTGCACGGCTCTACTTCGGACAGGTCGGCACCGAAAATCACTTCCAGGTGCGTATTTTCTTGGTCATGGAATTGTGAAAAATGTATACCCGCGGGGGCCGGACAGTTATTTATTGTCTGCCCCTTTCTTTACGCGTTCCTGCGCCACCATTCACTTAATGTTCAACGTTAGTCCAGGCTGCACTGCGGATTATGAGTCGATGGTCCCTCGGATTCTCTGACGAAAAATTGATGAGCCAAGCGAATAGAGCCTTATCGAGAACACTGCCACCCATGTTTACTGTAAAAAACATTCGCCCGTGACCGCTTCGTATAAATTGTATTTACGTGTTTCGGGCTGCTTTTACGCGGATACGACATTGCTAATTAAGTTCTTTGACCACACGAGTACAGTATCCATGAGCCAGAACCGCACGAATCGTCTTCTCTTAATGCTTCATGCAATGCAATAGTATGCATAGGATACGCCGTATCAGCAAAAAAAAAAAAAAAAAAGTAAGAGGAGGGGGCAGGTAGAAGGCTATCACGGACTCTCTGCCGAATGGATGCACCACCGTTTCCAAAGACGAAACGATGCAAGTGCGTGCGCGCGGCTGTGCGAAATTTTCATTGTTTACAGCCCTTTCTGTGTGGCATTGACATTGCTACTGTTCCAAAAAAAGGTAGTTCCCACGTATTCATATTGCTCCCGTTCTGTTCGCAGGTTAGCACGAAGGACGCCGGCAAGGGACCCCTCTCGGTCAGCGTGCAAGGCCCCAACGCCGGCTCCGTCATAAACGTCTCGGTCACCTACTGCGGCCAAGACGAGTACACAGTCACGTACAAAGTCATTGAGCCAGGATACTACATCATCCACATCAAGTGGGCTGAGTGGCCCATACCGGACAGTCCAGTGATGTGCAAAGTGACTGCGTGAGCCTAGCGCACCGGATGCTCTCGGAACAGCAGAGACTCGCTGCGAGCACTGGTCAACACCGCAGCGGAACTCCTTTCCGAGAATGTGTGCGCGCGTCGTTTCGGTCTTCTACGTTCCTCTACGCAACGGAAGGGTTGCATGTGCAGTGTACAGAAACTCCTGATCACGAAACCTTAATTTATTGCGAGTCATTCGCACACATCACATCCATTCACCGCTAAATAAAGCATTCATGATATGTTTACTATGCACACTGACTTTCGCGTATGCTTGGTTTTAAAGCTGATGCCCCTGTGGCGCTCTGTTGCAGAGTATGATACAGACTCAACAGCAGGAGGCCGCGGGATCGAGTCCCGGCTACGGTGCCCTTACTTTGACGGGGGTGGAATGCATAATTATTTATTTATTATTTATTTGATTTGTATACAAATACACAGGAAAGAGAAAAGCGAGAAGTAAGGCTGGCAACTGTCACCAGAAGGGGCACAACACCTGCATACTCTTCAGAAAGGAGGAGACAAACAGAGAAATGAAAGATAGGAAGGAGGGGAGAAAAGAGGAAAGAAAGAGCGAGATGACAAATCTCAAAGAATAAAGTGCAACATACAGTATATAGGGCCCGTACCTGCAGGTCACGCTACTAAAGAATGTAAAATAAAAGAAATAGTTGCTGGTTTACAAACGTGCCCTTAAGTTCGTTGCTTCTAGAAAAGTAAGGAGAGCGCGATGAGCTTGATCACGTCGAGACGCACAACCACTGGGGTATAAACATACGTCTAGTGTCGTACACCGCTGGCCAAGGAGGTGATAATCCCTCACTAGCGATATGCGTTGCGCACTGAAAGCGGGACACTGCAATATCAAGTGCTGAAGTGTCTCGCAGCCACCGCAAGACGTACACGATGGACTGGTCACACGTCTTTGTCTGTATAAACGTTCGCGCACGTTCACAAAGCCAACCCTTAGCTTGAGTAGTTGCGCTCTAGCGCGACGAGGCAAGGCTCGACCGCGAACACGCGGCGGGAACGTTCCATTTGCGACGCGCTGGAAGTACGTGTTTGGTGGTATTTTGCGGAGGCGAAGGCATAACTGAAGCATCATGTTCAGAAATGTCAGTAATGTTCATAAATAATGCCGCCATTTTTCCAATGCGAGGAAACGGGCGGTGAATCAGACGATCAAATGCGCGGTGCAGACGCTCAATATGATATAGAGCTCTCTGGTCTGCTTGTAGCCTCAGAGGTAAATGATATGCTTCGGTGAGTAATGGAACTGATCATTGCGCCACACAAGGTAATAATCCCAGCATTAGTCGAAGGGCAACGCGATGATCACGTTCCAGTTGGACCATCAAACTAGGTGGGACGTTCAGGAATGGTAACGCATACATCTTGCCTGAGAGTATACAGATGATTGGTACACCTGCAGAACCGTTGTTTGGTCACAGCCAGCACCTCTAGCAGTCAAGGCGGCCACATACTTAAGGATGGATTGCGATTTGTGTCGTACGAATTTAACGGCAGGACGCCAAGAGATGCGATCATCCACAATTAAGCCCAAATAACGGTGTTGTCGCACCCAGCTTATCGGCGTTTCGTCAAGGTACAGTCGGCTCATTGTTCGACGAGCGCGTTGTTTAGGGTGGTATGCTATTGCAGCCGACTTAGCAGGTGATATCTGCAGGCAAACTTCACCCATGCAAGTACATTTGCATAATGCAAATGTACTTAAAGATAAGCGCATTATATATATAGACACGTGTGTGCGTGCGTGTTATCCGGAAGAAATTCCCGCTGTGCAGGAATGGACATTTTGTAAAACAGAATCAAGGAGCTCATTATAGAGTTTAATGCTTTAGCGGTCTACCTCTCTCAGGTGTCACTACAAACAGCCAGAAATGATTTCGCCGGTTTTACTTACCTCATTCGTATAATTTTTCGATCTTTTTGGATTTGGTCTTTAGCTCGGGCGACTCCGCGAGCCGTTATAGTATATCGCCGTCGTCTGCCAATCGGCGCGGCAGCTGATACGAGTAGAATAAAATCAGAGGAAAATAATTGAGACAAAATATGGGCCGCCATTGCACCCGGGTGACACCTGCGCATGCGCGGTCGGAAGTCCGGGGGTGCTATTACCGATATTTCCATATCCCACCATCTTGTCGAGTTCACCATCTTCTAAATTCTGACTGGCTCACACCGTTGCATGAGATAACCTCTCTGATTGGCTCAAAAAGCCGATATGGTTCGCGATAACACAATGCAGCGCGACAGGACGATGACAGGTAATTTTGACACACACAGCGCTAACTTTCAACTCTTTATTCTCGCATGCGCAAGATGTACAGCCTCCCGCATATTTAATTATATCGCGCGAGAACACTATAATATGGTCGTACGTCATCCTGAAGGATCCATCGCATTAGACGACTCTTGAACAGGAGAGTGCTTAGTGCGCTTGAGAGTACTTCTGCCGATGTCGCTGATTATCGCCGTTTAAAGGCGTTGAATACGCGTGATGGGCGCTCGCGCGATATAGTTAAAAATGCGGGAGGCTGCACATACATAAAGGGGCTATCGAAAACAAAAACAAGAATATCAACATTGAGAGGCACACACCAATTAAGGAACCGATATGTGTCAAAACAGCTTAATTGCAACTTGCTTGCACTTTTTCACGGTACTGCAGTTTTTCACGGCTATCTCGATAACTCGAGAAACCGCGTCTCTTTTACCGATAACGCCACAGAAGGCATTGCTCACTCACCTAAATTTCTTTCATTTTTTTTTTCAATTTCATAAGCTTCAAGAATTTCTCTTGTCATTCTTTAGTTGGCCCTATTCAAAATAGTAGTTTATGCAAAGACCGGGACTCCCGGCAATACATGCCTAGATGGCCAGAAATAATTTTTGTGGCATTATAATGATGCTCTTTTAGCCTCTGATTATTGCAACCGCCTGTCTGAACGATACACGTACGTTCACACGTGCGTATAACGGCCTGGCACCACAAACTTCTCTCAAGTTTTGTGGTCACATGACCAGGATGAGCGTCTGGTCGATTCTGTTTACCCCTTGCCCAAAGTCTTCGAGTTCAAGAGGGAATGTCCTCGTAATAGTTCGTGGAAGCCGTCGCCACAACACAACAACACACGGCATCCAAGAGGAACCAGTGCCTCTGTGTTCGAGAGATAAGGGGCTCAAGGCGACTTGTGCGATGGTTCAGGCGCGGCGCGCCCATTGATGTCTGGTTAGAGCGAGAAGTCTGCACAGAAGGCGGACGGTGGCAGCCTGAACTCTAGGTGCAAGAGGTTGCCAGGAACCAAATCGATGCGGCGTATTAGTCGAGACTTGTGTGTAGGAGAGGCGCTGGTTCCTTGGTGTGCTGTGACTATAGAAAATATAGGCGGCACGACGCTGTACAAGGCGGCCCTGAGGCGTCACAGATTGGGGTATCCAGATGGGGGAGGATGGGCAGCAATATTCAAGGATGGGCAGCACCAGGGCAGTGTTCAGCAGCCGGAAAGCAGTGGGCGGCATGCTAACAGTACTGCGCTTAATAAATGCCAGCATTCGGCGGGACCTGGCTACAGTGCGGTGGACCTGGATGGCAAAGGACAATCGCGAATCTAGCTCCACATCAAGCACAGTAGTTGACGTCACACGTCTGAGTTCATGGCCACCAAGGGTTAGCGCGGGGGCTTCACGGTGGCGACACAGTCCATTGGATTGGATTGGAGCAAACTTTATTTGTGCCTGCAGTTGGGCGCTCGGCGCCCCGACGAGGGCCTACGTCGTCTACGAGCTTGCCGTTATTCGGCGCGGGTCTCCGCTCGCCGTTGCCGGTTCGCTGGGTCCCTGCCTTTTGAGCGCCCCGAGTACCTGCTGGACGACCCAGAGCTGTTGGTCTTGGTCGTAGCTCTTCGCGGCTGCCTCCAGCCGCAGCGGGATCAGAAATTGTCATTGCACAGGATATGTCAGAGTTGACAGGAAGTTCGCCTCGGACAGTCCACTGATGACACGTGTCTAGGTCAGCCTGAAGGGATAGGTAGGTTTGTGAATGGGTTGTAGCAGCGTCATGTCATCAGCATAGAGAAATGGTATGGAGGTAAGGTTCTGAGTGATGCTGTAAATGTATATAGTGAATAGTGTTGGCCCGAGGACACTACATTGGGGTACGCCTGCGAAGACAGTTGTACGAAACGATACTGCACCTCGATGAATGACACATTGGGTGCGATTACTGAGGAACGATGTCCAGGAGGGTACTGTTCCGGAGATACCTTTCGCTTCAATGCTACCAAGCAGGGCAGGGTGTTGTAGGCGGTCAAAGGCTCGAGACAGGTCCAGCTGAATGTGCTCACGTGGTGTTCGGTGATCAAGATAAGCACTTGCTATGTGCACCAGGGAACAAATGGCAGTTTCACAACTGCGGTTACGACGAAAGCCGTGTTGGGCTGGAGATAGAAGATCATGCGCCTCAAGGTGGGCATGAATCTTCGCGTTAAGGACACGCTCGAAGATGCGACACACGATAGAGGTACTGGCGATGGGACGTTATGATGACAGAAGATCTGCACGTGCACCATGGCCTTTATGCACAGGTGTGATGTAAGCAAGCATCCATGCATCGGGGCACGAGCCCAAATCAAGAATTCTTTGAAACATGGAGCACAGGAAATACATCATAGTTGGAGCTGTGGACTTGAAGATCAAGGGGTGGATACCGGCAGGACCAGGACTTTGGAAAGGTTTAATGGGAGGAACCGCTTCTGAGACTTCTTCAACTGTGATTTGTAGTGCAGGAATGGTGGGTGGAATTGATTCGGTAGGCATGGGAGGGTTGTCAGCCGGCGGGGAGTTGACAGAAGAAAGTGCTGTGCAATTTGTCCACACTGAAGAGAAGTGGCGGCTGCATGCTTCAGCGATGACAGCTGGAGAGGACGTCGTGTCTTCATTGATAACAAAGGAAGGACATTGAGATTGCTTGCGTTGGGAATTTATGTATATACCCAAAATAGTTTTGGCTCTTTGACCGCTCTACTGGCAATATATTCGACATAGCGTCGATGGACAATGCGGATTTGGTTCTTCACATCCCGCTGTAAATGTTTAGCAGCTTGGAGGTCATCGTGAGAGTAGCTTTTCTTCGCACGACGAAACATTCGATCCTTGCACTTGCACAGTGCTATAATGTCGCCAGTAATCCATGGTACGTGGTGTTTACGACGACAGCGCTTGGCGGGAACGGTGTCAGACGTCAGGGACGTCATCAGGGATGTGTAGGTCGTACATGTCGTTGACGTTGGCTTCAGCCAGTGCGATATCCCACGGTGCAAGAGCCGCAGGGCGAAGAAGATCGTCCAGAATCTAAGCTTCTGTAGGACTGGACGAGGCGAGCATGAGGACCACGGTTCGGGAGGGATGCAAGTGTAGTAAGGCGTACGTCACGGTGGTCAGACGTGGCTGCCTTCTGTGGTACTGCCTTCCAGCACAAGCTTCGGGTCGATAGTGAAGCAGAGGTCGAGGTAGGACGAGCTCCCTGTGTGTGAGGTATATGTAGGTTCAGTGCAGAGTTGCGTAAAGCCCTCGGACTCCACAGCTTCGAGAAGAGTCAGAGACAGGGTCGAGGAGGATGGGGCTGAGTGGGTCAGTCTAGTCAATTTCTGAATTGAAATCTCCAAGAATATATACGTTATCCATGGAACGTGCTTCTCAGGGAGACGACTTGATCAACTGAACCGCGAAAGAGAGTGTGGGATAGGGCTCGTGTATTTGGCGGACAGTAGGCACAAATAACAAGGTATTTCCGCCTTTCGACAGAAATTTCAATAAACAGGGCCTCCAAGGCAGATGATTCAACTTCGTGGCCCCGGCTGCATGTTAGCGACTTTGGTACGGCGACCAAAACACCACCTCCGCGGGCTGTCACGCGGTCCTTGCGAAACACAGTAAACTGACCAGCAGCAACAGTTTGTCCATCATGAGTTGATGAGTCCAACCATGTCTCACACAGTGCAAATATCGTATTCGGCATAGGGGCCATCGTAGCCTGGAGTTCGGGCATCTTGTTCCGTATTTAGCGCGCATTTGAGAACCACAGCAGAAGACTCTTAGGTGCAGGATGCTGGGGCAAGGCGTGGGATCGAAGGCGTGCCTGCGAAGCAGAGGGTGGCTGTCGAGGTTCTTGGAAAAGCGACTCACGGAAAGGAGAAAACTGGCATATGTGGTACAAAACCACGGTTCCGTCGACGTGGACAGGCGCCGGTACGTAGCGAGCGCGTAAGGCCTTCACATGATCGGTGCAACCACCTATCGCACTCGTCACACTGTAGCGCATCAACATGGTCGTGCACAACACGCTCACAACGAGCACATCCAGGGCGAGCAGAGGCGGTCCAGGATTTGGGCTGCTGTCGCCGGAGAGCAAGATCGCGCGCCGTGAGGTACAGTAGAACAGGCTGGGTGGTCGTAGACCGCAAAGCCTATAGCCCGCGGCGAGGTTCATGGGGCGATCAGGTAGCCATGGAGCTACCACTCTCGGAGAAAATTTTGTAGCGAGGTGCCGAGAGTACTCACGACGTCGGAATTAATTAAAACTCGGACGAGGAAGAGAACCGCCTGTACGTACCACAAGGCACCACCGCACGCAATTTGTGAACTGCAAACAGAATGTTGTTCATTTAATACACTTGTCGTGCGAACGCGCGTATATCGTTCAGACAGGCCGTTGTATTAATCAGAGGCTAAAAGAGCGTCATTGTAATGCCATAAACGTTATCTCTGGCCATCTAGGCATGCATTGCCAGGAGTGTGGCTGCGTCCCGCTATTTGCAAATACTGCTGTTGGGAATCGGACCCAATGCAGAATGACGAGAGAAATTCTCGAGACTTATGAAATTGAAAAAAAAAATATAGAAATGTGTGTGAGCATGCATGCCTTCGGTGGCATTATCGCAAAAAGAAGTGCGGTTTCTCGAGTTAGTTACCAAGATAGCCGTGAAACAGTGCAGTGCCGTGAAAAAGTGCAAGCAAGTTGTGATTAAACTGTTTTGGCACGTATCAGTTCCTTGGTGGGTGCCTTTCAATGTTGGCATTCTTGTTTTTGTTTTCGATCGCCCGATTATGTATATATATCGTGCGCATGCGAGAATAAAGATTTGTAGTTTAAAGTTAGCGCAGTGGGTGGGTGGGTGTGTGTAAAAATTCTTCTCTGTCCTCGTTATGTCGCGCTGCACTCTTTTATCGTGAATCCCAACCAGCTAGCCCGCCAACGTGCCTTAGGCGATATGGCGAAATTCGACAGTGCCCTGTCACACGTACACACCGATTGTGTGTGACGTCCTCCCACGCTGCAGTCATGCCAAGCCCATCAGTCCTTCCGCCGCGTTGAAACATTGCATTTCGTGGTACAGTACATCGCACACTGTTATACATAAAATTATAACCTGATCACTGGTGCATTGAATGGATGTAAATCAATAATAATTGTTCAGACAGTTTATCATAACTGGTATGTAAAACTTCAAAAAAGCGTCTCAAGGAACATGAAAGAAAGTAATAATCTGCTATCTTTAGTATATTAAGTACTGAAAGCAATAAAAAAAAGAAACTGGAATATGCAAAATATACGCCTGGCTCCTAGTTCCCAGCTTTTGTAAGTCAGAGCGTGCAAAAAAAAATTATTAGTGAGATTTATTGGCATCAGTACTGGCCGCCATAGTGACGCCCATGCTACGCGAGAAAGCAGTAGCTTCACAAATGTGAAATTGGGTGAGTTCCTATTGTGCAGCGAGCATTTGTTCTTACTCATTGCAGCGGGCACCTGCCAGTTCGTTTTTTACTGCATTCTTTAGGCTCCCGAAGCAACGGTTGCCAGTTCAGGAAGCACGCAGAAGCTTCTTCACTCTACATTATTGCCTTCGATCAGCTTTTCTGTGCAAGCAAGCTGACCTAGTGCGCGTTGAAGTGGCGCTTGAGCCTCCACATGCTTTGTTTAGTTCATGTATACAGTAGTGTACAGTAATGTGCAGTGTGGCACAATTTGGCAGAATGAAATGAATAAGGGCAGTTGCACAGGCACTTCGGTCGAAGGTCGGTCGGAAATCGACTGCGTGCTCTTGTGTATGTGACAACTCTCCAAGATGGGAAATATTGCTCGTAATAATTTGTACATAGGCTGTCGAAATGCCGATGGATAAAAAAAACAAAAAAAAAATCACAGCATATCCACGGGGTGAATGATGATGAGTGGGCGAAGCTCCGGAGGGAATAATCGGATCTCCCGCTTAAGGGGACGCTAGCACAAACGCGTTAGAGACGTGCGGTACTCTCTAGTAAGGGGGAGCGGCCACAGCGTCTTACGCAGCCATTTACACATGCCGGAACGTGCACCGCGCTTGCCGACGCCATCACATGACTGCTGAGAGAGTATACCCCCCGTATTCATAAACGCTCCTCGACTTGAACTTGAGTTGCCACCGCCTTGGGCAGCGCGTTCGAAAGGCGTTGAAGGTAAGGCGGAGAGGCCACAGCGTCTTACACCAGCTTCTTACACGGGCCGTAACGCGCTAGCACAAACGCGTTAGAAACGCGCTAGAAACGCGGCCTTTCGCTAATGTTGGGTATTTATTGCCATCGTGGTGCTTGTCTCTATGTGTGCTTCGTGGCGTAGTGGGCTAACGCCGCGCGCTCGGAAGCGAGGGGTCCCTGGTTCGATTCCGCGCTACAGGACACAACTTCGGAATTGTTTTTCTCATTTTTCTCAGACTGGTTACACACTACTACTACGACGAGGGACGAACGGGTGCAGCCTTAAGGAGCTTCGCCCCTAAAAAAAAAAAAAAAAAAAAAAAAAAAAAAAAAAAAAAACAGGGGGAACAATGAAACTGCACTTGATATTACTGGAACACCATTATCAAAATTGCACGAACTCATGACTATCTACCGTAGTTCGAGACATCGTTAAAACAGCCTAGACGTCGGATCAGGAAATTAGACAGCTCGATAGAAGCTTCTGTGTCTTCACTGATGCAGTTATTCAAAAATTAGGTCGCCGAGTCGGCCAAAGCGCAAATACTGCATCGTTTATTGCGGAAACGTTAGTATCACTGGAGGCTTGTTTCAACGATGTACCTCCAGTCGAAGTTCTATTTTTCCAGACTCCCCAATCTGTAAAATTTTTAAAATCTGACCAATACTTAAAGTTGAGTCGTCCTTTCAGATGGTGCCTGGCATTGCTAGTAGAAAAATTCCAACGGAAATGTTTAACAACGTGTAGAAAATTAGTGATCAAATTAATCAATTTCTATAGGCCCGGCAACGAAAGAGTTAAATGCAACACTGGCCGAACAAGGGGTGTATCTTGAGCCAACGTTTCGATAACGTTGGCTCCAGGGATATCACTTGGTTCGACAACTGTTGATCCTTTTAAGTCTCGATCTATACCTGTGTTACATACGTCTGATCTTCCTGGCGGATGCTCCGAACAGATGAGCCACGTCCTGCTTCGATCCCAGCTTGTTCGTTTGTCTGTTCGGTTTGCGATATATCTACCGTGAACGTCCACCAACAGGCCACTTTTCTACCCCAGCTCTGCACTTCCACGACGTCTGGCACATTGATCGCAGCAATGAGACACCTACGACTATTTGACACGCATGTAACGTGTTTTGGAAGCGTATACAGGCGTACTCCTTCCAATCGATCCGTTAGGACAAGCGTGCATACGACTGACGTATAGCCATGCATCAGTGGTGCCACTGATCAGTCACCATCAGTCAGGTGCAGAGGCACCATCAGTCATGGTGCCTCCGTACACTCAAAAATCTATAATCGTTTCACTGGTGTATAGTGACGTATAGCTCTCACCTGCAGCTACGCTGATCCAGAAGGCAATGGGGAACGAGAGCAATGTCAGTGCAGCTGGACTGGGTTTGTGTATCGCACGTCTTCACCTACGCAGCATAAGCTAGTGAAGAACCCCAGCAAGCCACCGGATGCATACTGCCATCGTAGTACTGGCTAGGCACACGCAAGATGGCCAAATGCAGAGGTGAAGGGTACGGACATGCGCGGTTCTTGCACCGGACGCGCGATGCCGCCGCTGCCTCTTTCAGCGAACTAGACAACGCGCTCGAGAATGCTGCACGCAAGCTGCGGTATTGTTCGTGTTTTACGTTTTGCTGCATGGCGGGATTGATTAATTCGATGACGAAGGGGGGGCACTTAAATGGGTAAGTTGGTGTGTAACTACTCAAGTAACACTACTTCGTGAAAAGTTTTCTGGCATGCTTGAGCACGTGACGTCATAGTGTTCTGCTCCCAGCTTCCGCAGCGCTGCTGCGACAACCGTCGTCAGTATGGGGATAAACGCGTCGTAATAACGTGAGGTTTTCCATCAGGTTTCACAACATTATGGCCACAGCGATAACGTCATTGCATACAGCCGGCAACATATGGCGTTCGCTTCATCTGCACACTACGTACTTTTTCTCTTTAAGCGTTATTTGAGTCACGGTACCGCTTAGGCGAACTCCCAGAATCCACTCCGCAGCACTGCCTCAGGTAATTAACGCTTTGCTATTGCTATATCTGCCGAAATGAGAGCAGTAACAATTCGGAGAACGTCACCAGCAGTTCCAGCGGACAGTTTCTTGGAGGTGGAAAGCGCGCGTACGGCGCGCGCAGTGCGCTTGCCGCTCAAGCGAACACTACGAAGCACGAGGTAGCGGGATCAAATCCTGGCCACGGCGGCTGCACTTCGATGGGGGCGAAATGCGAAAACATCTGTGTACTTATATTTAGGCGCACGTTAAAGGACCTCAGGTGGTCCAAATTACTCCGAAGTCCCCCACTACTGCGTGCCTCATAATCAGGGCTGCTATCTTGCACGCGTTCGAAAAGCCGACGTTCGGTTTCGCCTCACATGACTGGCCTAGCCTGGACAATCGCGTGAGACGAAACCGAACGTCGGCTTTTCGAACGCGTACAAGATAGCGGCCCAGATCGTGGTTTTGGCACGTAAAACCTCATCGTTTAATTTTTAACACTACGATGAAAAAGGTCGACTACCGACAAAGCCAACAGCAAGCACCGCGTTTTTTTTTTTTTTTTTTATCATCATCAGAACTAGTGGCAGCGTCTCCGCTGCACATCAGGGGCCGTATTCTGAAACGATCCACTTCGGCGATAGTCGCGTTCAATAAATCAACCAGCTGCTTACCCATGACGTCAGCATGCACTATCAACACGCGCGATCGAACGCTTCACAACACACGAGAGAACGCACCGGGCGAGTGCAGAGTGGCTCGAGTGTGTTGTTTTCGACAGTACGACGCAGACGTGTTCGTTTATTCACGGGAGCACCCAACGACACCGTGACGTCAAATTGACGTAGACCGGAAATGCTAGATGACGCTATTTATTTTCCAGTTTCGCTAAAACAGTCAATCAAGGCCCGCCGTTGGCGGAGGCGTGGCCAAGGGGATAGTATCGCCGAAGTTGATCGTTTCAGAATACGGCCCCAGTAGACAAGGGTTGAAGATTGGGCGAGTTGGTGACGTTGCATCTTGAATGTGTTCACAGCGCACACGGACAGGCAGAGTGAAAGAGCGCTGACATTGCCTCCAATGCTCTACACTCTGCCTGTCCCCTTTCTTATAGACACGTACGTACGTGTGCGTTGTGAAAACATTCAACATCAGTGGAGTAAGCACGTGCACAGAAACGAGGCAAGTTTTGATGACTGGGGTTTCTTTTATTTTATGGTTGGATAACTTCATAACCTTTCATTTGTACTCCACTCACACACACTTCCTCAATGTAATGTGCAAATATGACTGGCGCATTGTGCCGTTTTAGCAACAAAACCCCTTTGTTGCAACGTGAGCACGCGGCGTTCTGGAAAGAGGGATACACTGAACATAATATTCAGTGCGCAAGAAAAATGTCTAACGCCAGAAGTAAGGGGAAACTATAACGCAGGAACACATTGCAATGTACGTGCAAGAATGATTAGTATTCGTATCTATAACTGAAAGCGAAACGGTCCGTATATTTGTACAGTATGTACAAACTACAGTGCGTTAGCACTTGTACAAGCGAAAATGTACAGCTCGTGAGCGAACTGTCGTGTTTACCAACAAAGCCCTGCAATAGCGTGTACACAGCATACAGCAACTGCAGCACTTGAACAAATAAAAGCAGGAAAAAAAAAAAAGCAGGGATGTCACGACAATGAAACAGATAAGAAGACTCAAATATGTGCAAAACCTAGCAAAACACTGCCTATTCATCTTACAAAAGTTTGGCATCAAGGTATACTAGGAGCTGCATCTGTACAATTCGTTACATCATTCGCTACGCTCAAACTTCCTGTCCATAGCTGTATAAAACTAAAGGACTGAATATTGCGCACGTGACGGCAGCAGATAAGTTGTATACCGACGATTAAAATTTCACGCTATATAGTTATGAGCAGAAAGGAGCTCTTATGCGGGATAAAACACTGTTAGACAAAGCTGCGGCAACAATCTAATTGCAAGCATGAAAAAGTGGTCAAGCGCACAACGCATGAAAAAGAAATGGCGCAGATGTGAGACAGAGACATCTCTAAATACATTAAATGAAATCGACGCGTCCATTGCTACCAACTACTGCGCAAGTTTATGTGGCTGCACTGAAGCTCAAAATGCTTTGACTAGATTGCAAAAGTTTTGTTTAAAATCCTAGCAGAACATCAAGTGCCCACTTTGTATGAACAGAAAGTCAGCGCCAAGTGTTGCCGTTACCTCACAGGGACCACAAATATTGTTACATAAGCTGCTTGAGAGAATAAAACCTCGCAACGTTACATAAATACACGATTCATGATCACGTAACGATGTTACACATACATAGCTGCTATGACGAGACACATGCAACATACTCATGAAAAACACTGCAAAAATGAGGATGTAGGAAATGCAGAAGTGGCAGATTCACATACAACACCCTTAATAAATACCTCTGCCTAGAAATTATCTCGGTAATATCCGCAGCAGACGTCTCCAAGAAAACATGATACCGTAAAAATGAACAGGCAACAGCCACTTCCCATTTTTATACTGCTTTGCAACAGTACATTAAACGGTGGCCGTACAATGAGGCGCGTTTAAATTTGGTACCGGATCAAGGAGATAGTAGTGCATTCTCCCTGCGAAGGAGTATAAAATCAGTCCTTCGCACAAGCACATGTTACCACTAATTAATTACCATGACACCAAAACGGCGTTGGGAATCACGACATCTTGTGAGGCTTTGTCCAACCAAAGTGCGCAAACCTCTTCCTGCAATATGTGCCCGTATTGTGCTGACCTGCTGGCATATAAGAATCCGGCAGCCATCTAAGCCATTTCTGAACATTTCTAGCAAATAAAAGTACTACAAGTTTCTGACACATTCTGGTCGCACACAGCATCACAAGATGGCACCACCAATGCGGTTGTTTCCGCTGCTGTACCTCAGTATCAAGGTAACAGGGGGACGGTAATTAGTTATAACGTTAGCTGGAAGCTTTCGAAATGACGACTCGCCACTTACAGCTGCCCTGTTAATAACTCGTTGGGCCGTGTTTACACTAGACCACTTGGCTAATTAATGTCGAATCCATCCACTGACATCAGTGTGCTTGAAGCGAGGCAATGCCTGGCAACAGTTCTGCTCACCATAATAAGTTCAGACACGATGCAGCCATTGCTGAAAAATGTTGAAGCTTTTGCACAACCCCACGCCCTGTGACGGGGCTCCTGTAATACTTCTGTTGTTGCAAGGCTTCCGAAACAAGAGTTTTTCTTCTCAATACCTAAAGCTTTGAAGCAACAGAAATTCAACACAAGCCACTCACAGCTTCGTCCTCTAAAAATTAATAAACGCACTTGATCCCACCCGTACTGGTGATATATGTTGGCCACCACAGCAGAGCGCCTCGGGTTAATTTCGACACAGAAGCACCCCCACATCCAACAAACCCATATGATTATATGGATGTGTGCGTGTGTTACGGGGCAAATGTTTCTTTTTTTTCTTTTTTTTAACGGCGCAGTCGTAATGCGAGTACTGGCGTCAACACTTTCTGTTGAAACTGTATACCAGTGAAGACCACTCTAGTGGATCCTTCCGGATGGTCAAGAAGGCAATCGGCAATATCGCCAGTGAAGGACAAGAATGAACCAAGATGCACGACCCGTGGCATGTGCATGAACACGGCACGGTGAGCAGAACAGTTTTCGGAAGCAACAAGTCTCCCAATCTTCTCCGCCATTGACAGGGGCATAAACAAATTGCACATATGCATTTTGGCCTCCTAGCAACCATCTGCAAAGTTTAATCGTCATCCGCCATGCGGCGAAGACACATTTGCTTAATGGAATGGCTGTCTGTGAGAGTTATGTGTAGTTTGGCAGTCTTCTGACCCAATGAACTGTCATGCACCTTCAGTACTATACCAGTTTGTATTTGTTTAATCGGGCGGTTGATCTGGAATATTCGACGGACGTGCGACTGCTCAGCTAACTGTTCTACACTGTCAACTAGTCAACTGGAAGGATGGAACGAATACACATTCGGTTTCACCATCTGGTCCCAGTCCACACAATTAAATTATGGACCATGTTGAATGGCCAAGTATATTTCGTTCCCTCTCCTCTGTGTCGTTGAAACATGACCTTGACCGAAATTGACCATATTTTCGTTCTGCTGTACAGAGTTCATCTCTTATAGAATGCATCAAGGTGCCTGATAGTCACTGACCAGCAAAACGATGAAACTTTTCTATCACAATTTTGTTTCTCTCTCTTCTAACACAACATACTCAGCAGCGAGAGTTTGACGTGCCATTCCTTTTGACGCAATGATCTCAGGTGTACAACAAAAAAGCACATATGATCTGTTAGCAAAGGCTATCATCAACGCAGACAGCAACTATAACGACCGCAGTGTGCATGGCACACAAAACACCCGCCACACTGAGCAACTGAAACAATATAATTTTAAAAGTTATGAAAGTAAGTAAGGAACTATAATAATCAATTTTGGCATTTCTAGGTTTCTGTGGCAATCTGAGAATTACAGCGTAGCGCAGGAAGGTGAATCTATTTGCGAAAGAGCAAAGAAGGGTTGGCACAGCTCTTACTCGTATCCTAAAAAAAGTTGATAGAAACGAACTTATCCTATCTACCAGCTCTTTCAAAATCACTGAGAAAAGCTGGCGAAGCATCACCTAAACAAAGCCATCCGTGCCAAAGTCGTTCTCAAGCAAACACTTCTCAAGGGTTTCCCCATGTGACCACATGATTCAAATAAACATTCTCCACAAGTACACCGTCCATGTGTAAGCAAGCAAACGCCTATGATGCACGCTTTCAGCCACAGCGCCACACCACGCACTTCAGCCCTCAATGCTTCATGGATGCAACACCTGTCCGTGATCTGCTTGAGGACAGCACAGCGCCTACTTGACCTGCAGCTCCTGTTCACCGGAACACCGGGGGGTGCCAGCCAGTTTGACGGGAGCTGGGATCAGGGAGCGCGTGCCTCCGGGTGTAGTGGGCGTCCTGACAGGCTTGTAGTTGAACGGCGACACCACGGCCGACGCCGGCGACGAGCCCTTGGAGTCAGCAGTGGGTGACGAAGCCATGGCACCTAGCTGGTTCATCGGACTGCGAAGCACGGGTGGATGCAGTTGCTGCTGTGAAGGGGACGCTGCCGCTATGGGGCTGTTAAGCCTGAGGGCGAGGACTGTGGGTCTGCAACTCTCCTTACCAGAAGGCAGCAAGGAAGGAGAGACCACGGGACTCGATGAGGCGTCCGAGATCTTCCGGTTGGCACCGAACACGCGCTTAGTGGTTGCGGCAAAGCTTGTAACTGTCTTCACGGAAGACTGCGATGACGAAGCCGGTGACGAGGACGGCTCGGCCAGCTTCTTCCAGAAATTGGTCGGTCGTACGGCCTTTGCGGGCTGCGCCGGAGGCACGGAGGACCGGTGGAGGTTCTGTTGCTGTTGCTGAGCGGAGTTCGCTGTCTTCGAACGAGCCTTCGAAGAAGACTCCAGGTCGCTGTCCGCATCAACGCCAACGTCCGTCAGCTTCTCGTAAGTAGAACTCCTGCAGATTACGGGCTGTTGTTGCTGTTTGTTGGTGACAGAAGGACTGTTCGGCTCCCCTCGTTCTGTGGTCTTGCAGCTGAAATAGATGTGTAAACGTCTTAGGCGTGATCACATGACAGCAGAAAAAAAAGGCCTCGGTTTTATTTGTCTTTGAAGTGCATATCATTTGACGCCAACACCGGCGAGTTGGCATCCCTACAACCACTGTATCCTTCAAGAATGAAATGGATCCAATCAGGATGAAATTTCTAAACTGTCAAATTGAGAATCTCTCGGCGTTTACATCCACAATCTTAATTACCACCCCGAACAAGTACATAAGAAACATGTCGAAAAAAATGTCAAAAGAATAAGTCTTTAGTGTAGGCACTAATTACATCAGCATCTTTAAGATGCAGAACCAATAATACGAATACTAATCTAAAATCTGAAATACCAAGTAATTTCACATAATATAACTTCGTGGATACTTATGCATTACCTTTCAGATTTAGCCGCTGCTCTGACGCTAGGCTTTGCAGAATTCACAGCCACGGCGGTAGCCGGTGGAGAGGAGCCCTTGCGCTTCCACAGAGACGAGAGCTTGCCTGGAACAGTGTCCTTCCTGGGCAGAGCCGGCGCCCTGCCACGGGGCAACGCAACACTGCCGGAGCTCGACTGCGAAGTCAGACTGGCGGCACTTCCAGATTTCTGAACCTGGGCACTGGCAGCCAGAAAGCCCCCGCTGCTGAGACTTCGCACGTAAGGCCCCTTTTTCTCATCACAGCCAAGGCTATGCGAGCTCGGAGACAGCGGGATAGTCCTCCTCTTCTGCACCGCGCCACCGCTCGAAGATGACCGGCTGCTGTTTGCCGGAACACTCGGCGTCGAAGCGCTCTTTGCTGGTCTTCGTGAGGAGTGCTGAGGGCTGCTGTGAGTGCTTGATCGGCCACTACCGGCAGAAACCACATCCTGTGCCGCAGATTTGCAAGGTTTCGGATCTGGGCCTGCCGTGATTGATGCCGTGGCATCGGTGGGAGACTCCTTGGTAAAAGTGCCCTGCCTAACCAGTGGTGGAGGTGCCTGTGAAGTCTCTGGGGAGTCGGTTGCCGTTGTTGTCCTGACGTCTTGTTCTAAGCTCTTTGGCCGTCCAGTAGGCCTGTGAACCTGTGAACTTGTTGCATTCGTGGTGGTGGTCCTGGTCTGGACTCTCGGCGCTCGAAGTCCTGGCCTTTCACTCAATGTTTTACCCGGTGAGCTGGGAGCGGTACGCACAAAGCGCTGTGGAGATGTGCTTTTCGCTTGTCGTGATCCTTCGGATGAAGACCTCTGATTTTGCGAAGCTCTGAGCGCCGAAGCTTTCGTGTGCTTGATAGGGGATGGGTTTGAGGACGTGGACTGCTTTGGCGAACCCGTACGTTTGGCACCAACCTTGGAAGGCAGTGATTCCCGCCTGCGCACAACCGGTGGAGACGACCCGGCTCTCTCCTGTTCTTTCTTGTCCTGCAGTTGCCGTATTGTCTCCCTGTTTATTGGCTTCACAATTCGCGGCCCTCTGGATGAGGGAGGCCTCGATGTGGATTCTGCCTTCTCCTGCGACTCTGGCTGGGTGGCGTCATCTACGTTCTCCTGGTCAGAATCATTCGATATCAGCGAGAAGGTTTCGTCATCAATGGTGTCGTCGCCTTTTCTATGGCAAAAGACGTCGTAGAATCTTTCCCTGGCTTGCTTCACTGGCATACCAAGCAATGAAGGTCGATCGACATCTATACTTGGGCAGTCGGTTCTTCTTGATGGGCTGCCACGACTAAAGGAAGAACTATGATGGGCCGGCGACGAAAAGTGTTCATCAGATTCCAAGGGTTCTATGTCTGCTGATGTGCTGGCCAAGTTTTCTGTGCTGTCTCCAAACTGCTCTTCCTTCTGCAACAAGGAGACAGCTGGAGGTCGCAGTGTCTCAGTTGTCGATGTCAGGGGCACGTCGTCATCATGCATCAGCTCACCATCAAATTCGACGTCAGACGCAAAGCCATCCGAGCCCATTTCTGTCATGTCCTCGAACGTCACCTCGTTCATGTCCTGGTAGACGGAGGGAGGTTGCACGTGCTCAAGCATTTCCGAAGTGCCGCTGCTGCTTTTCATGCTGCCATTTACGAGTGAGTTGAGCTCACGGGAGTACACCTGCGCCATGTTGGCTGCCGCGTTGAGTCGCTCTGACATATCACTGCCGCGCTTAGACATCCTTCGTGGGCTGGGCTCAGGCACGAGTGGACTGGACTGACTGTTCGCTTCGTCGTCGCTGGGTATGCTGTTCAGGCTCATGCAGCTGCCACTCATTGAGAGATCGTCCATCGTGGAAGGCGGGTTGACGTTGTTCAGATCGTCGGACTGACCGCTTCTGCTGCGAATGCTAAGGTTCTCGATCGAACCCATGGCGGAAGGTGGTCCAACATAATCTAGGAGGTCACAGTCGCTGAAAGGTGACTCCATCGATGCTCCCAGGGCGCGCCGCACCGTCTCTGGCACACGGCCGCGCTTTGGCGCCTTCCCACTCTTGCCGTTTGATGAGACGTCTTCAGAAAGACCACTGCTCGTCATGCTCATGGATAGTAGGTCACCCATGACAGAAGGTGGCTTCGCGCCTTCAAGATCAGACATCAAACTCGTCGTACTTTGCATCATTTCGTCATCAACGTCGGGTCTCACTGACCGAGCCTCAAGGGCTGCGTTACCAGCGTTTAGTGTTATGGCTGGCACTTCCTCATCGAAAAGCCTAGCCACCATTCCGTTTGCACCAGGATTAATGTGCTGTGCCAATGGAGGAGCCTTCAGTGTCGATGAGCTCGTACTGGATGATGCCAGAAGGCTTGTGGACCTCGATTCTGCAGCACTTGGCATCTCCGAGTCATTATCTACAGATTTAGCAGGTTCGAGCCGAAACTTTTCCTGAGCTCTCTCATCCTTCTTGCCTTTCTCTTCGGGAATGTTTCTGTCGTTCTGGGTGAGAGAGCTTGCCATACCAAGGTTGCATTCAGTCTTTCTCGTCTTGTTTTGATAACCAAAATGCCTCTGGCGGATGCAAGAGGGATCTTTGGGAGCCTGGTTGAATCTCTCAATTTTTTCCCTGAAGGACATGGCGGGTTCGTCTGCTGCTGAAGTCCTTGATGTCGACGGTCCTGGTTCAGAATGACACATACTGTCAGATGCATCCTGGGAGTTTCCTGTCGTGCCTGTGAAAGCCTGGGGCAGTGCAGGAGGGTTCGCATTTGTCCGAAAGACCTTTGGTGCTGCAACAAGGCTAGGTCTCCCTGAAACAAGAGTTAATATCTTGTCAAGACCATGAACGAGGGTGACAGCGGCAACAAATGCATCTTGGCAGATTAATCTGATGTTACATAACTGCTTTGAAAGGGACACTAAAGAGAGCAGCATTCAGTTAATTTCGACTGCTGAAGTACTTTTTCAAGGCTCGGTCTGCATTCATTTAGGGCAATTATAAGATTAGTATAAAGTATTGACTATAAGCAGCGAAAATGAAGGGCAAAGTTTACTTCCTCAAATTTCATGACCAAACTGCAGAACTGACACGTTGCAGCTTGAATATGTTCACCACGCACACATACTTATGAAAAAGTATGTGTGCATTGTTAACATATTCAAGAAGCAATGTTACCAACTCGTCCAATCTTCAACCCCTGACGAGTTAGTGTGATATCAAGAATTATGAAGTAGTTACACTTGTTTAGGAACATTTTTGTTCAGTAAAAGTTCTTAAAAGTCACTAGCTTAAGTCTATGGTTCACTTAGAATGCACTAAATTATTTGTTTACAGACGAATTATAGTATTAACTATTTCCTGAGAAGACGCTGTCCAAATCTCTTGACGTCACGATCGAGAAGCCAACACGGGCACATCAAGCCTGTCTTTTGTTGTTGCTTCTTTTCAGCCTTACCAAGACTCCACTCGACATAATACACATTGCTGGTATTCCAAATAAGTGTAAGTGACCCGCCCAGATTAATGCTCGTCTTTAGAGTCTCTTTGATATGTGTTATGGAAGTAAATCATTTTTATCATAATGTGACAAAAGAATGTCCACCCCCAATGGCTACATAAATCAGGTGTTCAAATATATGCAACCCTGGAGTGCCTTGGTGTACACAGGTGGCTTACAGGCGAAAGCCTGTCTCCTACTGTTCAGGTCGTTAACCCTTTCAGTTTTAGCTTTATTTCGAAGGTGATGCACCCCCAGCGTCCAAGTTTTTTTTTTTTCTCGAATATTATAAAACAAACAAAACATTTTATTTTTGGTTGAGCAGAAATTAAAGAAAGGATACAGATAATGGCAATTGCTCTCTTGATGTGGTCCTCACATTTTTATCTGACAAAAAGAATGTCAAAAAGAAGATGGCGTGAGAGAAACACAGAAACATACAGGTACGTCATTGACGCTGAAAGGTTTAAGGACATTACCATTTCTTCATAATAATAAAGAGAAAATACCATCCTTGCTACATCTCGTAAAGTGCACCAGGAGGGAATAGGGTTGCCAGTTCTTGAGTGGATGAAGTTGGGACGTGTGTGTGTGTGGAAAACCACCAGTGGCTTCACTGCCACTGGTGGTTTGGGACCGCCTTTCTTCTTGCCGTAAATGTACTCGTGCAGGGACGGTGCCGGTGTAGAGCTGGCGACGACCGACCCTGTCAGTGCCAGGAGCCGCCTGTCTGTACGTTCAACAGTCGCACAACTTTTTTTTAATACCATGTTGCGATTTACAACAAGAAATAAGAGTAGTTGCATGGCTAGCATTGCTGCCAATACAGATAGAGGTACTGTGAACAGTTAAGGCCTACAACAGAACTAGAACCACAACAAAAACTAAACTGCCTTTACATTTATGACAATGCAACAGAACACAAAAAAAGAAGATTGTGCGAATGAGCTGTCAGGCATTATAAATGGGAGATCTGGTTCATTATTCATTATTCAGTAGAAAATCAGGAAAAATCAGGACAAAGCGCAATTTTTTAGGCAAAAATTTTATAAATTATAACATGCGCATTAGCTTCAAGTACAAAACCAAAACTGCAACAGTAACAAGCTTTCGTCATTGGCATTAAAATTTTCTGTAATGCAATCCAATTTACACGTCGCTGTGAGGTAACTATTCTCTACACGCTCTCAAATTTCGCCATGTTGGTGGGTTCGTCATCTTGTCATCCCTGATTGGCTGAAAGGGCACCTTCTCTGAATGGTTCAAATCCCGAAACATAGCTGAATTTGACAACATGATTTTTTAGTTTCCTGCAATGTACAGTCTGTTTCACACTTAGTGGAAAACTCGGAGTGCCTTGCATGACAGTTTTCAGAGTACACGACAGCTGTATGAGCACTGGTAGCTTTGTACCCAGTAGGCCAGGCTCAGCAAGGCATTTAAGAAATGTGGTATCTCAAATGCCATAGACAGCAACGAAAATTTGGTGTTCTGGGTCTATCAGTGATAAGGAAGTGTCCAGCAGCAACAATAAGTGATGCCCAGTCCACTGTAGCTAGAATGAAATTATTTTATTTTTCCGTGTCTGAATAAACTGTCATACCTCTCTCTTTCTCTTGCCATGAAAAACTGGTGAGTGGAATATCGAGAGGATTGCCTTACTATTTCTTAAAGTAAAAAAATCAGAGTGTGTGACATTCGAGAGCATTGCATTTTTCATTTCTGGCCATGAAAAATCGGGTGTGCCATACAATCGAGTATAAATATAGTATCAGTTCTTTTCTTTCCATCACCGCCAGAAGTTCAAAACTCACCATTGAACACATTTTGAGATGGGCCCTTTTCATTTCTCTCATCCGCAATGTTCTCAGCAGTGCAAATGCTCCAAAGTGTTACCAAAATGTTTAAAATTCATTTCACCCTCCCTCTAACCAGTAACAAGTGTGGCCCTCTATTTGCTTACCTGACTGTGGTATCTTGGTAGTCGATGGACCGGAACCACTTTCTGGTTCCGGTCCATCAGCTTGAGAACATTCCGACTGCTCCGGACACGGCATACTCTGTTGCTGCAACTGCAGTGGCTTCACTGCCACTGGTGGTTTGGGACCGCCTTTCTTCTTGCCATAAATGTACTCGTGCAGGGACGGTGCCGGTGTAGAGTGGGCGAAGCTACAGCAGTGGCCAGCGGGCTTTCTGTTAACCATAGGTGCAACAGATTGCTGCTGTTGCTGACAACACATCTGCGATGATGGCACCACACCTGGGCGTTCTCCTTCTTCCCTACTAGTTGGCGCATGCAAGACTGCCATGGTGCCCGAGTCTGAACAAGCCTGCTCCAGTGCGTCAGGGGTGCCTGGCGTGGTGTCCATTAAGTCTGAGGATTGTGCTCCGGTCCTGGAATGTCGGTCTGATCCTTCATTCATAGCACTAGGCTGGCCCAATGTGGACCTCTGGGGGATACTTGAAGGCCGTGAAGCCCAAGTTGTGACTGTTGCATCCTTCCTGAGAGGTCTGGAGAAGCTGGCCATGATGGGAATCCCACTGCCCTTGCTTGAGCCACTGATTGTGAAACTTGTCTGCTGGCCAAGCGGTGCACCAGTGTGAGCAGCATCACTGTGGTCTGCCTCAGCTGCCTCCTGAACACAGGAACATGAAAGGCAGCAAGTGTGAAAATGTAGAGGAGTAATGAATGATACCACAAACATAAACAGTACGCAAGAGTGCAAAGATACCTTGCATGTTGTAGCAAATGGTGTATTGTGTTCATTATAAGAGTGTGTACATGCTACAAGTGGGCTGAACATGAAGATATATCAAATTCACATAACTACAAGGACCACTAACTTTCACAACATATGTAATGCCACTGTATTTAGCTCTGACATCATCAGTGATGCACGAAACATACTATAGTCGAACCTCATTGAAGCGAAGCCGCGTCCAACATGAAAATACAGACGAATCCAATTACAGTTAAACCTGTTTATAACGAACTTCCATAGAACGAATTCCTGGATATAACGAAGTTTTTCTATTCCCTGCCGTTACTCCATAGAAGCACATGTATTTGAGACCTCTACGTAATGAAGTGGCAGCGGAAGACCCCCTTGAAAAAACAAATTTTCCCCGCCGACAACCTAAAGATTTCGCCTCAAACTTTGTCATCCTTGCGCGAGCAGCAACAGGAAGCACCTTCTCCGCCGCGACGGAATGCGAAGCGGCAGTGTCACGCTTGGCGCGCTCGAATTCAACGGCGATTGCGAGGCGAGAGCGCGCGCACGTGTGCGTGCGTGCAAGCGTGCGCGAGGTGAGCCTGCATCCCTCGACCCAGCGATCCTGCTGCCGCGGGCGTGACCTTTCCCCCTCCCTTCATTCAAACCTGATCCCGCCGCTTGCTGCAGCTGGCCTAGCCCGCCAAGCCGGCACTCTCCTTTTCCAGTTACCGCGAAATAAATGTTTTGGGTGAGCTCTGCCGTCTGTTACCCTTTTGCTCACTTACCGTATTTGCTTGAATCTAACACGCACTTTTTTTCCGATAAAACAGGTCCAAGAATTGCCTGCGCCTTAGAATCGAGTACAACCCTAAATTTGCACTACCATATCGCCATCCGCATTTCAATATGGCCGCCTCCTACGCACCTCGAGCCTAGCTCTCGTAGCTTCGACCATGTGCTGTAGTACATGTGCTTAGGCATTAGTCTACCAATTTAGTTAAACAGCGAATGTTTACAAGTTTATACGGCCGATAAAGCTGCTATCCTTACTTCGTATAGCTGTCTGCTAATTTGCAGTCGCAATCGAAGCTTCGCCTTTAGGGCGAAACTGGGACTTTATTGTTCATCGCAACTTTAGTGCATTGGGAGTAAATCTTGAAAGATAGTTTTATTTCGGTATGAAAGCATGAGGTGCACGGTGCTGTAAAGGATTTTTTTTCTCTCTTTTATCCTCTTTATAACGAAGTTTTTCGGGAATTTGTCAATTTCGTTATATCCAGGTTTAACTGTATAATGATACCGGTTTTAACAATATATTGGATATAACAATGAGCAGTCAATGCACCGTCAACTTTTTAATGTAATTTATGGGAAAATAAACCGCTTACTACAACGCTCCGATGCCTCATTATCGGTTATAGCATCCTAGAAAAAGAAAAAAAAGATGCAAGCTGCTTTGGCAGATGGAATTTTGTGCTACGCACCCCGCTAACACCTCCAAGAGTGTTGACCCCGCACGGCATGCCTTCATCACATTGCATTGCCAGCCTCGTGTGCTCCTCTCCCGGCTCTCTTCCACCCTCTCGCCAACGTCAGAGGATTGGAAGAGAGACAGGAGAGAGGCGATGAAGGCGCGGCACAAATGCGGGTGTGGCAAAGCGGCTCTCACTTTCTTTTTTTTTCTTTCTTTTCCTGGATTTCGCTTTACTTTTCTTTTCAACACAGACACCGAGTAGCCAGATTTAAATGTTATAGTCAATAATGCAGCATGGGAGAATTGTAATAGCGGTTTATTATACTATAGCACACACGCAAAAGTTCACTGTGCAGCACCTGCTCATTGTTACATCCGAGTATTGTTAAAACATTAAAATGTTTGAATGTTTCTGCTCTGCTTTTCTCGTGCAACCCAGTAATAACAATTAACAGTTGTAACAATGGGATTTTCTGGGCACTTGAATATTTCCTACAAGTGCGTTTGCCCAGACCATCATTATATCCTACCTTCACTGTAAGCATATGTTTGTTACAAACTAATGTCAGCAAGAAACATCTGAGAATTACTTTTTTATATACAATAATTCGCTACACCTGAGTTCATTACACAGGCTCAAGTCTACTAAGATAAATCCTCATGAATTCCACAAGTGAGTATCTTTACACTTACGTCTTCATCATCATCTTGGAGAGGAGGAGACAAAAGGTCCTCATCGGACAGGCACTCATCCTCTTCTTTGTCCTCGGCATCAAGTTCTTGCTTTGACACTGATGAAACAACCACGTCTGATATGTCTTCCAAGCTACCCAGGTCAGTCAAAATAACTGTGTCATTAGCACACTGGACATGTAGGCCTCTCAGTGAAGTTTGCGGGCTCTGTGCCCTTTCAAAGATCCTCTGGATCTCTTGGACTTCCCGGCGACTCCTTTCCAGAGGCTTCATGCCATGCAAGTGCCTCAGGCCAACCGAGTCTGAGTGCTCTTTGCAGGCATCTACTTCCAAGTCACCCTCATCCCCATCTTCAACATCCTCCTCATCATCTTCTTCAAGACTGTCATCCAACCTCTTCTTTGTCCACTCACTGGGATCTCGCCACAAGGGACCCTTTGCTAAGCTATTCTGATCACCTAAAGTCTGATTTAGGGGCTCTTCCAAGTCGTTTCCGTTCAAAGCTTCTGCATCTTCTTCCTCTAAGCTATGATGAGGGAAGTATGGATTCACGAGTGCTAGATTCAAGTTGCCAAAATCCCCACCCCTCCCATATCGCTCCAAAAGCTGCCTGCCCCTGCGCCGCTGCCTGGAGAACACCGACTGTGGAGGCCTAAGGTGTGTTGGCTCCGACTGTGTGCTTCCGATGCTATCACGGCTGTCTGATCGTGGAACGTCCCTCTCACCTCCGATGCTGTGATACATTCTCCCAGGAAGATAAGTGTGGAATCGTTCCAAAATGTCCGGCTGGTGAAAGTCAAAGCGTGGCTCCCCCGTCGGGCTGGCGCGGGGACTGTCGATGTTGTCGCACGTTTCTGACAAGCTAGCGTCAAGCTCGGTCTCCAGAGCCTTGCGTTTCCGAACAGCCAGTGACGGCAGGCTCTCATTGTCATTGTCATCTTTGTTGTTGTTGCAGCCATCGCAGTCAGCCAGCTTCAGCTCCGTGGCAGCTGTAAGGAGGTTCTTGAGAGCTGCGGAGCTACCCATGGCAATCATCTTGTGCTTGGAATGGACGAGGTTCCTCAGCATTGACACAGCACCCATCTCCCAGAGTGTGCGCTGGTCTTGGGCACAGTGCGCAGACAAGTTCCAGAGTGTGCCGCATGCATTGCTGACAACAGTGAGGCTGGGAGACTTGAGCTGCTTGAGGAGAATCTGCAGGCAGCTGTGTGCACGCAGCGTTTGTCGGTGCTGTTCCTGCAGTGCAACGTAGCTGGACACATTGCGAAGTATGCCCCCCCCATTCTCGACGACGGCCAGTGTTTTGGATGGGCTGCGGTAAGTTAGAGTACCCACGAGGAATGCCAGGGCCCCTTCTACATTGCAGATGTCCACCTGAAAGAAAAAAAGTAAATAAAAAATTACAACAGTGCTTCGTTAAAGATAACAGACAGTATGTTTAAAGAAAACCAAAAGACAGAAAATGATACTGATTTCCTCTTTCATGACAGAACAGCCACACCTTCACTAAAATTAATTTTTATCCCCAAGAAATTGCGGTATTACATCTTAATGCGCTGTTGTGGTATGTTAGTTAAAAGCTGACAAAAAAAATGTTCGATAGGGTAAAACTATCACACATAAAAGAATTTTGAACACAATGTGTTCAAAATTCCTTGAATGGTCTGGTCCTTGAAACAGTTTTTGTTGTATGCCTAGACATAGAGGGAAATGCTCAAGGAATGCATTCTCCCAAGAATTTTGTGTCAGCACGCTATAATAAAACAGGTACGAGTGGTTAAACATTACCCTCTTTCAAGCAACGGTATTCCCCCTTGTGACATCATGCGGTCATTGCTATGTCCCACCTCCTTGGCCACAACGTTATGCTGTGACGCAAGTGTTGTCTACTTTCGGTTGATTTAGACAGTGTGTGTTCCTGCTTCTCTTTGGAGCAAACTTTCACGATGAATTTCACACAGCAGATGGACACGAGGCGGCACGATGCGAAGTTCGCTGCCTTGCACTACATGAAGCGATAAATAGGCGGACACCACTGGGTATGTTTGTAGATCGCCGCATGTCGGCGATGTACCAACTACAAAGTAGCTGTTTGTGGTATTATTTCAGCTTGATAACTGTCTGTAACATGTAAATCATCGATCTAACGCCAAAGACTAGATCGACAGATGGTGCAAGTCCGTCAGGATCTTCGGCAGCAAGGTACCAGAAGCCTGACACGTCTTCAGATCGGGATCTCAGCGAGCACGCCACAGATAAGCCTCGTGTTTTAACCTGCTCTCAGAACTTTCTGTTGGACTCTTCTTTTTAATCGTTCCTTTTTGTATATTCTGTCAGCGTGTTAGTGTAGCGTTTGTCACGATTGTTGTCGCGTGTATTTTTCACTTGTGTCAGGTACAGTTTTATTATTTCACAAGAGAGGTAAACTCCCACGTGGCGGACTTCATGTAGCACGTCACGTCAGAGTTTGTGTTGTTTGTGACCTGCACACCTTGAGAGAAGCTTTGCACCATCTGTCTGTATTTTGTTCATTCTTTTTTTCTCATGTCTCCTGACATGAATTTATTTTATTAAAGCGAGCGTTTGTTTTTTACGTCGCCTCCTGTCTAATGCCTCTGGTCTACCCACAGTCAATCAGGCGTGGACCTTATCGCCGGTCAGTAGTCGAACCATCCCTAAATGCACGCAGGGTGGGTTTGTTGTCGCCCCATCCTCTCAGTTTTGGAGAGTGTGAATAACTGTCACCCCAATCCTTGACAATTATAGGATTTAACGTTGCAATGCAACTAACAGGCTATGAGAGATGCTGTAGCGTGGGACTACAGGTTAAGTTCAACCATCTAAGGTACTTTGGCATGCACCAAACAGCATGGCACAAAAGTGTTCTTTTCATTCTACCTCCATCAGAATGCAGCTGCAATGGATGGGAATGCATGACTCATGCTTAGTAGCAGAACACTGTAGCCACTGAAACAGCACAGCAGGTAAACCACTTACATACTTGCAAAAAGCTGACACTACTGATTTCTGCAGAGTATAATGAAATCCAGGCAATTTCACCCAGAAAGCTGATACATAAATGCCAAAAAGATCAACTTTCATTTTCCTAGTAGATGCCCATGCGTGATGTGACTGTTCAGACCTCATCGTCGAGTAACTATGAAGCAAGGGAATAAAGGTGCTTACTAGTCAAATTGCAACACTGTACTAACTTTCTAAAGCATATGCCCTGCTCTCTATTGGCCATACGGAACGAGGTCAATGCTCAAGTGGATGAGTTATTCAGCTAAGCCTACAGAAAAAATTTGTCGGCCCTTCCACTCCGTGAAGATGGTTAAGCAGCGAAGCTGAAACGTACGGCCCCGATGTTTATCACTGGGTTAATCCCAAGGGTTCATTAAAGAATTTCTCAATTATGAGGTTATACACACGTTCGGCTGCGACGGAGAGAACGACGTCATTGACGGTATGCCCACAGTCCGCCGTTGTCGCTTGCATTTGATGTCTCAAGTTTGCTCGGCGGCACTGGTTAGCAGCATTCGCCCGCCATTGCCGCTTGTGATTGTTCGAAATTAAATTGCTTTAAAATTAAATCTATCTGTTACATAAGACAATGAATGGCTCATACCCCCTTAAGCCACGGCTCATACACCGTAAATGCGGCCTCCCCATTACGACAACAGAAGAGAAGTGAAATTCTATGCTGGAATGATGAGCGGTAACGCAGCCAGCTGTGGAAGCAGACGATGACGATGAACGCAGGAGCAGTGGCATGAGCGCATGCCAAGCATAAGCACGAGCGCACTCCGAGGGGCAACAACGAGCCAGCTGCGGAAGAAGACGACGACGACGCTCAAGCCAACTGATGATGATAGTTTTCTGTACACAGGCGATTTCGCCTAGCCATATAAAGGTTCGCTTTAAAAATCTGCATGGATTCTCATATTTTCTGTTTTCCATATCCATGGTTGCATACTCTAAATGGACTCAAGCATAAGGAGGCACCATGTAATAATACCATACATGATTTAGTGTTAGCTAAGGATCAGTTGTCGTTCAAGAGATGGATCAGCTCTTGGTGACATTCCTCACTGATGCCAAATTCGCAAGTGCTTGGTGACATTTTCCTTCATGGTATGCTAGTGCTGGACAGGATATTTGGGCACCAATGGCAGCCATATGGATTCGGTGGAACAGGAGCTATTGGTCACATGTTACAGGGCCCACCTAGTTCCTGTTAGTCTTGTTTGTGTGTCTCCCCACAGTGTACATATGTCACAGCTACAATTTTACTAAGCTATTTTGTTTTCCTTATTGACGTTTACCTTTTACATTCTAAAGAGGTGCTTGGGCAGAGCGATAGCTGGAAAGCTTTGCACCTGTAGCTACAGCAAACCCCTTACGTTACCATTTCAGACAGAAAGACTGCAAAGTTTACACAGTCAGTATCATTTCATACTGGTAATATGAAAAGCATAAGAAACTACGCTATGCTAAACTAAACTATGCTACGAAACTATGAAAAGCATAAGAAACTTTTTCTTAGGGATGGTGCACAGGGTGAAAAATTGTGGACGAATAGTGATGGTATGTTCCCAGCACTCTTGCCACACCTTGTTGGCAGTGCAATGTGCAGACAGGTTCCAGAGAGCCGAGAGGATGCTCTTGAGTGTGGCCTCCTTGCGGGCCTCCATTGAGGCTGCCATGAGAAGGGGCACAGCACCCACCTCCCTCAAGGTCTCGCGGCTTGTCGAGTCGGCTCGCCAGGACAGGTTGCGTAACACGCTGGCTGTCACCTGCATAAAAGCCATGAGCATGTCATTATGTTTTGCATTTTGTACTCGTTTTCGTGTTTACCAATTCACATTTGTATTTCATTCTTACACTGTGTGCCATGCTGTAAGAACTATACTGTTGATCGTTATTTACGCCAATAAGGAATAAAGAACAATGATCATCACATAATCATCACATCATCATGACAACATGATGATCATTACCAGACAGCTGCCATAGCAACACTGACAGTGTCAGTGATGCAGCTGAGAGGTGCCTATGAGCATAGCTCAGCGAACACACTCACAAGTCGACTCACTCAGGCTCTCTCAAGCTCACTCAGACTGGTTTGTGAGTCCAAGTGAGCCTGGCTGAGTAGAATTTTGGTAAGCCTGAATCCAGGTGAGGCCAGCTGAGTACAATTTTGGTGAGCGTCCTAGTTACCGTGCGCAGTAGCATTTTGGTGAGTCAGAGTCCAAGTGAGCCTTAAACAAAAAAATTTATATTGTGAGTGAACAGTAATGCAAAGTAATGCATGCTATGGAGCTTGAAATATGTACATCGACAGAGAGAGATGGACTCTCAGAGTCCAAGTAGGCTAGATTTAATTATTTGAAATCTATAGCTTTATGAAACCATTTGTTTGTAGTTGTTTGGTCAAAGGCACAGGCTATATTATTATATTTTCTTTAAGGCGGTTCAACAGCTTACTGTTTGAATATATTTGATTCAGGCAATCTTGTTACATCATGTTTGTTTCATCTACTTCATGTGTTATTATGGTGACGTTGCATTGTGGTAAGTCTTGAGAACTTGTGAACACAGTCATATTATGTTTCTTTCATTCAGTAGGACATTCAAGCACCTACCTGCCCAACGTATCCTTACAACATTTTCCTTATACCAGCTTCCTTATACCATTTTTTAGATTCGGTGCTCATGCAAATCAATGTTAAAGCTGCCGGGGATGAGGAAGTTGCTGTGTTAAAGGCTTCTTGCTTTTCAGCCTCCAAGAGTTGTATTGAAGGCCCCACTGGGGGATTTATCAACTCTAACGCCAGAACTACTACTACAACTGATGTCACAAGCAAAATTACACAGTGCCATGTACGAGATTTGAGCGAACTTGTTATTTCCCTGTACATTTGCAGGGCTACTACATCGAGAACTTGGTGGTTCTGAATCCTGCGTACTACAGTGTAAAGTATGTGGCATTATCGATGTGACGTCATAGTCAGCATTCATGCTGTCAATCTTTTCGACATTGTTTTCCACCAGACTCCTGAACCTCTGCACTTCCTCTATGTGGGTCTGTACCATGTTTGAGGCTGATCCCCATCATTGTCATGTATGCCGCCTTTGTGCTGCCAACACTGTTTTCACGAGCATAACAATGAAGAATTGCACACCAACACACCACCATCTCATCAAGAACAATTTCTATGCGACACACATAATGTAATACTCATCTACTAAAGTACTGCTCCTTCTGGCCTCAGAAATGCATACACAGATACCAGTGCACTCAGAGTGTGTGGAGCAGAGAGCCTTGCACTAATTGCCCAGCACTGTTTTTGCACAATAGCTCAGCAGTTAGCATGCTTGACTCCCAAATGCACACTGCTTCACTGACACGGGTTCAAATTCCACTGTATGCAGGTGTGATGTTTACTTTTTCTTCAGGATACAGCAATGACAGCTGGGGATGAGTAAATGGCCTGAAAACGAAAAAAATTGTCGTTGTGTGTTTTCGATGATGACAATGGTCGTTGTGAGCGTAACGGAATAGACAGACGAAAGGTTCGACGGACAAGGAAAACCCAATTTTGAGCACCTAATTGCTGTCACAGTAAAAGACGATAATTGGCCAGGCATTAGCTCAGAAAGAATGTTCCCGACCGTGACAGGACGACGGTATTCCACACCACTGACCAGCGACCACTGGCAATCGCCACCGACAATAAAGGTAGACAGCCCGCAACTACCAATCGCCCACAAGTAATTAACTTGCGTCTATGTCTACCTGGCTCAGTGTTTATTTTCAGTCTTCCATCAAAGCCTCCTTTTGCAAATAATATTGCAATGAAAGTAAAAAAAAAAGCACTTTCTTACCTGACGCAGGTCTTCACTGGGTGAGTGTAGCTGTGAGACTAGGGCACGCATGAAGCTCTTCATGGAACAGAGCAGGGCCTTGTTTGTGCCATCACCAAAGGTCAGGTTTGTCAGTGCCATGCCGGCGTATCGTCGCAACGTCACACAGCTTGGCTCAGCTGTGTTGCCATGGCTTGTCTGGTCCACCTGGATCAGCTCTGCTATTGCTTGCAGACCTCCTGTTTGACATAATGCACAACACACAGTCAGGAATACACACAACTGTCGTACCATGCATACAAATGTCCATGTGGATGACGAACATTAAATAATTCATTTGCATTGTCTCATGTATATGGTCGCCATACATAGTTTCATCTAACAGAAACTGTCTTGTCTAACACATGCAAACACTTAATTTTTGCCTCTTATCAACCAACTAGAGTCACTGAATGTTAATTACCGTAGCAAAAATGCTTGCTTTAAGTTCAATGACCGAACTTGGTTGTTAGGATATAGAAATATTCTATAATGTCTAAGGTGTGTACTAAGATATAAACCAATGTCCTAGGTCGATTTGAACTAGAGTTACAGCCCATCAAAGTTGCCAGAAGGAAATGCTATCTTGATATGTGAAACAGGACTAATTAAAAAAACTTCTAAGAAAGATTGCACTCAAAGTGGGCTTAGCGCTCACTTAATTAATTTATCTTTTCGGTAAAGAAAGAATTATTACAATAGCTAAAATGGAACAGAAGTTATTTTCTCTCTCCGAAATTGCAAGTGTGACAAAATTGTTGTTCTGCGAAATTAGGGAAAAACATTTCAAAGCATCTTTATTGGAACATAAGCTATAAATTCTCATGGAAATGATATGTTCTGGAATATTATGAAAGGATTCTTACAAAATATTCAGAGTTTTGGAGACATGAAAATGACAGAACTGAGAATAATTTTTGGGCCAATTCTCAGTCCTTAAGAGGAGCTCCCCCTTAAAACAAACTGATCATTGCAGCTTCTCAGCCTTCAGTACCAAAGTATAAAAAACTTGCCAATGTAAAAGACACCGCAACTGCAAAAAACTGGGCTGTTTCAACCGAAGGGCAAAGCACTGGCAGTAATAGCAAGGTATTGCGTTGTACTTGAACTCCTAAGACGGTGTTCTAACTATACACTGGTGCGATAATCTGGCCTGACACAGCACGCAAGGCAATTGTTGCTGGGCAGCAAGAACAGTGCCCTGGCAGTTATCAGGTGTCTCACAACACTGGTGCGACGAGGAGCACCACCACTGGCGTTGGAGGCGTATCTCGATGACGCACAAGATGTGACCAACAGCGAAATATTAGATAACTTCAACTAAAAGGGGCCCTGAATCACCCCTCGGGCTTGGTGAATTAACACAGTTCGCGGGTAGCATACGCTGCGGTGAACATCTCAGCCAAGTTTTACTGTCGTATGCGGTGCGTGGAGCTCGCAAGCGGAGCGGGAAGTCACCTTTCTCTCAAATGTTTTCATTTCAAGAGAAGCCACGATCCTTGCTCTTTTCTCTGTGCATTATTTCGTAACAAAGCACATTCTAATATGCGGCTGCTATTGGTCGCTGCGGTCGGCTACACCGCGGCCACCACGGGGTACTGCCACGAGTCCACTGGCTGAGCGCACTGTGGCTCGCTGAGGACAACTGCATTTGGCTTACGTTTAGCACATCTTAGGCACCAAAATCAGAAGTCGTGGCGTCTACGTTAACATCCAAACTGAAATTTGAACTGCGCGCCACGGTGACATTTCGAAGGCAGAGAGTTGTGGCCACGCCCCACTCCGCCATCGCAGTGCAATGCGTTGAAGAAGGAACGGGAGCACAGCGGAAGCCGTGTTCGATTGCCAATAACTCCGCTTCTGCTGAATGCATTGAAGTGCTTTTTGGGGCAATTTTCTGAAATAGCCTATTTTCACTTCAAATGCCTTTCTTCACTTTGATAAAGAGTGGTTCAGGGCCCCTTTACTGAGACTAATAGATACACACAGCAGCTCAGGAGGAACTAGTGTGCTTATAGTGCGCATGCGCAGAATGCTCATGCCTGCAGCGGAAGGCAGAACGCTGTCCTGGCTCCACCACCAAGCTGAGTGAGTGAAGTGCTAATGATGTGTTCACTTCGGTCCATCATTTTTGCAGCCAAATGCATTCCATGTCTCTGGAAGCCCTTTCATCGATAGCAATACAGCACGACAACAGTTATGATGGTGGGAATGCGCCTCGAGCGTCCATAGAATTGCAATCTCCAATAGAAGATAATATTGCTCTGCTTCACTAAACTTGTGAGCAGCCAGCAACAGGGGAGCAGCAAATGCAAAAACATGCAAAACAACCGTACACATGCTTTTCCATAGAAAAAGTCAAGCCTACCTACAAGCACAGCTTAACCCTTTCCGTACTGAAGGAAATCGTGAGAAGTGTACCAAATTTCCCAGCACTTTTCAAAATCATGACTTCATGACGACTACACTCATCATCGGCTATATTGGTACAAATTCTGGTGACGACTCTCTTCAGCAGCAGAGAAAGGATTAAACTGGCCTTCTCCCATTGCATGAGCACCATGTAGCACACATTTGAGCCTAACAGGCTGCAACACTCTGGACATCTGTGTTTGTTGCAAGACTGTCCTGCTATGCCACACAAACAATGCAAGAGTCTCATGTAACCCTGTGCACAATGCCAAGATGAAGCTCAGCTCCCGGAAACTTGCACGTGATCTTGACATCAGTGTCATGTCTATACAGAACGCCTTTTGGTAGAACCAGCTTATTTCTGTGTGCTTGTTATGGGCACTTTAGCATCTGTGTTATGGGCACCTTGGCATCTGTGCTTATGCAGACAACACTGGGAGGTCATTCATGCAATGTAGAAAAAAAGTAATAATCAGACTTCTCAGAGTCCTTTGGTTTTCTACTCATTTTCTGCCATAGCAGCAGGCTCTCACAATAGACAACCCATCTTCTAAAGAACAGGTTCTTCCTTGTGATGCACGTGCCATCTTCATCCACTACTGTATTACGTGCTGTGTCCTCTTAAATACATGCAGAGACACCACGACTCTCGGAGTCTGCATGGCACACAAAACCCTGCACAAATTGCAAAGCAACAAAGCTGCATGATAAAGCAGTGGTTAGTGTTTGCAACTCCCAACTACACATTGCCACAGGGGCATGAGTCCAATCCCCAGTAGTAGTTGTGGTAGTGGATTTGGTTTTTCTTCACTGTGTGGCAAGGGTAAAGCTGAGGATGAAAAAGTTGCCCAAGGACGACATGATAACAACATAACAACATTACGACAACAATGTACAGAAAGGATGGACAGATGGATGAACACATGGATGGACACATGGATGGACACAGCAAACACAGTTTCAGTTTTAAATTGCTTGCACAATTAGACATTGTTTACATCGCCAGACCAGCGATCTGGCCTGATGAAGATGAAGGGAAGACGATAACGGCACACCTGCTTGGCCTGTCGTGGACCAGGAATCAAATTCCAAATAATGAAAAACAAGAGTTTTGTTCTCTGCTGACTACGTCTACCAAGAAAACATAGTGATGATAAACATGGTACTAATGCATAATATTGGTGAAAGACGCTGCAATAAATTAAATGTAGGACGTGCCCTTAACAGCTTGTAGAAAAAAAACTCACCAAGTTGGCACATGGCATGCCTGTGTTCTTCATCAAAGGACAGCTTCATGAGAGCTGCGATAGCTGATCCCGGATGCTGGTCACCAGCTTCTGAAAAATGAATACGAGAGACCGTCAGCCCCTAATCAAATGCACTTATCAGTCCACACCACCGAGTGGCTGTCGTACCCGCCATAGACACACTGCAATTCTTCCGAAGTACAGTGGAATCTCGTTCATGCGATCTTCACGGGAACCGGAAAATAAAGCGTATCATCCAAAAATCGTATTGTCCAACAAAATTGTATTATTGGGAAAAGAAAAAGAAACATATTATGCTGAATCGTATCAACGAGTATCCACTGTAGTTGGACTTGTGAAAAAGGGGAGAATATGTAGAGGTTGTTATCATCAATGCCACAAGATGGTAGGCAGCATCCCTGTGTTATGTGCATATATGCTCTGGTTCGAAAGTAAAGGAAGGCATTCTCCTTCATACCCCCACATCTTGCACATAGTTGCATGCGGAGTCCCAAATCTGATCTAGCAGCAGCCACGATCAGGCTTCAAGTTGGTTCTGGAAGTGATGACACTGTCCAGTAAGTGACTTTTCTGTGACATTTTAATGACATCTACAGGTCAGACTTGCTGCTTACTGCAGTCTCCTAAAGTGGGCAGTAGATGGCACCACTGTTCAACCTTTTAAATCACTTTTATGAAAAGAGACCACACCACCACTAAATCTGCTGGTTAGACTCACCATTCTGGTTGGGCTCAGCGATGCATGCCTCAAGGTCGTGCAGGTAGTCACAGAAGTCTCGAATCTGCTCCAGGAGACGCAGAACTCGAGCCTCGCGGCGGCTCTGACGGTCATCGGGGTGGGCGTGAACGACGTTATGCAGTGCCTGGCTGGCCCGCAGCCGAAGCTCTCGCACAACTCGTCGCTGTTCAGCCTGGCTCTCCTGCGAGTCCCCTTCCTGCTGCTGGCTGCTGCCATGCAGAAGTTGTATGAGCAGAGGCAGGCAGCCTGCAACACCAGAAAGCAAGGACAGCATATAGCTGCGGCTTCATCTCACCAAAGCAACCAGGCAGACCCCAGACAACCAAATGGATAGTCTTCTTAAAACAAATGGAAAAGTTAGTTTATTATCCCACAGAAAGCCCAATACTGACATACATGCATATTTTTTACTTGACGCCAGAGCTTGCTTTCACACAACATGCACCACAACAATCGGTCTTTTCGATTTGCCATCCCAGACTGTCTAGGACTGCAAGAGGCTCTGATTTCAGCCGATGAGTGTTGGCGTATGCAATGTTTCTGGCAGTCCTGGGCAGTCCAGGACAACAAAACGATACCTAATATTTCATATAAAGAATGCACATCAGTGTAGAAAGAACAACTCACTTACAGGTGAAGTGGAACACATATATCAGATCAATGTAGTACTGCACAATGAATGCCAACAGCTACAAAACTTTTTGTTATTCTTTCGATGCAACAACTACACATTAGTCAATGGCGATATGCCAATGATCTTACTGTAAAAGATGTTCTCCAATGCATGACACAAACAGACAGTGCCAGTTATCTCATTTCCAAGCTTTACACACACTTCTGCTAGGAGTTCTATCAAATGTTGCATAAAGCCACAACATGGGCTTGACTGATGAAACTAATATGCTAGTGTATTTTTCAAAGTAATTACACTTTCTAATGAAGCTGATATATTTTGCATTACACTGATTGCTGGGAAGCTGCTCCTTTCTGTTTAACAACAAATCTTCCAAAGTGATCACCACTTACACTGAACAAATGTGGTATCACACATTCTCTCCTGATACACAGCCTATGGTGTTGGCTTAGCCACTTCTATCTCACACCCCTGTAAAGTAAAATGAATACCTGCCAACAGCCCACAACTAGGAGTCAAGTTTTAAACATTCCTGCTTCAACGTTGAAACCTTCCATGGGTGAAGCATCATGCTGATTGATTTGAGAAGCACCATAGTGGGAGTTTTCAGATTGACATCAACCCACACGGGGTTCAACACTAAAATTTCAACATGCTGACATTTTCACATTCTACCCCAATCAGGCAATTGCATAGGGAATTCCATGTGCAAGCTTGTGCTTATCAACACTGTGTCATAACACCTTAGCAACTGAACCACTGTAGTGAATGAGCTCCCATGCAACTCAGCAAGCACTTTCCTTACACTGTTGCCTAGGTTGACTTACCGGACTGTCTCATAGCTAGACAGCTCTCCTGGGAACCTGACATAGTGAGCAACGTCCGACTCAGGTCATCCTTGTCATGTGTTCCCAGCATAGACAGCAGAGAGTATACCATCTCCACCTGCAAGTTTGTTTCCCAAACAACACTGTGAAGATCCACATTAAAGCAGCATGGAGCCATGGAAGCAACATTGTATGCCTGCTCCCTGACAGTACTGCCAGGAAGGAAAAAAGGAGGAAGGTCCAGTAAATGTTGAAGGCAGGTACTCAACACACAAGGTTGTCTCAATTGCAATCATATATGCGATCTGAAGTTTCCTGGCAATATAACACATACCATACGAGTTCTGTAACACCAGAGATACTTCTTTATGCACTTAATATGCTTCAAGTGCTATGTACCAATACTTCTTGCCATAATGGATGCTCTTATTCACAAGATGACCTCTAGACAACTGTAATGATCCCTTCTCAAAGAGGCAAATATACCTGAGGTGTGACACAATAGTTCACCTCACTGGCACTAGCAGTCTTTCTCAGAAAATAAAATTCATGAACGCCATTTTCAACTGTGGATGTAATTATATATAATAACCAATAATATTTCTACCAATACTTAATTAAACCTAGCAATTTTCATATCGCAACCACAATGATAAAGAATGTTACTGTTTTACTTGCTCCAATCTGTCTGACAATGTTCAACGCACCAGTGGCAGGTTTCTGGACCTTACAATCACAGGAAACTCTGTCCTGTTTAGCATCAAGGTGATGCATGACAGCGTAATTCCTTACAATTCACATACCCTAAGTTCTGCCCATTTCTATTGATACTTTACTGTGAATAGTTCCTGCAAGTCTGAATGGACCAGGCACCATTGAAAATGTGGCAACCGAGGATGTTACCTTCGAGCTTAGATGACGGGAGTGTGGTCGCCGACCCCCATAGTAGCTTGCACTCATCCCGATGCCAAATGTTGGCCCTGCCATGTAGTCCTCATCAGGAAAGCCATGAGAGCCGTCAACGGCACCACTCACACCCACACTGGTTGGCAAGCTCCGCCAGAGAACTAGAAAAGGAAAAGAATGTGGCAAATGAAAAAAAAGAGCCATGCAATCTAGTAGCAGCAGCAGTGTACTATTATGGTTTCATCACTGCAATATTTACAATTACTTTAACGTCACAAAAGCAGTGTAGAGTAACTCGATAGCTTTAGTCTTGCTTTATTACGAAATTGAAATGCACCTGGTTGCATGATAAACATTTATGTCCAACAAAATGCATGAGGTGCAAGGTGGCTACCAATACCATGTTATCGCACTGCCACATGCATTCCCCTGAGCAAATACAGCATTGCTAAAGCACTCTACTGAGTACTGCACTAGAGAGCAGAAGAAGAGGAAATGCAGGATGGAAGTTAACCAGGTTACTCTTGGTTCACTACTCGACATTATCGGAAGAGAGGGAAGGAGGACATAAAGAAAAGAAGAAATTTGTTAAAAGGTACACCCATCTCCCATTTATCCAGCCATTGTTGCTCATGTGTACCATTTTTCAGATACCTCGATCATCATTAGACGCAAGGATTAGCATGTACCCGTGAGATAGCTGAAGCATACTCTTACGTGTGGAAAGACACAGACAAAAGAGACTAATTACACAGTGTTTACACTGAAGCCAGACCGTCAGGCAGATACTCGCTCACGCCAAAAGCCCAGACACTCAATCGTCTTTCTCGTGGCGGTTCATCTCTTAAGCATCTGTCGATGGTATCAAGATACTACCCCCGGCGGCAAAAGGTGCCGTCCCGGTGCTGTTAAATATCTAAGCCGCATGGAGAGTAGTAAGGCTTGAGTCTGGCGACGTGGACAATGTCACTGGTTGTCAGAGCGGATGACGTAGTGGGCATGGCTAGAATGATTCACAGGTTACATCAGTCACTTGGTGGAGCACGCGATACGGGCCTGTGTAACAGGATAGTATTTTTTTTTTCAGGAAGGCCAGCTTTACAAGATGGTGACCAAAGCAACACGAAGGTGCCGGGCGAAAAATGGACGTCACGGTTATGGAAGTCGTAGCAGTGCTTCTGTTTGTCTTGAGACACTTGCATCATCATAGTCACAAGCACGCGCAGGTAAGTGTAAATCAGCATTCCATTAAACTAACAAAGGATGAGTGTTTGTATCTGAATCATATGTAATCACACGCGTTCGGTGTATAGGTGGTAAATTAAAGGTATTGGTTGTTTTTCTTCTATCTTTGTCCTGGCGTGCTTCACTTTGCATATATTTGTCTCGGGTCTGTATTAGCCTTTCAGTTGAATGATAGAGCTTGTGTCATCCATCGACCACCTCTATGCCCACCTCTGACAATACAACGTAGCAGCATCAGTGAATAAGCGTTGCAGTAGAATAATATTAGAAGCTCAATATTCAGGAGCAAGTAATTTTACTGATTCTCACAGCTGTCTCAGTTTGTGAAGAAATGGTCCAACAAAAAGAAGGTTGCGCATGCGCCAGAAAACACATTCACTCATTCCGTTTCATAAAATTTAGCTGCCAAGAATTATCTAATTATCCAGAAAGCTAAGATTGCATTGAAGATTCAAAACACTGAAATAGCAGACTATCTACAGCATATACGACAAACTTTCTTAAATGGAAGTTTCAACCAATGATGGTGGAAATGGATGAAGCGAGTGTCAAATTGTCACTATTTCCTGCTTCCTCTTGACCACATACTGGGTCGTGACGTCACAATATAGTAGAAACGAAACAGAAACTGACTGTAGACAAGCCATTGCACATATTAAATTATTAAGGGTGGTATGAGGCTTAATATTATTTTTTCTGATGTTTAGAGGTAACGGACCTTCATTTAAAGCATTTTGAGACCTGAAGAGATCATCGTTTCCTATGGCGCAAGCAACCTGTGCATGTTTTCTGGCATCAATCAGCCTTTACTACTTCCAAATCCATTTGTTCCTCGAATGCAAAACTAGTGCTGTACAGCTTGACTAGCACAATATGATGTAATAGGTGACTTGTAACCCCATGTACACTCGTAGCCAGCTGCCAGAAATAACTATGCTACAAAGCAAGTCTAACAAGTGTAAGATGCTCAAAGAACACACAAATGTGAGGCACAATCCGGTGCAGGGGATGGAACATTAAAGAACAGAGGCGTCATGTACTGCTCTCTGAATGCGGGAAGTTAAAAAAAATGTAAGATGATTCCATTAATCGTGCATCAAATATCACTTTCAAGCTGCCGCTCCTTTGGTCAGTCTAGGTGTACCAAAAGAGATCTTCCATATAAGGTCACGTTTTCCCTGATTCAAAGTTGCTCAAGAAAGCATTTCGGTGAACTGATTATTAACAAAAGGGAAGCTGTAAAATGTGTCAGAGAAAATGAGTGACAGCTCCAGTTCGTTTAGAAAGACAACAAAACTGTATTACTGGGACTGATTACACAAATACAATTATAGCTTGTTCATCGGGGGCTGCTCGCTTAAATGCGACCCGTGCCATTTGTGCCTCTGAGCTTATTGCCTCTTCGATTTATTCCACTCGGCTCTTCGGCAGAGGTTAACTTTGCCCCCAACCAGGCAAGATCTGCACATTGCCTTTCAGGAATGTTTCTTGGAGGCACATAACACAAAACATCACAAATGGTGTGGGTAGACCACATATATCTTGACATATTTTACATGATGCCCTGTGCTCTATCCTGACAAATATGACATGAAGCAAACTAAAATATTAACACGCAGGTTCAAATGCATACAGTGGAGCAATGTACTTGTAGTATTCATCAAATAAACTACAACCATGGAAAATGTATGGCAGGTGCAGGAAACAGATGGAGGAACATGAAGGCACATAACAATTGTCAACTACCTGGGATCTGGGTGCAAAATAATAATAATAATAATAATAATAATAATAATAATAATAATAATAATAATAATAATAATAATAATAATAATAATAAACTCGTGGGCAGCTTTGCCCAAAGCACAAGGTAGTGAAAGCAAGTGCCAGCACAACCCTGGAGGACAACAGCTTATGATTCTGAATATGGTATCACAGAGATGATGCTATGTGCACATCATAAGAGCACCCGCAGAAAGAGCCACCAAACTCAAAAAGCATGAGACTGCTCAACTTCTATCACACACATACAGGGTGTTTCAGCGAACACTTTCAAAAAATTTTAAAGGTTGCCTATGGCAGATAGCACAATTCTAGTTCATGAGCTGGTCTACTCGAAGAAGCAGACATTACTTGCATAAGAAATTGAAATGCATATACGAATAATTAACAAAAATTCACTAATTAGGTTTTTAACTAATTAACTGATGGCCCGTATTGCAATTTACAAATTGTAGCCGTGGAGTTCGCAAGGCGGATCCACTTGGAAATAATTCTCAGGATGACACCAGTTTTGAGATATTAATTCCCGAACTTTGCGGAGAAATGCATTAGCGTTCCAGTTAATTTCGTGCTTCAATGCATAAAGAAACGTTTTGTTAAGAAACTAACTGGAACGCCAATGCATTTCTCCACTAAGTTCGGGAATTCATATCTCGAAACTGGTGTCATCCCGAGAATTCGTTCCAAGTGGATCCGCCTTGCGAACTCCGCTGCTACAATTTGTAAATTGCAATATGGGCCATCAGGTAATTAGTTAAAAACTTTATTATTGATTTTTTGTTAATTAGTCGATTATGCATTTCAATTTTTTGTGCAAGTAATATCCGCCTCTTCGAGTAGACGAGCTCATTAACTAGAATTGCGCTATCTGCCACAGGCAACCTTAAATAAATTTGGAAGTGTTCGCTGAAACACCCCCGTATATCTCTCTGACACACTTTCAGCAGCACAAAACAAGGTGCACTACTTCCGCACATCATACTTTCATTTGAGTGAGCCAACAAAGACAGCAATTTCCTTCTTACAAAAAAAAAAGTTATCTAGAGCTTCAATAGCAGTGACCGTGCTTCCTTAAAATCACATCCCAAACTTCTATGACTGTGCACGTTGCTGCATGCCGACACTGTGGTATACCTAAAAAAGCTAGATGGACATTTGCATTTTGCACCCAACCTAGCCTTACCATGCCAACACTAGTTTGAATTCTGGTGCTGGCACCTTTTTCCCCATGTGCCAGCTGTTACCATGCTAGTTAGGTACAGATATACACTATCTAGCACCCGCAAATGGTTCCACTGAATTGATACACTGCTCCAAGATTAAGTATTTATTATGCGCTTGGGAGGAAAAGTTGTTTAACACTTACCTTGGTCATCAGCCCAATCTTCTTGGCAGAAAGGACCTGCCATGTGCTCTTCTGAAGACAAGCCCATGCCATTCCTCAGCGGAATGCCAACTCCTGTTGGACTTTGGGGCAGTGACTGAAACGCAGCAAACATGAAATAGAAATAAGCCTTTGAAATAAGCCTTTGATTGGAATACATAATAGTTGTAAACCTCTGCAAAGAGCATTTCGGCCATTCCAGAATGCTCATAGTCGAATGTCTGACACGAAAGAGCTGCATTGCATTGCAAATGTCCACAAAGTGCAAATGCTAATATGTTCCAACGAAGGAAAATATGATAACAAGTGAACTTTTTCCAGAAACTTTTGGTGCCTGTTAAATTTTGATAAACCCCCTTGTCAAGCAATCTCCCATCCTTCAAAAGCACAAAAGACATGCACTAAAAGGGCAATTAATGATGACAAAACAAGCTCCAAAACGTATATTTGCGTACCAAAAGTGCTACACAAGAGATTTTAAGGTTGCTGTAGTTATCGTGGCCATCTTCATTTTCAAAACAGACTTAAAAGAGTATGTACCATTTGTCCACAGAAGTGGTACACAAGGAATCGCGATGGCGTGTTGTTGTTGTTGCTGTCTTAAAGAATAGAGGCATACAGCTGGAGAAACGCTAAAGGAAGGAATTATTGAAGTAATGCAGCAGTACATCAAACCTAATAGAAATCGTCGGGTTTAATAACAAAAGAAGAAAAACATTTTACTGTGCCACAGCAACGTCAGAAACAGATCTGAATGGCTGCCAGTAGAGTTATTAGACATCTCGGCACTCGTACTGTGATGACCGGAAACAGTGTTCACGCGTGTGTGTAGTTAAGGAGCACGGTACAATGCCCCGTGACAGTGGCCCTTTCCAATTTGTTATATGCTTTGCCACACTATTTCTTTCCATATGCTTCCCTGCACAACAATACTGTATTGCGGCAAAGCTGACTTCGAGAACCGGCCCCTACGGAACGCATATTCAACCCTTGCTGCACATGCACTCCTAAAGGCTTGTCTCGTGCGTGCGTGCGTGTGTGTGTGTGTGTGTGTCGAGGTTGTGGCCGTTTTTCGGTAGATTTATGGTCATGCCTATGCAATAAGGAAGATTGGTAGGAATTTGGGAGACTACCTGGCAAATTGGAAGAGTTAGTAGGTAGGGGTAGCTTGTACTGCAATTCCATTCACAGCACGCAAAGCCACCAACAAAAGTGTACAGAGCAGTGCTGCGCCATAAACCACTTAATTGTTCTAGATGAACCTTGATTGTCCAGGGTCTCCTGTTGGCAACTACAATGTTTTACACACAAGTTCATCCTGTCTGCTGGAATAAGGAATTTAGCCAAGTTTAGGCAAAAAAATTTAACAAATCTTTCAATATAGATCTTTGAAGCATTGGGACTGTAGCTGTACATATCAAGATATCACTGCAGAATCAGCAGCATTCACAAAAGCACTAAACTTTAAAATGTGCAGCATTAACCACCGCAAAGCCACTTAAGTCCGCGCTCGTTGTACTCTAGATGATTAGTCCTTTATTGATTGCATCGAACAGTGCCTGCTGCTCTTTCCGGTTGTTTGGCAGTACTACAATGTTTTACACTTACAAGTCGTTTTGTGCACACGTCATCTCGGTGGCTCCGTTATGTTTGCTTAGCGACGGCCATAATAGGATTTGTATACCTGTTGGAATAATGCGGCGGAACTTTCGTTTAGCTTACATAAGGGGTTTACTTCGGGCGATAAGAAGTTCTTGGGTAAAGGCGGCGTTTTTACAAATCAATTCGCCAAGTCAATATCAATTGATCGATAATTGATAAACAATCATAAATTCCGGAAAATTCACTTTGTGCTTAGACTGTAGCCAATACCCTGTACATATCTAAGATCAATAATCACGGGAAATGCTGGGGATATGATGGTATCTAGCAGCATGCGATCAATCAAGCTAAGCGGAAAATTCTGGGCATGACTTGGTAACTTAGCCTAGCCGAAATACGTGGCCAATACCTTGCGATATCCAATCAATAGCTAATCGATCAATAATCAATAAATTTCGGGAAATGCTGGGGATGACTTGGTAATTTTAGCCTAGCCCAAATACGTGGCCAATACCTTGCGATAGCCAATCGATGGCCAATCAATAGCTAATTGATAATCGAGCAATAATCAATAAATTTCGGGAAATGCTGGGGATGATTGGTATTGCTTAGCCTAGCCCAAATACGCGGCCAATAGCTTGCGATAGATAATCGATTGCAAATCAATAGCTAATCGATAATCGACAAATCTATAAATTCCGGGAAATATAAGTACACGGGTGTTTTCGCATTTTGCTCCCATCAAAATGCGGCCGCTATTCGTCCCCGTGTTTCTTTTCGCGCTATCTATTACCAATACCACCATTAATCCGTTGGATCCACGTCTCTTGAAGCTTTCGCTCTTTAGAAAACACATAGAATCCGAAGCCTTTGTTCCTTGTGTGGTTGTTGTACCACCAAGGAACGCAGCAGATCAATCCTTCTATCGCACGATGGCTCTACACGAACGATAAAAATTGCCAAAAAGCGTTCGAAACAGGACGCACAGGCACTCCGGGCAGCTTGAGCGGCCGGATGACTACAAGTACCAGCATGCACCGCGGCAGCGGTGGCGTCGTGAAACTGGCCGGTGGGATCGGTCTATTGAAAAACAAAATAGGCCACATTGTGGCACCATTGGGAAATAGCTCAAAAGTTCAGGGGCCATATTCACAAAAAAAAGTTCTCATGTTGCCAGAATTCTTCATAAGAACTGGTGCCAGTCAATTGCGTTGTTCGACATATTATTAGTGAAGGCAGCCTGCCAAATGACAACCAGCTTTTACGAATGAAAAGCTGTTGTGAATGAAGTCCTGAATACGAAGCACATATCTGTCGACACAATGAAATTGACTGAAAGATACAAAATGTTCAGTATGTTCTGATGCCCTCTGTTTTAATGATCATGAATTTCATGTACATAAAGTGTAGTAAACATGAAACTTCCAGCAGACAAAATAACATTGTGTCTGAAAGGAATACTGCAACGAGGCAAGGATTGAACCTTTTAATTCCAAAGTTCTTTTGTCAAAAAGTACAAAAGTTACAATTTTTTTTTATTGAAGAAAATTATTTCATATTATTTCCATACTCAAGATATGTATTAAATGTGCAGTATATCCCTTGCATTCACCACAAACATACCAAACATAAAGGACATCTGCTTCGAAAAAGATACTTTCCCTCAGGCAACATGTAAGGTTCGAGTGTAATTCTCTGAATGGATGATAACAAAAGAAATCTAAAGTATAGAAGAATATGTTCAAGTGTTGAAACTAAAATGTATGACGCAAACAAAGTTGACAAGCGCGGCTCATCTCTGGCAGCCAAAGCAGAAACAGCTGTGGCCTGAATGAGTATGGCTCGTATTTGGCAATATCAGTCGACACAATGAAACTGACTGAAAGAACCAAAACGGCTAGGGCGAGCACAGCTTGGGCTTGGTAGTTAATGGGCTCAAAGGAGGCCATTCCAGTACTCTAGACTAAACGAGAAAATTCCACTCACATGTCCGTGAAGAAAATGTGAAGAATCTGCCATGTTTATTGTTGTAGAGAATGTCCCAGTAGGGAAACCATGCACACTCCTGTTGTCATGCCTGAAGGCGCCAGTGTGATGAGTGGACATGTCTTCACTTGGACTGATGGACACATAGTTACTGTGCACCTGGAACGGACATGCCCCATTAGAATTTCGTGCAGAGACTCCCTACAACACCAAAATATTGTTTGAACATGCAAAATGAAAAAGCAAAAGCTTTCAGCTCCTTAAGAAAGTGCTAATATACATATATACATTTCAGCACAGCACACTGCCTAGCAAACTGCTTAGACACAAACGACTGAGGACTAAGAAAAAGTCCAATAATCTATACAGTATTGCAAAGACATAGAAAAATGAGAGTAATGCAAAATGCATGCAAAAGGAACAGTGAAAAATGTAGCAGGCAGGAAGTTTTCAATATAATGTTATCAAATGCAAAGAAATATTTGCCATTTTAACTGATTCCATTGGGCCAGTAATTATTAAGTTAGTTCATTCATTTTGGCAAATCATCTAAATAAATTGCATAAATATATCCAAGGTTGCAGAAGGCTCCAGCTGAAAGAACGTCATTGGTACCATCCTCGAATCTTGTACCCTGTTTTAACACCTGGGTCCATGTTAGCTGGGACACCATGTATTCGCTTGGTAAAAATTCAACAAACAAATAGCACGAATATTTGGATCTGTGTAAAGAAGACAAGACTTTTTTCCCAGGTACCTGGAGTCCTGGTGATAGAGGCCTCTTATTGTCAGTGCTGCAGATTTCTGTACCTTGCCACAGCTCAAGCCTATGGCACTGCTGAAGGTGATTCAAGTGATGTGAACTGCACGAGACAAAAGAAAAAACAAAAGGTAAGAAATTAGGTTAAATCATTCAACACTTTTCAATGACCTAAAAGCACTATAAGCATCAAACAAGCCATGTTAACTGAGAACTATGTACCAGTAATTTGTAGGTCAATGCAAGCTGCACTCAAGCTGCCCTCACGCTCACAAAGAATAGACTCGCACATGGCGCTCGGTACAGCGCAGTGAAGGTTTAAAATAAGTTTCTGAATATTTTCCTCTTGCATTGGGTCTTGATTTGAAAGTGTTCCTTGTGTTCACTGAGGGCAGAATATAGTGCCCACACCAAGAACAAAGCAGACACTGCAGTTCATTATTGGAATATTGGACACAGTGGAATGGGCTTACCCACATAATACTGCAGAATCAGGTTAGAAATATCCTCATCATCATCAGATTTAACACTGCAATGTCCCTTGCACCACATGTGATACAACATATTGAAGTCAGACACAGTCGAACTTCACTTCTTTCCGTGTGCTTATCGGCCATTCAGTCAATGCAGGCGTCCTGCATGTATTATTCGGACCTCGCTGCCGAGTGCTTGCAGGAAAAGAGTCCCTACGCACTACCGTACGCGTCGCGGAAGATTGAATGACTAATCGACCGGCAGGCGCCCGAGAAGTCCTCCCTCTTCTCCACGCCTCCCTCCTTTTTCTCTTTCTGCCTAGCGTGATATACGAGCAGCGCTGTTGTTGTTGATGCAGATCGTCGTAACGGAAAGGACGACGCCATCGCCAGTGGTGAGCCAAAATACGTAACAACGAGAGCAAACAAAACACCCTCGACTCTCTGACGCGCGCATTCGCGGAGTCTCCTCCGCTTAGCCCGGATGGACTCTCAGAGGGATGTATCACGGTTCAACGAACGCACAGCACCACGCTCACACACAAAACAGCACACGTCCGAGACGGCGGCGAGGACCGCGCGCGCATTGCCCGAGAAGAGCGAGCTGTCGCGGCGGATTTTCTGCGCTTCCCGGCGCCCTCCTCTTGCCGCGTCGCGTCGGCTGCTGGAGCCAGGGGTGCCTCGACGGCGCGATCAAGAGGGACTCGGCGCCAGTCTCAGCTGGTCGAAGAGATGAGCTGTGGGCGTCTCGTAGGCAGCAACGACGCGGCGGTACACTGTAGAATGTCCTGTTAGTGCGTTCCCTGCTTGTACGTTTTTACCAGTTATAACGCAGCCATAACCCACTCTAGAGGAAAAGCTCCCCACAGCGCCCACGTATTGAAATCGGGAACCGCACGGGCGCTTTGCTACCCTATGCAGACGCGCATGCGCAGACGATGAAATGCGATTCAGACGAGGCGCGCAAGCAACGCGATCTCGAGCCTCCGTCAGTATGGTAAGCGCAATCTAGTTAAGGCGCCTGCAAATGCAGCCTTTAGTACACCGTAAATTTTGCACCAAACTTTTCTAAATAGCCATCTCATCGTTCTGAAAAATATACCGAATGAACTTCAAACGTTGTCCGTGCGTAAGTGCTACGTGTAAGTGCTTCCTTTTGCATAATATTTTGAATATGTTTAGTGCTACAAAAATAAGTCGTAGCAACATGGCAGCGCCTATGCGGTGCCCGCTTTTCTTTCTTTTTTTTTTTTTGCCCAGCTTTTTCTCTAGAGTCAGTATACTACCTCTATGAACGCAGCTGAAGTATGATCCCCTTGAACGTGACGCTAAAGGCCTGCTGGGGAAATACTTATTTTCCAAGCTGGTATACCTTCTACTTTAGAGGTCCCGTGAAAGTTGGGGGGGTCTATAGTGCATGCAGCGCGCTACGCAATATCAACCAATGTGCGAAACACTGACTGCTCCATCAGTGAACAATCAGTAAAAAATCAGACAGATAAAATCAAAATAAACAATAAACATTAGACGCATATACTGGTATAGAGGACGAGGTATTAAATTTGATCAACACAAATGATTCTGACAAATACAGATAGCAGTGTAAATAAGATTGCAATATATATATATATATATATATATATATATATATATATATATATATATATATATATATATATATATATATATAGCACTTCACTAAGAAATTGTACCGGTTTTAGGAGGAAATCGCTACCTTTAAATTACAACTTCCGCTTTTAGCGAAGTGCCGCCTATAGCGAAACCATCCGATATCTCGCTGGCTTTGTTCCTCCTCTGTCAACCACGGGCGCAGAGTCATACTAAATTTAGGTAGGAAAACAGACACTCAGGGGAAGGGTGTGGGGCGGAGTGTCGCCGAACGGCATGCATATGAACACAAATTTTACAGATATGCAATCAGTGCTTTGCGCGTACACGAAGTGACAATATACAAAAACAGGCAGCGTGTGCTGCATTTTTGTGGTGCCCAAGCGGTACCAAACGAGTGTGCAGTATCCGCGTCCGATGGCGAGATACTTGAACCGCTTCGTTCCCGACAAGGAACTCGACGTTGCGCACATGCATGCAGGAAGCGAGAGCGCGGGCGGCACAGCTAGAGGACCATACAGTGTATCTCGCCAAAATACACCTCCCTTGTTTGTGTTTGTTTGTTTTCTTTTTCACCTTTTTGATAAAAACCAACGGGGCACTTGTTAACTTCGCTAGAGCGGGCAACTGGAGCGGCAAAAACGAAGCAAACCGCAAGACTGTGAAGAGCCCGCGACGCTGGACGCGAACACACCCAGAGCTCAGGGAAAACAAATCAATCAAAAAGGAAAACTGATCACGTACGCGGCGCTCGCGGCCCGATGCCTCGAACGCACGTTTCCTTCTTTCTTTCTTTGGTTACCTTTCGTTGCTCTCATTTCTTTTCACTGCACTCCACTACTATACAGTACGCGTATACGTTTTACGCGCGCCAACGGCTGCAACAATGCACGTATAGAGGAAGAAAAGGTGGCGAGCAGGGTTCCGAGCGCCGCGCACTGTCGAACGTCGGCTAACCTCGTATTGGCGGCGGCGGCTTTCTGCTCTGATAACTGCCTCCCTCGATTACAACGTGTAGTGTGTACGCTCGAGGGAGATGTGGCAATGCGAAGGGTTGGGGGGTGTTGGCAGGGCGCCCGAACGTTACAGTAAAACGCAGCAGACACACGCTTGCAGCCGGCTCACAGCGAAGCGGCAATGACCCACAGCGGGAAGGACCGAATAAAGAAAACAAAAACGGAGGAAGGGCGAGAGGGAACGGCACTATATGGCGCCAAATGCGAACGCTGCTGGCTTTAGATAACAATGAGCGGTGTCAGGCTGCCACATTGATCAACGTTTATAAGTATATCTATAAACGTTGACATTGATCGCATAAAAGCAGCATGTTGCGCACAACAGACAAAGAGAGCAGTGCAAAGAACAGCCCGATTAATGACCCCATCTATATATGGTCCATAGATAAATGTATCGATATTAGTATACCATAGCCAGGGTTTAATTTCCAGAGAGCACTTTCAACCAACTGCTGATTTCGGGGAAAGAGTACGGGGATACGTACTCACTTTGCTTGGCACCTGCTTATCGCCGTTATTACAAGGATTGATAGCCATTCGGAATGTTTCCCGACACCGAAACATGCGCTCTGACAATGCCACTGACCGAGACGAATAAATGTTGAGACGTCACCTCGGCCACAGGCGACGGTATATAGAGGAGTAGCTTGAGGCACGTGGCCAGTTTGAGTGCGATTTATTCAGTCAGATTTCGTGTCGCAGACAGAGCAACAGCGACCCCTGAATGCTGCATGGGATATACAGCTTGTTCCCACTTTTTCGGTACCCCAATTTTCACTCTCGGTCGGGTTCAGTGCAATCCGCGATATCGTGTGTGTTCAAAGAGCTCGCGATTTAAGATCTCTATCGCGTGTGCTCTTGTTGGTCGGCGCGCCTGTAAGACATCTATTCACGGAATTTTAGGACAAAGAGATGGTTTGAAAAGACTCAGTCCCGTCTTTCGCGCAGTTTTCCAGAGTATGCCTCCTCATCAACTATCCTAACTCGAAAACCGTTGACAAGAGCCAATTAAAATCGGGGCAGTAGAGCAGGACAAGGCAAAACCGTTGAATAAGAGCAACAGCACCGGGACGTTACTAGCGAAGTTAAAAGGCTACGCACATGTGTTCTGAGAGCTAGAGCGCGAGTGCACGCAGGTACGGAATGGCTGCGCTTACGAGTCCACCCGGTAACCTAGCGCGGCAGGCCAAAGATCGCTCCGTTAACCCCAGGACAGTAGGACAGGATGAGATATGACAGCACGGCAGGACATATGACAGCACCACAGGACGACATATGACAAACCGCGACCGCACAGCAGCAATGTTGGAAACTCAGCGAGAAAGCGAGTTCTTTAGTCACCTTTCTGGAGCCTATAAACGGCTTTGTTAGTGACTTTTTTTAATGGCGTAAGTAGCCAGTAAATTGGCTTCGATTAAGTTCATCAAGGAACTTTGGCTGAATTCTGTGCCTCGACCCCATTTTATCCCAGTGGGCCTGCATCCATCAAAACTGATTTTCCAGGCAAAGCACAATGTTTATATGTGATGATATTTTAGAAAATCTGGAATCACATTCCGGTAGTTGACTCGCCACCGCAGGAAATAATCTAAAGCTACAAAATTCGAAAACTAATAAGGAAGACGTCCAGGAACAATTAAAACATAAAAGCAAAATTACGAGCATTTCCTCGTCATCGTCGCCACATATACCGACTTTTGGCTAAAGATAAGTATAAGTTTATTTTCCAGGTTTTTCCAGGTTGAACTGGAGAGTGGAGGGAGATAGAGTGTTTTAAGCCGAGACTTGGCTTCGACCTGGTAACTCCGTAAAGAAAAGAAAAGAAAAAAAGAAAGAGGGAGAAAGAGAAAGGCTAGCACTGCACAACAAGGGTGGCACAGATTAAGTTAAAAACTTCAATCAGATAAGTTTCGACAGGTATACAGGAAAGCGATGGCGGGGGTTGATTGCAGTTGCGAGTCCGCCCTTTGTTTGGAAACGCGGCGCCTATAAGGAGGTATTGTTGCCGTCACCTCTCGTTGCACGGTGTGCGGCAGCAGGTCAAGCGGTACAAGCGGGTCACGGAGGAACCGTCTCGTTTTCTCTTTCCAACAGCTCCCGCACCGTGCACGTCGCCGCGGGCTGAACGTACTTAGCATATCAAAAACTTCTCACGGACAGTGGCCCGGCGAGACCGGAGATGGCCGGAAGAGATAGGGGAGGCGACGCGGGCCACTCCATACTGTTGCCTTGACGCACGCAACGGGAGCCGCATTCTCGTGAAGATTTCGGCCACAGACCGTTATGCCGGGAGCTCCGAAGATTTGTTTCAAAGAAAGGGAAGAAAGGCCAAAAGAAAAAAGAAAAGGCCGCAGGCGCGGTTCCGCCGAGTTGAACGCGAAAAACGAGTAACAAGAGGTAAAGAAGCAACAGTAAAAGATTAAAAAAATAAAAATCTCTGCGCGCCGCTGCGCATTCGGTGCAACTTGACCATCATGGTAAATGTACCGCGCAAGGCGAAGGGCCCACATCAGGCCATATTTCCTGGACTTTCTCTTTCTTTCTTTCTTTCTTTCTTTCTTTCTTTCTTTCTTTCTTTCTTTCTTTCTTTCTTTCTTTCTTTCTTTTATGCAGTAAATAACTTAAAACACAGACACACACCTAAAAAAAAAAGTTATTTCGCCGCAATGGCCCAGTGTCTGTAGCACGGGTTCGATTCCCAGCAGCAGCGGGCGCATTCCGATGGGGATGGAACGCAAAAAGACTCGAATGCCGTGCCTTAACGATATGGTAAAAATAATTCCGGAGCGCTCCACTACGAAATCACTCACAACCCACTGCGCACTTTCGGGATGTTAAACCTCACAATTTCACCTTTAAAAAAATAAAACAAGCAGTTTACTCTGTTAGGATTCAGCCACATAAAAGTCTGAATTTCTTCGGCGGTAAAGGGTTCATAATTAGCCAACGCAATGAAGGTCAAACTCCAATTTCTCGCATTTGGCGCACAAGAGCAACAGCTGATGACGACATTCTGACACGACGAATTTCCGGGCGTATATCTGGGCCGTTTCAGTGCATGTAACATAAGTCCACGAAATGTTCTCGGTTGACTATTCGCTCGTTGTAAATACAGTGTACAGTCCTTTTGTACTGACGAAGAACAAATAACTATAGAGTCGAGTTCACGCTTCTAAATTATATGACGTCACAGGCACCTAGTGGGGGAACCTCGAGGCGGCGCCGCCCTGCTATACCAAGCAAGTGTTTACGGCAATGATAACGAATTCCAAATTACAGAAGTATAACGTGCCGACATCGCATAACCAAATATTTCTCTACAGTGATTCATTACGTATTCGTCTGCAAGAGGTGCTAGCTATACCCCTGTTCATGAGCGGATAAACTAACAAACTTGATTCAATTGATTCACATGACTGCTCGATTCACTTGATTGCTCTGGTTGCTCGCTGGAATTAGAGTGCGCGTTCAGAATTCTATTCGCGCCATTGAAGCCCTTACTCTTCTCGATAGGATACGTGTGTTAACATGTATAGGACAACAGCTACAATTGGAAAATTATAAGAAACACTTTGCAATTAGCAATATCGCCCCCTTTACTCCAATTCTACGTAAGCTCGATGGCACCTCATTCATCGGCCGCCGGCCATCGCCTAATCGGTACAGTTACCCATGCATGTCCGCGCCTGATTGCAGTGTGAGATGAGGCTCGGAAAGTAGGCACACTTGACACGAACGCGCAGCAGGAGTGAGTGTACTCTACATTGCAAGTTGGCCTTGCTCCAAAAGGCATGTCAGCGCCAACAGCCTTACTGACGCACAAAGTGAAGCATCCTTCTTGGCAGCAGCGGAAATAATATGGGGTTACGCACGTCGCTGCTTCATAAACCGACATGCCGCAATTTCAACACAGACGAAAGCAGCTATAGAAATGGGGAAGACATCATACGCACCCGATGTGATTGCTGGTGTTTCCACGGAACAAAATGACAGCTTTGATCCCGCATAGATGCGAATACAAAGCCGCAGCACGACACCTCTACTCTCTGTGGATGCAAGCCGAGCGTTCGAAAATAGAGATTTAGGTTGCAGATCCCGGCGGCGGCGGGCAATACCGAGCTACTATGCAGAGGCATCGAGAGAGAACGAGACGAGTAGATACGAGCACACACGCACTCCGTCATCGAGATAACGCACGCGCCCATGCAGTATAAGTTATCTTTGCAGACGAAATACAGGAAAGATAGAAGGAGGAGGTGCCAACCGAAGGGAGCGCGCCGTCCAAAATATGGATCATTCGAGGCTGCGTCTCTGTCTGCAGCCCCAAGTTCAAGTACTGCGATCGCGAGAATCTGCTGCATGTATAGAGCCCGGAGTAGAACCGTGAAGTGGCTGCGACCATAGCTTTCATAAAAAGGAGACAATGAAGAGCCTTGTGGTATCGTAACCGGTCTCGTCTCAACAAAAGCGCAGATGCACGGCACGGCCAACTATACTCAACTCCTCACTTTCCGTTATCTCCGTCAGCGTCTGTTTTCCCGACGAACGCCCATTGCACACCCAGTGGACACAAGGAACTCCGTTCTATCTATCGATACGAGGAGTGGCGTATACCTTCGACAGTCCGTCAGAAAGCATAAAGAGAGCTGAGATACTGGCACAGCTATAGGCCACCGAAAGAACGATGTAGATAAGGAAGACGCTTCAGCGATTACATCGGCGCAAACACTTGCCATCTGAGTGAGGAAGAGTGCTTTAACGGGGGAAAACCTCTCACGACTGAGTCAGAAAGGCACGTGGTATATCAAAGCGCGCAAACGCCACGATCAAGCAGGTACCACTGTTGTGCCAATATTTTACCATAAGAATCGACCCAGCAATCGTTTGTACAGCGCGATCCAATGTTAAAGGGAACGCTCTAATGTGTGACTCTCTCACTTTGCTGGCGCTCTATATAGCTGCAAGTCCAGTGCTTCAGCACCCGAAAAAAAGAAAGCAGCCGGTACCCTCGCATCGAAGCGGGTTCGCCTTATCTTCTCTTCGTATCTTTATTTATTTTCTCCCCCTCTCTCTCTTTTATTCTTGTCTGTACCAGTATGTTTCCTCGAGAGAGAGAGAGAGAGAGAGCCGGCGTAAACGCTTTCAACCCGGCACCACGGCCGCGGTCAACTCGGCCTTCGAGGAAGTGCGTGTGAGAGCACACACCATACACGCAGGGACAGCGCCGGCGGACCGGCGAGGTGTTTGCTTTTCACCCTACGTGCGCGCGCGGTCCCACAGAGCGCGACCCGAAGCGCGGCGGTCCCTTCCAGAGAAGCGGGGAGCGTAATTGAGAGCGTTTACCCCTGCGAGGTGTCTTTGCCCCCACTTGATCGAGACCGAGGCACGTGAAAGGTCGCGCACGCAACTGCGCGGAAGGGAGCAGCGAAAGGGCGACGACGCGCTGCCCGCAGGTTTGGTGGTGGCACATAATTCACTAATTGCACAAAATGAGCACTGGGAGCGTGCGGGCCTCGCGAGACTGCGCATTAGCGCCCGCGATGAGCGCACCTTTAATTATGAGTGGTTGCAATCTAAGAAGAAGCAGAAGCAGCAGAATGAGAACAACAAAAACAGGAACGAGCCATGTTCTGAGGCAACAACAACAACTAAAAGAACAAGAGGGATAACAAGAGAGAGATAAGTTCTTCATTATAGAAAGCAGATAATTTTGCAAGGCGTGAGGAGAACAAGAAGTGCGTAGGGCTGAATAGTATGAAATCGTTCACAGACTGCCAATACACGTGCCTTGAAGACCACTTTAAAAAAATTTAAAAAAGGGTGGTCACTCTCTATCCTGACTGACAGTCACGCTGAAACAGCGGAAATGAGAGCACCCGTGCAGCTTTTCCTGCAGCTAACCAACTCGTTCTGGTGATGCTTTGGAGATGCATGTACTCTTTTTTTTTTTTTTTATGCCTGATGTTTTTTGCTGGTTTGCTTCGTGGCATTCCTCGCTTCGCCACTCTTGTCTGGCTAGCCCCTTGCAATCGCTTACCCGTGACGGATTAACCGCGAGCAGCGTGTAAACTGAACAGCTACAAACGCCCGCCCATCATTATCATCCGTGTCACGAACACAATCTGCTTCGGCCAGCAAACGCGAAGTTACTTTGAGGCAGGTTCGCCCCCCCACCCCAATCGACACCCTTGGAAAAGTAGAAACAAACAAACAAACAAACTGACAGAAAGGACAAGGTAAGGAGAGCATGCTGGCATATATAAGTGGAAGATGGGAAGGCAGAAACAAGCTGGCACATCACAGACTACAGTAAATACCATGCACGACAAAGAATACAGCGCGCGCGGCGCGCGTGTGTGGATCTTAGTAAAACCGTTACTATCTCAGTTAGTAAGTTCTTTTTTTTTTTTTTTTCTTGTTAAAGAGCGCATCTGTGCAGTTTCGCGAAGTCAAACCGCAAAACTTAATTGTTTAGTCTGGCTAAATTTATAGAGCGACCACAAGCATCACGGGCACCCCCACGAGGACCCCACACTGTCAGATAGTAAGCCAAGCGACTGTATCAAGACTGAGTTAAGTGAAGCGTGCAATAAAAATAAAATAACTTTCAGAGAGAGAGAGAAAGCGAGAGACGCCGAGGTCGTGGGAGTCGCAGCGTTGCGTTCCACGCAGTCCGGGCCGGAATACACCCCATCGTCCGGGATAAAGAAAACAAGGCGGCGGCAGCCACAGAAGAGGAGGTAACGTAAACACCGTTCGAAACGGTTCAAACGGCGCGCCGGCCGGTCAGGACGGCCGGCGGACCTTCGGCGTCTCTCGCCACTTGCGTAGAGGCCGCCGCTGCTGCTAAAAGACCCCCAGCGTGCGGTGTAAACAGAGCGCGAACTAACAACGGCCCCTGCACGCAGCAAGGTTCGCGCAGGTTCCACCGGGGAGGGCGATTTGCAGCCGGCCAGCTACAAAAAACGCGCAGCTGCTACTGCTTTCCGCTTGCGCGCAGAGAGCCTCACACGCCTGAATGTTTCGCATGAATCGGCGCTGAGCTGACATGGGACGTGAGCCCTACACTACACGGCATGACATTTAGAGCCTTCTGGAGAGGTTTCTCCGTGAAAATTTAAAAAATAATAATAATAATGTGACGTCATGAGCCGTGACGCACAAAATAGAGACTTGAAGAGCCTTTCACCAGAGAGCCTGGGAAAGTTTTGTTATGCAATGAAATTCGTAAAGTGCCATCCAGGGGGCGTTCTACCATAAGATATTTTTAAAACCTTTACATCTGCAGCTCCTATCTATCTATATACATGGGAACAGCGAAGGCGTTTTATTTGACATCCGCTGAACAAATTTGATCGAGTTTTCCTTTTTTTCCGTTCTTTCATTTTTTTTTCTTCTTTTTTGCATTTAAAAGAAATAGTTAAATATATCGACTACTTCAAGCAGATTGATTGTTTAGGCCATAAATAACTTGCAAAAGATAATAAATCTTCCAAAAGAAACAGAAAGCAGGACGCATCAAGTTTACTCTGCAACCCAGCAATAAAATAAACGGAATCGCATAACTGTAAACTGCATCTGTTGAGACATCTAAAGCGGTGGCCGTATGAACGCCTTTATTTCAGAGATACAAGGAGGACACAGCTGCTATATTATACAGCAACACTTTTTGAATAGAGCTTTTGCAAATGACTGCAAAATAATTTCACGTAAGATATAAACTAATACATCTGGCCATTTTCCTGGCCTAATTTAAGAGACAGTTATAAGACAGTTTATAAGAAGTTAAAGGAGAGTTACAGAATTGTAAATCTTATTCTATAAATTTGAGGCCCTAAATCAAAGTACAGTTTCCAGCAGTCAGTAAATTTTCATTTCAAACCCGTTTAGCGGCTGTCTTAAGAGTGCATTTCTGCATGTAACATGCATTTGCATTGAAATCAGAGTTGGCCAAGAAGTGCGTAGCTTCCCCTTAACTTGCACATTATAAACAGCAACAGCAGCGAAATCGCTCTTCTTTAGAGCGTCCTGTTTCGAAAGAAGACAATGCTGATTCCATAAAACAATTTCCAGTTGAGCAAACCGTCGCGTTACCTATATGAGAAGCGGAACTATAACGGGCCTGCCAGACGGCTTGTCTCAGCGATGAAAGTCGGCGCGATTCTCGTTTACAGAGGGCGCAGAAACATTTGCGAAAATTCAGTCAGTTGATTGAGGTGCTTCACAGGCTCCACTTTGCTCCCCCCCCCTCCCCCCAAGAAATAAAAAAAGATAAGATAAGATAAACTGACCCAAGCGATATGACTTCATCTTAAAACAGATACGTGGTTGCGCAATAGGTCCTCCGAACAGATGCCCAAGCGGCGAGCATCGTTTAAGGGGATAAGGAAAACGTTCTCAGAAAGCGAAGCAGCAGAACACACGCGGTGAGACGGGACAGATGGCGGAGACGGTCGGAATTCGCGGGTCTGCGCTCTTGCGAGTCTGACAGGCCCGAAAAGAAACAAAGTAAGCGCTAGCCGCCTGGGCGGTTGCGGCAGAAGCGAGAAGAAAACAGACGCGCCTATATAGGCACGAGACACGACGCTCCGTTTTCCAGGTGCTCTGGAAGGTAGCACACATCGCCTTTGTTTGTTCTCAAATTCGGGGGGGGGGGGGGGGGGGGGGGGCTATATAATACGCGAGGCCGGAAGCTACAGGAATCAACGAAGGCCCACCACGGGCGGAACACGCTGCCTGCTAGAGGCGAGCAGACTGACACAGATGCGCTCATTCCTGCGATACGAAGAAGCAAGCCCCCTCAGTCTAGAGAGTTCCTGTGACGCTGCGACACTGAACGATCCTCGCGACGATGATGTGGCGGGTCCACTGTCAATGAGCATCAGCAGATAAGTAGGAGGAATTTTAATTTGCGGAAAGGCAGAGAGGTTTAGTCGGCCTGAGCCATGCACGCGACATGAGCTTATTGCGCTTTAACCTGCTACTCTGCGCTGGGGAAGGGGAAAAAGGAAGCGAAAGATGGATGGACGATGATGATGACAAGAATAAGGCTGCGTTGAATGATGGTCAACCCGGCAACATACTTGAATCAGTATCAGGGAATGTGAATGACTGAAAGTACATGTATATGTGAAAATGGCGGCGATGTTCGTTAAGTGCGCGACAAGCACGGACAAAATGTGTAAAATATTTCTAAGCTATTATTCAAGCTATAAGTACACTATATTTTGTTAAACTATGTATGATTTAGCCGAAGTGTAGCACACTTATCGGTTTGCAACTGAAAAGAGCGTATGCTAAGATTCGTGATGTTCTTGCATAAAGGAAAGATCTAATGGCACGGCCTGTATACACGTGTAGAAATATATATGAGAAACATCCGCTTAAGCATATAGGACCACAGTAATGGAAGCGTACAGACATGTGCCGAATAAGGTGCACACCCGACCAAATATGCCGATTACATGCGGCGGTAGCAGAGAAACGCACGAGCAGCAATAATCAGTATGTTGTCACCCCGTTTGGTCACGCTCCATGACTACAATTTGGGCCGAGCGTAAATACCATGGCGAGCGCGACTATCGTCAGCGTGTTGTCACCAGCCGCGCATTACGTCTCGTTTTTCCCGCAATCTCCGCCACACGAGCAGGGCGTATATTGTTACTACGCTATCAAACTGTTGCGACATGATCGGCACGTCGAAACGACGCTCCGCGGAGCGATGCCTCGGGCAAAACTGCCAGTGGAATAAGCCTTGCTGTTCAAGCGGACCGCATTCACGTGAACCTCATGCATCCTCCACACTACACGCCCTACGGCTATAGACAGGCACGCACGCCGTCCGAATGGCCAAATTGAAGCCGCGGCCGCCGAGAAGACGATCTTCGAAGTCGCCTTCCACGCAGCTCCGCCCAGCGTCAATTGAAGGCACGCCGAAGACGACGCATGTACAGCTGACCGGTTGCAATAAAGAAGAGGAAATAAGTCAGCAGGAACACAGGCAGGGGACTCCACACACCGAGAGCCACTGTCTTCACGGTCAGAAAAAAAAAAAAAAAAAGAGTCTCGCGCTACGAGCCGGCAGGCATGCAGGGGGGGGGGGGGGGGGGGGGGGGGGGGAGCGGCCACAAGCCCAGCTGCTTCGTGGGGCTGCCGAACCGGCCGACGATTGTTTCTTCGCCGCCAACTTGTTACTATCCGCCGGGCAGAGGAAAGAAAAACGCCTCGTCAATCGAAGGGCTTGGCGTGCGGCAGCACTCTAGTTAGATAGATGAAGGAGGCCCTGATGATCGAGGCTTCTCCATGATGAGCGAGGGACTACAGCGGACAGAAGCGTTCCAGCACGCCAGCAGCGAGCGGCGCAGCCCCCACATCGCCGCGCGCGATCAAAATAGCCGTGTTAAGTATAGAGGAGCTATAGCTCTTGCAGCGTGATTCTCTCGGGCTCGGCAATCCTCCGCGCTGCGGCAGACCTGTTATAAACCGAGAGTGCTAGTACGTGTGCGTGCCAAAGGCGGCCGTCACGACTACGGCGCTGCGGCACGCTCTTGTCTCGAGCGCGGGCAGCCAAATCAAATCGCGCGTCGCTGGACGTCCAGCTTGCGGCGCGCTCGACCCGCCGCCTCCTAGCTCCCATATACGCGATGCGAGACCACGGTGGCCAAGGCGTGACGCGGACAGTGTCACACGTCGCGAGAAGCGTGCGGTCAGCAACGCCTATGACATGTCTAAGTACAGGCCGGCCACGTATACGGTATATACTTTATTACTGGTCAAGTTCACGCTTACGTGGCAGCGCGTGTGAAAACAAATTGCAAAGTTGAGCGTGCGCCGCTCTGTCATCGGTAACACCAGGCGCTCGATAAAGTTCACCATGCGAAAGAAATTGGAATTTCGCTTTCAAACCCGTGTACTTGGGGGTGTGCCAGAAATAAATATAGCTACGGTTGGTGCGCTAGACTTCAAGCAGAACAGTCTAGCACCGATACATAGGCATATAGTTCGAGCAGCAGACGACTGAAACAACAAACTTTGTCGTTGATGACACTTAAGAAAGGTTTCTCTCCGCTTCCAAGGTCAGAAGACTGCATGAACAGAAATACGTGAGAGAGGTATGGTATGGTATGAAGAACTTTAGTGGGTCCTGAAGGTCAACCCTGGTTCGACGCGGGCCGCTCACACGTTGGGACAGTCAGGCCGAGCCCTTCAGCCACATCGCGGTCCTTCTGGACAGCCCGTATTTGGTCGGAGAGTGATTCATTGTGTAGCATTTGCCGCCACCATTCTTGTTCCTTGTTACAGTCTGTGAAGACCGCGGGGCACTGCCAATGCATGTGGTCAAGAGTAATGATGCCATTGCACTTAATAAAATTGGTTTGGATTTCCATGCTCCGGATAGATCCTGTTTATAAAACCTGGACTTGGGTATGTCCTTGTCAGTAGCAAACGTAGTGTGACCGCTTGGGCTCTGCAAAGCTTACCGTGTGGCATTGGGTATTCCCTTCTGCTTAGATAATAATGCTTCGTGATTTCGTTATAGGTTAATAATCGATCCCTGTGTTCCCCGTGTGAAGTGTAAGTTGCCCGGTCTTGAAGAGCACGGCTAGAAAGTCCTCGTGCTGCTTCATTTGCCACCTCACTGATGTTTCTCCGAGTTCCGTCCACCACCCCCAGATGTGCAGGAAACCAGCGGATTTCGATCCTCTCACTGTTGACCTTGTCTAGTAACCTGGTTGCTATCTGTGTCACATATCCGTTAGTAAAGTTCCGTATGGCTGTTCTAGAATCGCTATAAATATGTGTCCACCGATTGGCCCGGATGGCTAAGGCGACTGCTACTTGTTCTGCTACTGTTGGGTCCTTGGTATAGACGGTGATGGCATCCCGTATGTTACTTTGAGTGTCTACAACAACTGACGTATACGCATCCTTATTTTTAACCCAGACGGCGTCAACAAACACCGCTTGCTGTTTATGTTGATCTATAGTATATATGTCTTGAAGAAGTGCCTTGGCCCTTGCCTTCCGTCTCTCGAGGTTATGTGTCGGGTGCAAGTACCTAGGGAAGGAGGTCGTCTTAATTGTTTCTCGTAGTCCAGCTTGCAATTCTGTTAATAATTCTCCGTTGTTGGTTAGGTTGTTAATTTCTATGCCTATTTCTTCAAGTAACGCCCTCCCAGGTCGTGTCCCCCTTAGTCTCTCCTGGTGGGCCACCTGCTGAGTCTCAGCTATCTCTTCTAGTATGTTATGCAGCCCTAGCCACAATAATCTATCACTGGCCGTGCTGATAGGAAGTCCTAGTGTAGTCTTTATAAGTCGTCTGATTAAAGCGTTTAGCTGCCCATAGAAAGCTTGCACAAAGCTTTTAAGTGGTAATCTAGCAAACGAGGACTAAGTTCCGTCTGAGAAGCACACAGTGTATAGCCGTGGAAGCTTTATATAGAGCTATATATTATAGCACCAGCAGCTGATCAGAAGTAGCAATCGAAGGTCTCTTCGAATCGTGATTGGCCGTCAGCTGAGATACCGCTTGAACAATGCCGCTGGCCTCATCACAGGCATTTAAAAACTGCTAACATATTTCTTTTTTCTTCTTCTTCTGCCGATTGCACGCACCTTCAACGAGAAAAGCGCTACCCCAAGGTATTCCATTAATTCTTTCTTCATAACTTATTAAGCTCGCTATAAGCCACTCGCGGGACGACTGCAACAGTCGACTAATCAAGCGCGTTCAACTGACACCGCGGTGGTACCGCTATCTCCACGCGTACACACACGCACATTGTTTGCAGGGTTATCAGATGAAAAGTTGAATGACTCCCTGAATTCCGAAGTAGAAACGCACTCGCCAAATCTCTTTTACGGAAACTTCGCCTAAACAGACTTAAACAGGAGCACACCGATTTCGGCTAAAATTACGTTCTGGCTTTGCACACTGTTTTGGCTTTGCAACTCGCCGACGTTATACAGCTTGTCCCGCCTCCCCATCTCCACTACTCCCAGTCATTTTCCGTTCGTTCATCAATGCCACCTTGTCGTAAGAAAATAAAAAAAAGGAAAGAAAACAGGACACAGCGTCTGCGCCACGACTTCGGCCATACAAATGGATCTGTCGAAACACACGCAGACCTGCCAACCAGAGGGCCGCGAAGCGTGATGGGGTCTTGCTCCGCCTACTCCCAAGCAGCGTGAGTAAAATAAACGAGCAACGACGCGACAGAAGCAGCAGCAGGTCGCATGCAGCGCATTCAGCGTGAAGGACAGAGAGTAAAAGCACGGCCTTGTTACATTAGTTATGTGCAGCATGTAATGGGGTTTCGCGACCCTACAGTGAAGCAGAAAAAAATATTCACAATTATATATATATATATATATATATATATATATATATATATATATATATATATATATATATATAATTTGTATGCCGGTTACACAGCACAAGCTCCAGCGTGTACACAAGAGCACATCGTACTGGCACATCAGTGACCGCCCAATTACGCTTGTCCGCAAACTACTGGAGCATTTTTTTTTTTTCTGACATGTGCTGCTGATGCAGGCAACGCACTAATTTTTATAGACACAACGTGGCACAATGTACACGCCACGGTCCACGTTGCAATAACTATCACCGTATAGAGCTAACAATTTAAACACACCTCGGTGCAGGCACGCTCCTAATGGAGCCCGCCATAATTGTCAACTCGGTAATAATAATAATCAATACAGCGAGATAGCAATCTTAGATCATAAATGATTAGAAAGGCTTGCACTTAACAGCAATTTCGGTGCGTTCTAATCTGCGTGTGACCAATGCTGTCTCTCTCTCTCTCTCTCTCTCTCTCTATATATATATATATATATATATATATATAAAAGGTATACGTTTAACAAAAATCTATGGAATGCGTCGTTTCTTTAATTTGTGTGTGCGTGTGCGTGTGTGTGTGTGTGTGTGTGTGTGTGTGTGTGTGTGGTGTGTGTGTGTGTGTGTGTGTGTGTGTGTGTGTGTGTGTGTGTGTGTGTGTGTGTGCGTGCGCGCGCGTGTGTGTTCTGCTTTGTTACCACCAATTATGGCAGAAAGAGTACTTTAGGAAGCCTAAATATTTCAGCAATAATGAAATTGCAAGTAAATACGGCCCACTGTAAATCCCAATAACGAAAGTTCGCGAAAATTCATTCATTCATTCATTCATTCAGTCAGTCAGTCCAAAGCATAAGTGCGGAGACCTTCCACGGTGAAATGTCAGGCCGGAAACGAGACCCATATAGGAAGCGCCGTTGGCGACAACCCGAGCCCAACAACAACATGAAAGAAGCAAGACCTTTCGTGCATTGCCGCTGTCGACCGCGGCACGACCACACAGCGTGCGGCACACAGGAAACAGGCGCAGACCATTCCCGTGGGATCAGTTTCCGAATAGCATAAAGGGTCGCAGACCCCGTGTCCTCCTGTGCCCGCAAGCCAGCCGGTACGTGATAAGGGGTGCGATGAGAGTCTTGTCTTGGTTCTCCGGAACTGTGATTAGCCTATCACGCAACTGCGGGTATTATAGACGCCTCAAAAGTGTTTGTGAGAATCCGTTAGCACTATACTGATTTAAATTCGAATTCTGGGCTCTTCCGGGCCAAAATCACAATTTAATCATGAGGCACGCCATATAGTGAGGGACTCCGGATTAATTTTGACCACCAGGGGATCGACCCCTATATGCACGGGACTCGGGTGTTTTTTGCATTTCGCTCCCATCGACCGTACCACTACTACGCGCTCACGCATGAACACGATGGATTTTCGAAATTTCGACTAAATGTTCGTGTTTGTGTGAGTGTGTATATGTTTGTGTATGCGTGCGTGCTCGCAGTAGCCTACATTCTCGCTTCTCTGAGTGCACGACATGACCGCTATAGGTTTGTACGTCTCCGACAACCTCGAGCGGAGGGCTCCAGGCCAGATACGGGAGTATACACACATACACGTCGATCCGCGCTCGTGAGACAACACAGTGCACAACACCGACAACGCATGCCGGGCACGAGCTGCGCGGAGAAGACGCGTCATGAGTCAGCGGAAGCTTCACAGGGCGGTGGTGGTGGCGGGGGGTGGGTTGCACCCCGTGGAGATCTTCTCCAGACGGTTTCTATTCCGGGACCGCGACCGAGACGCCGCACCGACGACCAGCGGCACACCAGACAGTGCCAGCAGAGACGGCGCCGGGTCTCTCGCACGTACACACACACCGCACAGTACAATGTCACCGAGGCTTTACGCCTGCGCTTCTTCCCTCGGTTGGCACAGCCGAGCCGCGCGAGGGAAGAAACTCACGAGCGAGCCGGGCGCGAAGTTGGCGAAAGACCGCGGTGCTGCGGCACCGGCAATGAAATACGACGATTCGAAGAAACGAAAGACGAAGGGGAAGACGGCCTCGTCGGCTCGTTTTAGAAAAAGGAGGCTAAACGCGTCTTTCTCTGTCTTTCTTTGTGTGTTTCTTTTTTTCTCACTCCGAGCGAAATTTGGGGGAGTGGGCCAGGGCTCGGACGTCGCGGAGCCAGGAGCGCTCGGAAAATCTCGTTCTCTCACGCGTGCATCTCTTTCCGGTAGAAAGTTGGCGTGTCGTGCAAAATTCGCGGTTACACGGCGACGAGCGCCTTCAAAACAAGCGTTTGTGCAACTCAAGCAGTCGTATACGCGTATAGAGGCCCTATGACATTTCGTGCGAACGCCATGGAAATCTCGGTATATGAACTTCCTGACGCTGAAGACCAATTTAGATTTAGCAGAGTCAACTACGGGTTCATTGGCAAAAGCATATTCTGAAGCGGGCAACGAAATATATCGCAGGTGAGAACCAGACAGTACAATCGCTTAGTACATGGCGTAGACAAGACGGTGCAACTATATATATATATATATATATATATATATATATTGGGAGTGTATACACGGTACTCAGTTCATGGCAAAAAAGTGCTGCAGAAGCGCGCAAGGTAAAGGAAAGTTGATGAAAGGAAAAAGGCCGCGCAGTTGAAGAACAATTCGTCCATGGTCCGACGAAGGCAACCCGGGACCAAAGCCCCTTTCCGGGGCGGTCGCTCTACTATCTGAGATAACTAGGACGCAAGAAGATCGTTGAGCCACCTGATCGAGGTCTAATTAATCGACAACTGGAAGCACATGTCGGTTGTACAAAAACTTTCCTTTTCAGGTAATCAGTTCGTAGAGTCGCACGGACGCTGGAAGAAGGAAATTGATGACCAAGGCCAGTAGCAAACCGCGCATGTATCAGTTTTCGTCAGAAATACCGACAGGTCTGTAAAACCTAGAATGCTCTTGCCTTGTTCCCATTACGACTCTAGTTCATTTACACTAGACGCCCTCATTACTGTTGATCGCTCGAAGCTTGTAGCAGCGGAAATCATTCCCCGTATTCGAGCGACACGATATTATACACTCTGTCTATACAAATGGCTTCTGCTATTTCTCTGAGGAGCGCGAACCCGCTGCAGTTAAATGGCTTATGTTCTCCCTCTCTTTTTATCCCAGCAGGTCGTGATCCTATCGAACTTATCGTCCAGGGTCCGTTCGTAGCTTCGCAACACTTTTTTTAGTATGCCACTAAACCCTACTGTGATAAATGTGGCAGCTTAGAGACAATGGAGCACATATTACTAGAATTTCCCGCGTACCGCGACGAGAGACAATTTTTTTTGAGCAACAAATGGACATGATTTGCCACGATCCGTTAACGTTACCCAGCTTCTTAGGTCCAATGCCCGGCCCTTCAAAACAGAGGCGGGTTTTGAATTTATTGTTCAAATACCTGTCAGAAATTGGTCTAATCGGAAAGCTTTAAAGATTCACCATTTCATATAGAAAATCCTAAATTTACCCGCCATCTCACCTGTAAATATTAGTGTCAGGTCCACTTGCGCATGAAGAATTACCATATTTCATATTTATTTTTATTCTTTTTTTTTCACTCTCCTCTGGGATCTTTTAATCCCATTCCCCATCCCTATACACAGTAGCATACTAGTGGTTGTACACGCACCGACAAAAATATCAGTTTTTCTAATAAACATTCTCTCTCTCTCTCTCTCTCTCTCTCTCTCTCTCTCTATCTATCTATCTATCTATCTATCTATCTATCTATCTATCTATCTATCTATCTATCTATCTATCTATCTCTCTCCCTCTATCTTAGTATCCTTTCTCGAATAGCCCTCTTTCCTGGGCAGAACCACAACAGGTGGCGAATGTGCGCTATAGAAGCCACGTTTACACCGATCAGCGCGCCTAACTTGATACCAGTCCAGGGATGGAAGCGGGCCAGGGAGTTTTGGAAGAGGTCTGGGAGGCAGCAAATTTGGCACACTGGAGTAGGTTTGGAGCAGGAATTGTTCGTTTTGGAGCAGAAGGTACGCGTTCTGGACCAGTGCTAGGTAATGATCAACACGAATGAAATACAGACAAATCAAGAAAATATATTCTTTATTTGACTTCGCAGAACAATACTAGGTTACGGCGAATCAGTTCTGCCGAAGATCGCAAGGTGGGGGAAAGTTCACTGAAGGAAAAAAAAAATGTCACACAACCGACAAAATAAACCTATATGCGCTTCTCAGAAACCACTGTTAAGTCACATACCGGACGTGCCAGCTAAACGTAGCCAAGAAAAAAAAATAACTATGGGATTTACGCGAAGCACCCATTGTACGAGTATATTGATAGGCTATTGGTAATGATAGTCAAGTTTTCTTTTTCGTTGTGCACAAGCAACTAATATTTCAGTTTAATTACCTAACATTAATGATACCACACTTACTGTATAAGGATATTAGATTATGCGAATTCTAGGTTGATTTAAATCCAGTTAGCGCTCATGTTTCAACATCCTCCACAAATTTTCACTGACATCTCGTCAATTAGATAAGTACATAAGGTTAGCTAATTAGACGTATTCGTGCACAATGAACAAGAAATACTGACTGTGACAACCATGAACAACAGCCATCAACATACAGTGAATGCCGTTTGCGTAATGCCCTCAGTTATTTGTTAATTATTCGTGACATTCCGTTGGCATAGCAGAGTACTACGGAATAAATGTGGTTACATTGTTGGTCATTGCATGTTTGCCAGTATTCCACATAACTTGGCGGAAAGAAAAAAAAAACAAAAGAAGAAAAAAAAAACTCGGACATTTATGAAACGAATAAAAGGGGGGAAAAAGCGTGCAGTGGCTTTCCGATCAGCATCGCCGACCAATATATTACAGAAGCTCGATTATTAGGACTGCCCCATAAAGTCAATGTAAAACGGCGACTGATATTTTGAATGCCAAACAATCGTTTCTTAAAATTTTTGGACTCGATGTGCGCAGGTCGCGTCGTGAACATCATTGCCGCGAACGCAATTTCTGTCGTTCACGTATTCTCCGACCCTTTACGAGCGCCATTCGGCAGCTACGGTGGACTAAAACCGAAACTTTACATCCTTCGGTTTGCGTTTGAGGCCGCAAAAGTCCGATTTGCAGTTTTTGCACGATTTGCATGGTGTAGTTGTGCAGCATATAGAGTACCCGGAGTGCGAATTTGAGTGATGATTACGGTTGCCATTGGATATTTCTGGTCAAGATGTTTCACGAAAGCAAGCAGCTCGTTTTCGAGCGCGCCGCACTGCCATCCCGGTAACCGGTCGTGGTGCACGTGCGAAATATATTTTAACGTTACACGCATGGTGTTCGCCACTAATCGACGCTGATTTACCAATAAGGCGTACAAGCGGGCCCTAGAATGTATAACGACAGACCGTACGACTTATTCATTCAGCTGAGAGTGCGCCTTTCTTTCCCGACTGCCCCACAAGAACACTGGCTCTCCCGCAATCGAGAGTAGATGTAAGCATCAAATGGCTACCATATGGCGTCTTTTTGCTGCCTGTGGTGCCGCCGCCTTCAACCGCTTTTTCTTCTTGCAACAGTGCAGCGCGCTCAGCGTCTGTCAGTACTTTTTCTTCTTGTCGCGGACCGCTCACGACTCACGGACCGCTGGCTTTCAAAAGAACACAGGCAACCCTGTCTCAGCGCCAAACGATGACAATCAAGTGTGTGGTGCACTGTATGTGCCTTTTGAGCGTCACTATTGGAAATGACAAATAAAACTTCAGCGTACTAGAAGTTACAGCTTCAGTGACACTGTGTTGAGTGACACTTAACACGCATCCGTGTTAAGCAGAAAAGCCACTCCTCTTGAATGCAGGATACGGCGCGGCTCAGCTGCCGAGTGTGCTTGCTCCTTCATTCCACGAAGGCCAGGTGGCGCGTCGGGCGGCAGCGCACAGAGGCTCGCGACGACGGTGGCGCGGTGGGCGGCAGTGCAGACCATAGAGTTAATATACTGACTGGTGCAGACCATAGAAGTTCAATGGTACGGTCTAGCCACCGTATATATGGTGCAGACGCAGCCGTGAAGTTGGCTTTCCCTCAAAAGGATGCTTTTTGCGCATGTGACCAGATTTGGCGAATAGGGGCGCGAGCGGCGCATTCAATCAGATGCGTAACTCTGCTCCCCAAGAGCACATACAGTATAACTCTAATCACTTCTATCTCCGCAAGTCTTACCGGCAATATCAGCGCAATAAATCGCACGTTAGTGTACTACATGGCGGTGGTTGTGCTGTACGAATGGGCTCGACCTCTCGTATAAAGCGTTCAGCTGCACATCATGAATGCCGCCCCGTTTTACTGGTACGAGTGGTGACAACAATAACGTTTGGAAGACCATCGGGGCTGCGACATGGCATCGCTAGTGGAAACCACTCACGTGAAGAAAATTAAAAGAAGCAAGAGACACGTCATAGATGCCGGTTGGCCTCAGAAGAAACTGCCGCGCGGCGCAGGCGGATGCTTTCGACAGAAAGATTGAATCAGTCGGGCTCCTCGGCCAGTCGTATATCCGTCGCTTCCCACTTCGGCACCGCCAGTTTCGCGTTTATTAAAAAATAAAAAAGGCGCATTTCACAGCAGCGCAAGAGCGAGCTCCCTTGCTTCTACATCCAAAATATGCAAGCTTCCACGCAGCTGCCACTGATTCAATGCGAAGGCGCTCCGGAAATGGGCGAGGGGAAAAGCGTGCTCCGGCTGCCGGACGAAAAGGGCGCCCGCAGAGCGCGCCGAGAGCTAGAAGACGACGACACAGCGGCGTCTTCGTGGAACTCGGCCGCGGAGGTTCGCAACGCGTCGCAAGAGGCGAGGGAAACGGCGCGGCGCGAGACGGCGACAGCAGCTGTGCGCGCGACGACGCTGCATGCATGCGCGCCATGCTGTACGCGCGCGCCCGCAGCGATAAACGCGAGACTCGGGAAAAAAGAAAGAAAAATGCAAATTCACAGAGGTGAACGATTCAGGCGGTCGTACGGAAGTTCGCGATATTTTCTTCCTTTATTGATTTAGTTCTGCACATATAGGCTCATATACGGAAATCGAAGCAAAAGCAAAATGCTGAACAGCCTGGAGGAGGCTCTTGCTCAGAAAGCGCCACATGCTGGAACGGCGGCCGAAATTATTTAAAAAAAAACAATCATGAGGAATAATAAGTGGACGCGAATTTACAGTGACTCTAAGATGGCTATTAGACATTTTACCAAAGGCTTTGTAACCAAAAGGGCTGCCCTGCTGATCGGTGAGATGGACAGCCAAGGGATCGAAATCCGCTGGTTTCCTGCACACATGGGGTCTGTCGATCCATCTCGGAGTAATTTGAACGAGATGTCTAACGCAGCTGCAGGAGGACTTACTATCCGTGCACTACGCGACCAGGACCCCAATAATATGCTGGAGGAGAACAGGGACCGATTACTTACATATAATGAAGTCGCGAAACATTACTACATGAACAGAAGGGAATTCCCAGTGCCACACGCTAAGCTCAATAGAGCTCAAGCGGTGACTCTGAGGTTGTTAAAGACAAGAACTTATCCTAGTCCAAACTTTAATAACCAGCTATATCCAGAAATAGAGGTACCAATCAATTGCGAGAAGTGTAATTAATGGTATCATTACTCTGGATCGTATGCTTTGGCAATGTCCTGTGGCTTTCACAGACTGCGACAAGGAAAGAGACTGGTGGCGGCGAGTGCTTCACAGTGGAGTGCTTTTAGATCAAGTACAGGCCGTCCAGAAGGCCCACGACACGGCGGTAAGGTTAAACCTTACTGTCCCGACGTGGGAGCCGCCTGCGTCATCCTAAGGGTTGATCTTCAGGATCTGAATAAAGTTTATCATACCATACCATACCATACCATGAGCCATTCCACTCTGTGAAGGTGGATGACCAGCGAAGCTGTTTGGCACACGACACGGAGGTGACACAGAATTTTGAACAAAGGTACGAACATATTTATTGTCCTTATTGGTGGTCATCGTGACGATAGGTACGCGCGCACATTCGCGTATCCCCTCTGTTATTAAAGTTGTTCGTCATGTAAGACAATGAATGGCCCCTTGAGCAATGGCACATACCCCCGTAAACACGGCCTCCCCATAAAGACAGAAGTGAAATTCTACGCTGGAATGATGAGCGGCAACGCAGCCAGCTGTGTGAAAGATGACGAAGACGACGAACGCGGGAGCAGTGGCACGAGCGCGTGCGCGCGGTTGCACCGCCCTCCTGGGCACTTCTTCTTTCTGGGGTCTTACGTGCCAAAACCAGTTCTGATTATGAGGCACGCCGTAGTGGAGGGCTCCGGAATAATTTTGACCACCTGGGGTTCTTTAACGTGCACTACAGCGCAAGCGCACACGGGCGTTTTTGCCTCCAGGGCACGGACGGACGTTTCGCCTAGGCCTACAGAGCTTCGCTGTAAAAAAAGTTGCGTAGAATGTTGACGCATACTTTATGCTTTGACGCCGTCACAACAGGTTGGCAGTATTTGCACTGAGGACGCGATTGACGTCATCCACGATCGCTGGATATATAGAGGACAAATTGAAGTTATATGCGCAGGCGGTGGTGGTGCTTTGATCGGCATAAAAGACCTACAAGACGAAAGAGGACATAAGTGCGCGGACGCTACCTATATACCCAACAGCCATGGCAGGGTCGTCGTTCTTCGAGAGAGGGTAGTGGTGGTCGCTCAATGGATGCTCAAATTTGTCAGGGCATGAATTTTCTGCGAAGACCATCAAGACCAAGTCATGCGTCAGAATTCACATCTCGATAAGCTAGAGAACGAAGGAGCGGGCACGGTATACGTCTCCTTTGTATCCGTTACTGCGTCCAGAAGCAGGCGAAGCGGGCGTCGATGATCATGATGATGATTAGCGATATGTTGTTCTTTGCCATTATCAAACTTAAAACGGAGAATCAAATCAATTGAAATTACTTTTTTTAATGAGGGGTCTCAATTGCCAGGCTTAAAAAATACGACCCTGACCATCCAGGCATTGGCCAGAAGGGCCTTTCTCGCTATTTACAGCTATGGAAGAACGGCCTTCGCTCGAATCACCTGTCAACGAAGATAAGGAAGACAGGAAGGGGGGGAGGCGGGGATGCAATTAGTGCGACGCGTGCGAACGGTATATGCATCGGTGGCAAGCCTCCAAGGGAGGCGCAGCCGCGGCTGCCCTATACCGAAGGGCGCGCGCTCAGCACACAGAAACGCGCTCGCATCGGCGGCTGTTGCAACAGCATGCGGCCGAGGAAGAAAGATCACAACCACGCGCGCGGGTTGGCGTATTGCGGGGAAACGAAAAAAAAAAAAAAAAAAAGATCGCCGCGCTCCCGGTCGGGAAAGAGGCTGGGCAAGAGAACAGGAGGCCGCGCCTTTCCCGCGGCCTCAGCAGAGACCTAGAAACCACGCGGCCAAAGGGTATATCGGGGCCAGGGCACGCGGCTCGCGCCCCCCACGAAACATTCCGAAACCCTGTGGCAACGCCGTGCGCTGTTTATACGCGTATGCACCCTCTTCCATTATATTTCTGTCTTTCCAGGTTTCCCTCTTTTCTATATCTCTCTCTTTGTAATTCTGTGCAAGAAAAATCGCGAACGTTCTCGCGTTCAGGAAACTGGTCGTCAAATTAAAAGATTGGCTCGCCGCACGCATACAGAAACAAGCCCGTGAGAGAGAAAAAGATGGCAAACTTCATTAACGAAAGGAAGTAGTATTGGAGAAGTCATAGACATATATCAAAATGTAATTGCACTAAGGACAATTCTTTTTTTGTCTGACACAATTTACCACAAAAGGCGCACAAATGCCGATCACACGTGCGCTTGCCAAGTTATTCACGTGCCCGTTAACAACCGGTCAGAAGAACAAAGATGAACCACGAGCTCGTCTTTGTCACTATGGAAGTCGCGCAAATGGCAAGCATTAATTCAGTGCAGACCGCCAATGAATGAAGTGACACAGCAGAACAAAAGGCTACGTGCTGCTACATATGCTGGAACTAAACAGGAGAAAGTCATCACACTTTACTCGGAAACAAAAAAAAGTAAAAAATGGCTATCTATTCCGCACACTCCAACTAACTAGAAAACTACAAAACAAGCTTTCGCGGAATATATCCGCGTGGGAAGTATAGTAATTAGGCTCACCGAACTGTAAGTGACACTACGCCCGACTCAATTTAGTCAACTCGACGTTGTTGTATTGATTTTGACGCGTAGAGTTTAAAAGAAGATGCACTTCTGGACAATATAGGCAATTCTCCAAGTTCCCACTACTGGTGCAAACCGACACATTTTTTGAACATATATTATTTAAAGGGACACTAAAGGAAAGTATTGAGTCGAGCTAGATCGACAGAGTATTCGTCTAGAAGTCTATCATCGTTTTCTTCATGCCAATATATCAATGTTTTTGCCTAAGAAATTGCCGTCGAAGCTCGAGAGCCGGCTGGGAGACAGGGTCTCTCTACCGCCCCTGGCGCGGCCAAGGCCCAGGCCTAAATCCGCTGGTTTCAATAAAGTTGTTTCACTCACTCAGGTCCCTCGTGCTGCTTCTCAATTTGAACCGCCCGCGCCAAAGCGGTGGACTTGACCTCATATCCACGTGACCGCCCTCTATGCCGTTATGTCTCTTGTAGACTCTTTATTTAGCTCTATATACGAAGCGTACCGCTTGGCGGGTGTAGGTATTCAGCTTGAGTAAGTCTCACTGTGACTCTGCTTGGGTTCAGGTTACCAGTTCCGGTCACTTGAGCCTCCGCTGCCGGAGTCGGCAGGGTGGTCAATTGCCACCCGTTGCCGCCTCTGCCCGTTGTAAACAGAGAAAAGAGGTGCCGTTCACAGTGGCTGGTCGGGGCCGCTCTCTGTGAATCAGAGGTGCTGACGTCACACATAGGAGGTACCATAGTCGACAAATGATGGCGCCACTCCAACATTCTATTTTCGTCATTTTCTCGCTCACAAAAGCTCTGCTTTCATTACGAATGAAGGATTCGTTATTAGAGAAGCATAATCTGGAATCAGCTATAGCGCAAGACATGTGTAATTGGAGATCGCAGGAAGAGGCCTTCGTCCTGCAATGGACTTGAAAATAGGCTGATGCTGCTGATGATTATGAACCTTTCAATCTAGCACGACTTAATGTTTGCCTTTAGTGCCCCTTTAAGATCAATGCCGACGATGACGATGGCTCCAGACAACCAAGCGATGTCAAGAAATCCTAACGTCGGTCGCTGTTTATAAAAGAAGCTTATATGGTCATAAATACTGGGCACGATATCTGAGACGCAGCTCCTATAGCACAGTGCTCGGCCAGCACAGCACGTTTCGTTGTACGCCTGACCAACACTAGGGCGTTACTTGCAAAACGTGTTTGCGTCGCGTCGGCGAAAACTGTGCGAGGCAAGTGTTCTAAAATAGCTCGAAGGCGCTTGCGTTAACGCTGCCCCATGCACGCAATCCCTTGGCAGCCGTGCGCGTCACAGCGGCACATTTAGTACGCAAAGGCACGCTAACGCATACGTAAGCAGAGCTCTCTAAGGCAGGCTGCAAGTTTGTAAACAATAACACATTGAGAATCAGAGCAACTGCATTGTGCTGACTAGCTGGTTCTACGCCATTCTGATAACGACGGCAGCGCGCCACTGCAGCTTCGTGACGTCACCGGCCTTTTTCAGTCTTTCTGACGGTGGAATTTCATGCAAAGGTTAATAGAGAGAAATTTGGCCTTACGGCGTGCGTGTGGCGCCAGTATGGCAGTTCAGGCGGTTTGAGAATAACCGGCGGTACATGAATTATATCATCGTCATTACGAATTCGATTGTATTCGTGGCATCTATTATGCACTTTTTTTAAACTGATCCGTGATTGTCCTATGACATTGATCATTGCCGTTTAGCATTTAACTGCTACCATTCGACAATTTCCAGAACACAGACACAAAATAAAATAAAAATTATAACACAAAGAACAACCCGTGCTGCATGACGAATGTTGAGATGAAGCAACATGATGTCAAAACGTCGTGACCTATTGATAAGCTAGAAATTGAGTGACAAAATTAATTCGCTGCGCACATGAAATACGTGCTAATAAGGACAATACCAGAGTCTTTTAATGTTTCTCTCTGATTACACTAAAGACCGTTGCGATGCAAGAAGACAACGCGTTTGATCACCATTGGACGATAAGAGCAATTGGCAACGTGCTTTTCCAGCGGATCCGGGAGAAGTCCCAAAAGCCATGTACCAACCCACGATTCCCATGGCGATGGAACAACCGCTCCGACAGATTTTCCTCTATAGTAAAGAAAAAGCAACGCGAGGTCACGCCAGGGACCGCTGCTCACGCACGCTAGAAACGCCAGATTCGGTCTGTATATAGTAGACGCGTACGCACATGCATGGCGTGCAGCGTAGCGTGCGTACACGGCGCATGCGCAGCACCACGGACGCCGTCACGCTTATCTCCACTCCTATTCGTGCGACCTGCAAAATGGCGTATATACAGAGAGCAGACTTCTGAATGCGGACAATGCTGCCCTCGCGCCACGACTGCTTTCACTACGAAAGTAAACTTATTTGTTTCAACCCCGCGGTCATATAAAAGTCAACGAATTTAGACGAACGCAGTCATCGTGGTCATCGTACGTACAAAGGAGCTGCATTGTAAACGCAGCCACGTTTCTCAGCCCCCGCTGACATGGTTTATTTTTCTTTCTTCTTTGTTTTTTTTTTTTTTTTTTCATCTTTAAGGCAATGAATGACATAAAGGTTACGCCGGTGGCTTCCGAAAAGAGATAGAGAGAGAAACGAAATGATTAATGCCAGCGCGGACAGGCACGAAGTTTGTAGGAACTGTAGTTTGTCCGCGTAGGCACGTACAAGAGGTCAGAACAGGTTTCCGCGAGCCAGTTGACCCATGCAAGTTTAATAAATACTCAAGACGCACCACTACAAAATAGCTCTTCCGTTATCCGCACATTGCTCCTCTCTTAGTAAGATGCAACGAAGCTAAACGGGAATGGACTGTGGGAAAGCTACAGGCGTCGGGACCGGCTTTGATAAAATATTCGCATATGCACAGCTGTCCCACTACGGTGTGCGGGACAGACGCCAAGCTAGCAAAGCGACAAGCGCCTGGCAAGCAGATATTTCTCTCTACGGAGACACAGAAACGGCTTTGTGCGCAAGCGTCCAGCGCGTGGTCCGCCGTCCTTGCTCGCGGTGCATCTCCGGTTATCTGCATTGTCCCTACAATGCTGCTCTCGTTCCCAGGCCCTCTAATTACCGCGAAGCCGAACGGGACCTGGCTGCCACCGCGGCTTTCTCAGGCAACAATAACCCCGCTTAGAAACGACGGCGACAAATGAGGACGCTCTCTTCAAGAGCCACGCGCAGCCGTTCTAAACCGACGTATATACTGCCGTTCCAAACTCACGCATACGTCCGTCGAATACCGCGGCTAAGACTTGGAGCACGACAGCTTTCGGGCGGCACACGCGGGACGAAAATTATGCGGCTTGACGTCTCGAAACTGCACAGGGTGAGTTATGAGGGACGCCGTACAGTAGAGGGCCCTTTGGGGTTCTGTGAGGTGTACCAAAAGCACGGTATATAATACGCGAGCGCGTTTCTGCGTTTTGTCCTCATCGGATTGCAGTGGCTGCGGCCGGGAATCGAACCCGCGACCTGCCCTCGACAATCACGACAAAAATTTCCGAAATTCGCTCACGCATAACGTTTTTCAAAGTCTAATCGAATAATCTTGCTTGCTTGCTGGCTAGCTACATGTAGCTCACTTTATACGCACTCACCTCACTCACCTCACTTAACCTCACCTCACCTCACCTCACTCACTCACTCACTCACTCACTCACTCACTCACTCACTCACTCACTCACTCACTCACTCACTCACTCACTCACTCACTCACTCACTCACTCACTCACTTCGTGCGTTCAAACCGTGCACGGTGTAAGAATGTTCTTACACTTTGTGTGAAACGTATGTATATTCCACAGACTCGCTCAGTGTGTCGCGGGCTCGTCCAATTGCGGTGCCTATTTATTGACCCTTTTCGCGGAGCAGTTTGTTTTAGAGAAACGAGATGGCGCTCACGGCGGCGCGCCACGAGTAACTTCGTGGTGTCAATTCAACAGCAAGTAATACCCATAGTGAAGCAATATAAGTACCTCGGCGTACACATAAACGAAGGAAAGAATTACTCAAGCAACCACCAAGATAATCTGAAAATAAAGGGGAAGCGGAATGCAGCATTAATGAAACACAGAGCACTGTGGGGCCACAATAAGTATGAGGTGGTGCGTGGAATCTGGAAAGGAGTAATGGTGCCAGCGCTAACATTCGCAAATGCCATTATATGCTTAAAATCGGATATATTGGCGGGTTTGGAAGTTAACCAAAGATCAGTAGGCCGGTTGGCTTTGGGAGCACACGGTAATACGACAAATGAGGCAGTGCATAGAGACATGGGTTGGGCCTCTTTTGAAGTCAGAGAAGCACAAAGCAAAATTAGTTTTGAAGAAAGGCTCAGGAACATGGATGAAAATAAATGGGCGGCTAAAGTGCACAAGTATCTCTACATGAAAAGCGTGGACACAGAATGGAGGAAGAGGTCAAGGAAGTTGGCAACCAAGTACAGGATAATCGAAACTGTAAATAGACAACCAGGGGTCATCAGAAAGAAAGTGAGAGAAATAGAGACCGTGAATTGGATGCAAAGAATGGAAACGAAAATGACAATGGAGATTTACAAGAATGAGAAGAAAGAAATTAGAAGGGAAAATCTGTACGATAACACAAAGGGCAGTGCCTTGCTATTTGAGGCCTGAGCCGGTTGCCTAAGGACGAAAACATATCGGAACAAATATTCGGAACTAGATGAGACATGTGTATGCTGCAGTAAAGATCCAGAGACCACTCAGCACATCCTAATGGAATGCGACGGGATCCACCCAGCGAGAACCGTAGGTAACGTGCAACTCCCAGAAGCGCTTGGGTTTAAAGTGGAAGGAAACATAAACAGATCAGCCGTAGAGATCAGCAAGAGACGATTAGAGTACTGGTAGAAAAAAAGCAGGGAAAAGATGGATACGACCTGATCTCTTAAAATCATAGGCAGCGGTACAAGCTAAATTTTTGAAAAAGGTATACAAAAATGCTAGATAAAGAACATGTGTAGTATACCTGATTAAATCAAGCAGGCTAGGTGACTATTTGTCGCCACCCCGTTTCAAAGGGGATGCCAATAAATCATCATCATCATCATACGTCTCCTCAGCGACCGCACACGAATATGAAACCATTACCGCTTCTGCCTTGCTTCTGTGCGATCCGCTGTCGGAAATGCAACTGAGTTTTCGCTAACACACTGTGCTCCAATCATGCTAGATTGAATCAATTGGATTGAAGACGTGTGCAATAGTTGGCTGCAAAAATAGTGACTGGCATGTTAAGGAATGCAATGAATCTGTGTGGCCAAGTTCGCGGACCGCTGCTGCAACTGTCCGAACGTGCTACCGGCACTTCGTGATGTATACGGCTTTCCTCGAGGATACAGAATTTGCTCATCCGCCAGCCTTGTATCGCTAACCTTCAAAGAAAGGGCTTCATCCCCAGAACGTCGGCAAGAGTGAGTACCACTCGTTAAACAATGACAAAGGGAGTTGCGCCGCTTCCTGTCATAGTAGGTTTCGCGCACGTTATCTATACACATCTGTCCCAAATGGCAGGAAAACTTACGCCCACTCTATCGCCGACGTATCAAGAATAAGTCAATGGGCGCACACTTGAATATATGCACACTGTATCCGCACAATAAATGACGGACTACACCGATGGCACACGAATGGTCGAAGCTGAACGTTTCATGACGGTCCACTAGAGTAAGCGAGTTACTAGCTGTAATATATATTTGCTACAAGGTATTACAATGTACAAAACAGCTACGTTTCAAGCCTTGTGCGCAGCAAGAACAAATCTATCAAAACTGAGCACACCCGCTAGCGATTAGGCAGAAAATAATCAGATAGTGGCCGCACCGAGGAACTTCACTGAGTCAGAAACTGACAAGCCACTGCTTCAAAATACTTGCCAAATAAAGAACAAAGAGCAAAACACACTAATCCTGACTGAATTCATGAGCGGAGTGTTAGGATAGCTTGGAATACATATTTAGCCCCGCTTTTAGAACAAGCACCATATTACGCTGCTTGCGCCGTTTGGACATAGCTTAATCAGCTCCGAAAGCGCTTTTGCATGTTCTCTGAAGCTGTGATCAAAGATTCGTGTCGTCCACCTAGTCACCGTCTACGATACCGCCGAAAACAGAGGTTTTCTAAGCCGAGCCGGCGTCATACACTTCCATTGTAAACAAGGAGGCAACGGAGGCAGTTGAGGCAAGGAATGGACGCGTCACCACGTGATCAAACATGGCAGCGCCCACGGGATCGCCGCGAAATGGGTCAATACACTGCACCGGCATACTCAGCATTATTCAATTTATTATGTGATATATTTTGTATGAATTCCTTGAAAACATTTTGGTCATACGAAATGACCCGCAGTCAAAGTTTCAAGCACTGAATCAAGTTGTTGTATCTATACTACAAGAAACGCCTCACGTAACTATCATCACATCCGAAGATAGGGCGTTAAAGAAAGAAAATAAATATATAATAGGACACGTCACCGCTGTAACTGAGAAAAAGAAAGAAACTGAAAGAAACACTTCTGGTGAAGAAAAAAAAAAGGGGGTCGCCATCCCGCCCTGCGCCCGTGAATGTCCAGCGAAGCTGTATCAAACACCACACATGGTCGAGCATTCACGCTGTTCTTCTGGTGTCTTTAGTTGCCGTGGTCTACCCATGGCTGTGCGTGCGTGCGTGCGTGCGTGCGTGCGTGCGTGCGTGCGTGCGTGCGTGCGTGCGTGCGTGCGCCGTATGCCTGATTGCAAAGAAAGATATGCCGTTTGCCTTTAATTGTTAACCTGGCGCTTTGTGTTTACGCCACGCAATTTTCCCACCACGGAGAGGTATACAGCTTCGCTGTAAAAAGAAGGGAAAAAAAACATAATCCATGGTATCTCGACGAAACTGTCACGACTGTGTCGTAAACAGGCGACCGGCTGAGGCTGTAGTTAAAGTATGAAAAGCTCTGCTCACATCAGCGCTTGTCAAGCTTCAGTGCTGCAGTCGTTGTAAGCAGGGCGCACACACTCTTGCGCCGAGGATCGAGGCGCGCGGTCGCGGGATCGAATTCCGGCCGCGGCGGCCGCATTTCGATGGAGGCGAAATGCAAAAGCGCCCGCGTGCTTACGTTGTAGTGCACGCTAAAGAACCCCAGGTGGTCAAAATGAGTCCGGCGCCCTCCACTACGGCGTGCCTCATAATCAGAATTGGTTTTGGCACGTAAAACCCCAGAAAGAAGAATAAGAAGAAGATCGAGGCACATCGGTGTCAATCTCGATGCTCTTCGAAGTCCTGCAAACAACGACCCAGCTTGTACACAAAGGCGACTCCAGCTCGGATGGCTTCAAGAGATTGTCATTCGCGCTGCCTATTATAAACGAAGCTATGTCTCGATAGCAATCGCCGCCGGTGAAGACTCGGCCCCTCAATCGAACGAGCCCACTATCGCCTAACAATGGACAATGTCACCCGCTAAAGCAAACGGAAGTTCGGCTCACGCTTACAGAAAACGCCCTGCTGCAGAGGGATGTAACGAAAGAGCAACATGATATTTCTTTTGTAAGTAGCATAATACAGCCTTCACAACGGCTAGCCTATACGGGCAGTACAATGGTGAACAAAGGCGCAACACCAAATAGGGCACCAGACGAGCGATCGTGGCCAACTTAATTTCATAATTTACTCGCCAGCAGCAATGTTCGCAAGCTTCACTCAAATTGAGTTGTGAATATTCACTGGCCGCTGTGATAAAAGCGGTTTGTATACTTTCTTGTTTTCTTTTCTTTTCATGTCGTTCAAGTTCGAAAATTCCCGCGCTTGCTCAAACACCGTTTTTCAATCAATCAATCAATCTTTATTTGACGACAAAATCAAATACAGGGTGGGTGTAAGTACACATTCGGAGGTCCCGAAGTAACAACTGTCGGGGGGGACCTCCTAACAAGACATGAAAAGGGGGTTAGTAGGATCGTGGCAAACAGCGAGTCATGTCATATATATATATATATATATATATATATATATATATATATATATATATATATATATATATATATATATATATATAATCGGAAATGAACGGTAAGAGAGAAAAAAAAATCTTTTAAAAACATCACAAGTATAATCACACGGTTAAAAAGAAAGAAAAAAAATTGCATAAATCATTAAAGATAACTCGCAGAAATTCAAACGAGGATAAATGGCACGTAAAACTAACAACGAGAAGTATCAATTTATAGGCAAAATTCAGTGACTCGGTAATTTGGACAGTACATTGCATAATAGTGAATCAGAACAACATCTAATTATTTCTGCGTTAGTTAAATTATACTATGTGTCAGATAAAGTGTTCATGAAATGCTCCTTCGTTCTACGCTTGAATGATAATAATGTAGATGACTTCATATCAGATGGTATTGAATTCCAAACAGAAATGCCTAAAAACGCGACGGTAAATTTCCCATAATTAGTTCTTGCTTTTGGAAGAAGAAGATTGAGTTGTGCTGAAAATCTTGTGTTGTCATAATTTATTAGGCTAGAGCGAGTAAAACCTGGAATATTAAGCTCGGTATTTATAAGACGAAACATAAGCAGTGACAGCTTATGATTAAATAACATGCGTAAAGGTAAAACATTTAGGGAACGGAATATGGGAGCAGAGGGAGATGTATGCGATTGGAATGCAATTAGTCGTAGTGCCTGCTTTTGCAAAACTTCTAGCTGATGAAGATGTATGGCATATGTATTACCCCAAGATGACAGGCAGTATGAGAGATGACTGTGTATGTATGCGTAATATAAAGACACGAGAATGGTTTGCTGAAATGAAGAGCGCGTTTTTATGATGATGTGAATACCAAATGAGATTTTTTGAATAAGTGATTGAATATGGCACTGGAACTTTAGGTTCTCATCTAGTACTACACCAAGAAATTTAGTAGACGCGGATCTTCTAAGTACATTATTATTTAGAGACACTACAATAGAGTCAATGTGATAAGTTCTTGAAGAATGGAATACCATAAGTGTTGTCTTAGATGGGTTAATGGATAGCTGGTTTTTTACACACCATGAATGAACATTCGCTAGGTCAGCGTTAAGCTTATCCTGCAATGCGAGTAAATTTTTATCAGATGCGAAAATAGTGGTGTCATCGGCATAAAGAAGGCAGTGTGCATGTGTTAATATTTCTGGCAAGTCATTAATGAATATGAGAAATAAAAGTGGCCCAAGTATTGATCCCTGAGGCACGCCTGTATTTACAATTTTTGATGAGAAGACACCATTAACTTCTGCTATATATGGTCGGTCTATTAGGTAGTTGCGAATTAATTGTAAAGGCGGCCCAGAAATGCCATAAGATTCAAGTTTACTTAAAAGAATACGATGGTTAATTGTATCAAACGCCTTAGTGAAATCAATAAAGAGAGCACCCACCAAGAGGCCTTGATCGATGGCTAACTTAACCCTCTCAGTAAAAGTAATAAGTGCTAGTTCAGTTGAAAAATTCTCTCGAAAACCAAATTGATCAGGAGTTAAAAGATTAAATTTCGATAAGTATTTAGTTAAGCGATTGTGTATTAGTTTTTCGATAACCTTATTGAAGAAAGACAAAATGCAGATAGGACGATAATTACCCATGCACTTATGGTCACCTTTTTTAAATACTGGGATTACTTTACCTGTCTTCAGGCGATTAGGAAAGATGTCATCTATAAATAATCTGTTTGCTATATGTGCTAACGCAGGTGAGATTTCGTTAGATACAAGCTTAATGCTAGAGGGGCGTATCAAGTCGAGGCCTGGGCCGGTTGTTTTAAGAGAATTGATAATATTACATACTTCTAGCGATGTTGTGGGGAACAGGTAAAAGGAATGAGAACAGCGCGGAAAATTAAGTAACGTCGAATCAGGCTGACTACCGTCCGTAATACTAAAATGGTCACTGAAAACATTAGCTATGTCTTGAGAGTCAGTAATATTAACAGAACCATGGTTCACACACGATATGTGATTTTTAGTTGTACGAATGTTCAAGTATTCCTTAATAACCTGCCAGTTTCGTCTGGTATCACTTCCATTTTTCCTTATTTTATTTTCATAATAATTACGCTTGGCATTTTTTAAAGTGGCTGTTAGAACATTTGAATATGTGTGGAAGCGCAATCGCAACGCATTATTGAATGGCTGGACTTTAAGTTTCTTACAAAGATTATCTCTTTCTTTAATGGACCGTAATAAAGAATCACTAATCCAAGGCTTTCTTGGCGAGCTAAACCATCGCGTCACAGTAGTGTTACTTGTACATAAGTTAGAGCATTCGGATATTTTTGCAAAAAAAGATTCAAAAGCCCTTTCGCCACATTGCTCTTCAAGCACGTCAGTCCAGTCAATCGCACGAATCATACGAGTGAATTTATTAGAATCAAAGAAAGTCCTGACATATTTTGCTGCTGGAGAAGGCATTACGGAACCTATGCAAAAAAATATAGGGTAATGGTCTGTTACGGCATAGTCCACTATTCCAGCTGTGCTAAAATCAGTAAGTATGCTAGACAGTACATGGTCCATTAAAGTATTAGGTCCGCCTATTTCGCACCTGGTTGGAGCTGTAATTAGAGAGGAGAGTCCACAGCTAAGATAAGTACGTAAGTACTCAGAGCAACATTGACTGTCAGGGTTGATAATGTTGATGTTAATGTCGCCACATATCACAATATCCTTGTTTTCATCAGTGACTATGTTTAGTAACTGCTCAAATTCTTTACAAAACTCGATGTAGGAGGAAGAAGGTGAACGATAAATGCATGCAATTATGATGTTATGTTTGGTAGGCAGCTGCAGAGTATTACTCTCTACTTCTAACCACACTGATTCACAGAGACAATGACGAAAAAAAAGATCATGGCGACGCTTATATGATAATGAAGATTTTACTAAAATGGCCGAACCGCCACTACGATAACCTTCACGATGACAATATTCAGAAGTGTAGCCAGAAAGACCGTATAGATTCCCGTCATGAGACGATAACCACGTTTCAGATAGGCATACGAAAGAGAAGGCATGATCAAGACTACAAAGAAGAGCGATGAAATCATCATGATGCTTACGAACACTGCGGATGTTCCAATGTATTAGTGATAAAGTGGGTTGTTTTTCCTTAAATAGAGCTTTCGCTTCATCAAGAGTAAAAACTGAGTCAGCCATGGTGAATTATACGTTAGTGCAAACAAGGAAGAAATTATTTGAAGACTGACAAGTCATTCGCACTGCATATGCGATGAACACGGCTGTTTTCCGACTTTCTGGCCTTAATGGCACAGTTATCGGTCCACAGAAATTGGATCTTGTTTGTATTGTATTGTATTGGATCTTATTTTGTAATCTATGTCTTAGCAGCTGTTTCCCATTCCCCCCTTTATGTTTCCTTTACATTTGTTTGTGTGGGTGGTTATTGTTAGTACTTCTAGTTGCGCTTCGTATTTTTCGTGACATACATTGCCTTGTATACTTTCTTTCCTTTTGAAACTATATTATTATTTTTGGTACTGCCTACCCTTATGTATATCATAAGCCGAAGGCCTTTAATTGAATGAATGAAATGCCGTAACTCTGAAACTCGGACGCCCGTCCCCAACAAGAGTAACGTATAAACACTACGCACATCGGATAAGTCGCTGTGAATATGTTTCTTCGGAACAGCCAGGAACCGTTGCAGTACAGAGCTACACAGCTAAGCTGCATCGTAACAGTGCGGCTGATTCAAAACGTCTGACTTGCGACCATGGGGCTATTCGTGAATGAAAACGAAATTTCCGCGCTTTCTGTGTTGACGCCCTGTACACTTGTACACGATGGTATATACCGTATAGACTTGTGAAAGGGCCACACCCGTGTAAGAAAAGTACCGCCATCTACTCTTTCCTCCGCCTCCTCCTCTCCTAAAGCGCTTGCTTTTTTCTTTACTTTTTGCTTGCGCAAGCCAAGTCGACGGTGGCGCACCTAGAAAGTCCACGTTGAAGCTTTCAGGCCGGGCGCGCGCCGCCGCCGCCGCCGGCGACTGCGGCTGCGCAGAGGACTTTCAACATGGCTCTGAGGCGGAAAAAAAGAAAATATAAAGAAGTGAAAAGCGCGCGCTATCATCGTCCAATCAGAGATACAGGAGAGAGAGAAGCGGCGTTTATCAAAGGATGGCGGTACTTTTCTTATATAGGGACTTTAATCTATAGTAGTGGCGTCAAGTATCTAGAGCGAGCTAGTAGCAACCCTTACACGGGACCGAACTTTTTGGGTCGGTCCCGTGTAAGGGCCGCACCTTGTCAGAAATGTTTTAAAAATGTGCGGTCCTTACACGAGTCTCTACGGTGTACACCTGCGTCAGGTTGCAAAATTCTACAGAAGCAGCGAGAGCGCGCGCGATGCTAGATGAAATAATAGCCGAGATACTGATGCCTTTTCATTGAGCAACCGCATAATTTCGGGGAAGGTCCGCTCGGATGCCGACGGGGCAGTTAGCCGTCCGCCAGATCTACACGCACCTGCGGTTGGGCAGGGCTACGCGCCGGAGACAAGTCGACAACCGGAACAAAACGAGCGCTAAGGTCGGCCGCGCTCGTAAATTGCGATCGGCGTGCAGCGCATTGTTTTCGCCCGTGCACAGGAGGGTGGGGAAAAAAGTAAGAAGAGGCGAAGTGCATAAGAGACTGCGAATCAAGGCGGTCCGCACAGAGAGAGGCGCGGCGCCTCGCGATGCAGGCTTCCGGCGCCAGCGAAAAGCGGTGTCGCGTATCCGGCCCGCCCGACAACTCACGACGAGACAGGCCCAACAGCTCTATGGCTGGTTGCCCCGGAACAAATCGCGGACCGGAAGCCATCACGGTGGCCTCCACGTATAGTGCCCGGCCAACTCTGTTTGGCACTTCGCTAAAGCCGTAGGGCGGCATACGTGGATTCTCGGTGATACGATCTTCACGGGAACCGGAAAATAAAGCGTATCATCGAACGCCTTATCCAACCAAATCGTATTATCGGGAAAAGGGGAGAGAACGTATCATCCAGAAAAACGTATTATGCATAATCGCATCAACGAGGTTCCACTGCACCTACATACGGCGCTGCGATCATGTCACGTCCAAATTCCAAATGCAAAAGTCGAGAGAAAGCTCCTCCAGACAGCCACACATCGCGTTTAGACGACCTGTATACGCAAGGGCAAAAAATCTTCACCAGTGACACCGTTTCACGATTGCCGAGAGTGTTGCAGGTCGTCCATCCACCGTGCTCACCATCACCATGCAATGTACTTGAAGCCCACGGGAAGACAGAAAGAAGTCTCTCCCATAGATATCGCGCAATGACATATCTGTCCTGCGTCAACTGAACCCACATTCTGCCTAAGGAAGTGGTATATGCTTAAACAACGGAGCGCTATGAAGACAAGGCCCATTGCGGGAAGCTAAAACGGCCGCTCGGTGAAAGTGAATCACTCAACGAAGACTATAGCGGTAGCTATAATATATATACAGAAAGCTAAGCACAACCTATAAGACCAAGCCCCGCCCAAGATGCCGCTGTCAAAGCTGCGCATGAACACTAAATGAGTCGCATGCACACGGTGTGGAAGACACCAGTTCGGCGGTGCCTTCGAGGGCGTTGGTTAGGATCGCGCCGTTATCCGCACATACACGCAGCAGCGTTAAACGCAGCAAAAACAAAAGAAAAAACAAGGAGGGGGGGGGGGGGGGGGGGGCAGACAGACGCGAGCGCACGAAGGCGAAGCGCAAAATAGAACCAGACGCCGGCTATGAGCCGCGCCAAGCGTGACAGAAATACGGGTTACTAGTTCACGGCAATCAATCTTCGTCCATTAAGATGGAGGAAGAGAAGAGTCGCTGCGAAAATAGAAATAATAAAACATTTAGTGAGGCCATGCAGAGAAGGCTGCGTTTCGTCGTCGGTGGTACGTGCGCAATGGCTCGATAGGGCTAGTGCACTGTATAGTATAACGCTCGTCCCTAAATATTAGGCGTATAATTGCATAATTGCGCGGCGCTCATTATGGGTGCCATTAGGGGCACGGCCCAACTGCTGTAGAGAAACGCGCGCCGGGCCAAACGAGACGCAGCCCCACATACTCTATATATCGTCGCTCGCATCAACCGTCGTATGAGAAGCAGCTGGTGCTAAAATGGTCCCGCGGTGAAGAGCGAATACAGCTGTTCTCGCGCGCGGCGTGCCGCGCGCAGCAGGGGGGCCTCAGCAGGAAAAGGAGAGACCAATCTCTCTGACGGGAACCGAAGATAGGCCTCATCGGGCCATTGGGGCGCTCCTCGTCACAGGTCAATTTGGTGTGCCCCGCATGGCTTAGAACGAGCGAAGACGCGTGTCGTAAGTCTGGTGGGTGCAACACTTTCACCGCTACAACTGAAACGGATGAGGAGAAGCAGGACAAGTCGATGGGCGTCCATGGAAGTGCGCGTAATTTCATGCTCCCACCATGAAACGGCTGTCGCCCGTTGCCTATGTGTGCTATGTCGTTTGATCCCGGTGTGTCAGTGCGTGCGTTCGTGCAGGCCTCTTGTCTGTGGCCTGAGAGGTATGATACCGCTCATTAGATTGATAATTTGATTCTTGATCGGTTTGGTTACTGACTGATTGCGTTTTCACACGACAGAGCTGTACAGTGAGGATATATGAAAGGCGCCGTAGCGGAGGGCTTAGACATCATTGTTCCCACTAAAAGACAAATGCCAAGCCAGAATAGATTATCCGCCTTGCTACCCTGCAAAGGACAACGAGGAACGTGATTCCACAATTCTCACCCCGCAGCCGGACAGGGCCGAGAAAGAAGCGACGAAAACAAGCGCTGACCGTCAACGTTTAACCCTCTATCAGGTTTAAGCGCTGTGAACTGTAGTAACGTAGAGAGCCTACATGTAACGCTGTTGTGCATGTAGGCTCCCTATATAGTAACGTGGACCGCCACCTTGCGAGACAAGCACAAAAACGCACACCCGCAAATAACGCAAGCACGAGTCAGAAAGGCGTTCGCACAACGTGGCCGAGCTCGGGAACACAACTGTCAGCTCCAACAGAAAATACGAGTTATCAGAGCCTAGTTATCAGAGCCGATTTATACAGCAGCCTAAGGCTCCTCTGTTTTCAGCAGCCGTGGTCAGAGCGCGCTCTGACGGTCGGACTGTCGAGAGCTAGTGTGGCAGCTGCTAGTGCAGAAAGCGTTCGAGCTGCGTCGACCAAGCCTATACTGCGCGGGAGCGCAGATTTAACGCCTTCGCGCGAAACAATAGTTAGGGGGAGGGAGTAGGGTGCATCATCGACACTCCAGCGTTTCCAAAACGGCGGCGCGCCTCGAACGAAGCCGCTAGAGAGCCTACATGCATGCAAGCCGCGAAACAATGTGCGGGGCACGCGCGAGCGGACGCGACATGCAAATGATGCACGAGCGCGCACATGCGAACAGCGGCCGTTGCCCGGACACAGAAAGACCCGCGCACCGCCAGCGAACTTTCCTTCTCGGGAGCGATTAAAATCGCCACGCTACGTTCGCTACGCGTGCGCGAACGCGCATCCACGACATATGCACATTAGCGTATATACGCAAGTGCAGCATGCACGTACAACGCGCGTGCTGACGACGAATGGGTTCGAGATGTTGCCGCCACGCTGCGTCGCGCGTGCCTATACGGACGCACATGCGTCCCGGCTTAACGGGAAGGTTTTTCTCCCATGCCAGTCTGTAATTACGGCCTATAGTTATAACGCTCGCGTGGGCGCCGCCATCTTGTTGGAGCCTGCTGCATACGCGAGCCAGTGGACCGTGAAGCGAAGAGCGATCAGGGAAGGCCATACGAGACCAGACCTGGGGGCATTGTAGCAGTGCATGCAAGAAAGAGACCGAAAAACACGCCATGCGTTGTTGCTGTCGTTTTAGTCGTCGTCGTTGCTGTTGCTGCTGTAAACAAGACACTGACACATACTGCCCACATTATACCGCGCTACTTCAAACAATGTAGAGCACCCAAACGCGAACGAATAATGACTATACATGCAGAGCAGCGCTTCAAATTATAGTGTTCGACGGACGGCCCTCTCAAGACCTAACGCGCACAGAAAGCCCTGTTTTACGCGGCGGCAGGAATCCAACCGAAAGGCTTTCAAAACGTTTTGATCCCGTACCACGTGCTGCGGCGTATACGTCGTCCTCTTCTCGCCCTGGTAAGAACGCTATCACCCGCACTGCGACGTTCGCGTATATCCCACGCAAGGCTCACATTTGGGTCGTCCATGCAAGAAGGAACGCGTTAAGTTCCTGCAGATTCGTTTGATTTCTCCTCTGCCCTACGTACACAATATCTACAAACTTGCAGACGGATCGAGCCTTGGTTCTAACTTCCATAACACGTCTATAGTATATACGACTTTAATAGAGGTATTGGCGCCTTCCTCCTAGGCGCATGGGTAAACAATACTGAAACATTTGCGAAATTCCGCAGACGAGTAAAGCGCAGAAAAGAGTAGCGAATCCAGCGAATCACTGACCGAGTGTCAGGATGACGACATGGACCTATACAGTCGGCCAAACAGTAAACGCGATCACGGCCACTTGTCGTAACTAAGAACTGTTGAATCGCGCGCGCCCTGGTTTGTAACACGCAAAAAAAAGTAAAAAAAAAAAAAGTTTAAAAAAGTAAAAAAAGACATTTTTTATAATACCAACGAGAGCTTTAAATGGGCGTAATTTCCTGCCGACTGTCCGACTTTATTCCTGCCGACTGTATAGCCCATGCTATGAGAGCCCAACCATTGATTCAAATGACAAAGGCCCAAGGCTCGCAACAATGCCCCTAATGTCAAGCACCGTTTGGCTGCGTGCCGTCAGACTGGAACTGGCGGTAACACCGCACAGCTGAAGCAGAATCATATGTGCGCTGCCTATGGGCGAGCGGGAGAGAAGGTGTAGGGTGGGGGGGGGGGGGGGGGGGGGGGGAGCCGTATCAGCTTTCGCCGCGCGCAGCTGCCCATAAAGCACACACGTCGAGGCTCGAGAGAGGTCGTTAATTGCGCGCGCACTTATGCGCGCGCGCACACACGCGCTTTTACGTGGACAACGTGCATTGTATACACGTATGGTGCGGGCAGGCTCGGGTTTCTTCCGCGTGCAGAACCGCAGCGTGCAAACAGGTCGCTCACGCTCCTTCAAAGCCCTCTCGGTTTCTTCGTATACGCCACGCGCCAGCTACCGCCGCGCCATACGGGAACAGAAGGCCCGGGCCGTGACGCGAGGCGAAACCGATGCGCACGACCTCAGCACGCAACCCCCCCCCCCCCCCCCCCCCCCACACCCACACACACACACTTTCGCGAAAAAAGAAAATAGAGGAGGAGAGCAAGGGTGTTGGGCGAGGAGGATACACGAACTCCCAAGGGGGACCGTTCTCGTGACGGAGTATATACAGTGTGCGCATGTGAGCCACTTTTACCGCCAGCAGCAAGCAGCGGGATCCCACCACAAGCGTCGGCTGAGGAGGAGCGCACGTCGGGAACAACGGCCGCGCGTGGATGCTCCGGAAGAATGGTCGATTTGTACGGAAGAGCAGTTGTCTTCAACGCACCATCCACTTCAAGACTGGACTAACCTTTGGTACCCCGATGGTACACCGCTCCTGTGAGGAAAGCTGCATCCGAGGGTTGCGGATCTGAGCTCGGCTCAATACGCGGTCGCTTACTCTTACAGAAGTGGCGGTTATGGTATTTTCAGTGGCTCGAAATTGACGTATACAGGTCGCCGGGAATGTACTTTTGGATCAGGGCGCCAGAACACCACCCCTTGTCGTTCTCTCTGGACTGTTGCACGTGGGTCCTGGGGAAGTATTCTGTAAGAGTCCACATAGTGGACATGTCCATTTCGTCTGCTGCTGAAGTGCTGATTGGCTGTGACACGTGGCTCCTGCTAAAGCGCACCCCAGCCCAGCCAAAAAGAACTTCAACAGCAGACGAAATGGACATGTCCACTAGGTGGACTCTTACAGAATACCTCCACTGGTGCACGCTGCTCAAAGCACGCTGCTCCTTGGGCTTTCACGCGGGCTCACAACAGTGTACTAAGAACACTACGGATGAAAAAGAAAACAGAAGGTCACCAGACTGTGACTCTCTGATTTCCTTGACGAGACGCCGAAAAACAACAGCAGATCAGTCTTTAGATAACTTTTGTGCACCCCATACACAGGCAGCATGACACCGCGTTTTACATATATTTCGTCAAGCCGGTCGAGCGACTCGACACACCAGCCCCGACGCTCCCCGAATCCGACCCGCTGGCGTTTACGTGAACTCCACTACCGGACTTCGGCACCACAAGGCTACTCGCACAGATTTTGTCAAATTCATGCTAAAGTAGCTCCTATATACGCTCTTATGCGCCGCCGAGCTGGATCCCGAATGGAGTTTTCCTGCCTTTGTTCTTAACAAGAGAGATAGTGTGTGTGATTGTAGAAAGGAAGAGCCGCTACTTTCTGCAGCCCTTTGGGGGGTATACGACTCAGCGCCTTGGGGAAGGGGAGGGGGGACATTAAGATGAAAGAAAATAGATCTGGTTGTCGCCATAGCAGGACCCATGGCTGACAGCGGCAGGCAGGCGGCGTATTTACAGGTTAGACAACAGCCCCGTTTTAATCCAGGAACCTGGGGAGATGATTGAATGCGGAGCTGTGGTGCCGGCCTGGGAACAGAAGTTGCGACGCCGAGACCGCAGGAATTAGGCCCAGAAGTAGAAACGATGTGGAGAGAGAATCCCTCTCTTTGGAGTAGGCGGGGCAGAAGCAGCAACTAACACACGTGTATACACAGAAGGAGGGAGAGAAAACGATTTCACAGAACATTTGCTACGACGCATACAAAATGCGCATTGCACCGCGTGTTGAATATATGATCATCATGGCAAACGTACTGCAACAAGACGGCAAGTTGGGCCAGTTGGTTGGGATTCATCTTAAGTATCGTATCAGCGCAAACAATACAGGGACAAAAGGAAGGAAAAACGGCAACACGGCGCTGACTCTCAACTGATATTTAATTGAAGGATCGTCTAATATATATACAAAAAATTTTCAAAGAACCATGACTTGCGCAAGACACAGTGATACATCAAGGCCGTGGCGACAAACTGGGCATAATCAAAAGTTGCAGAAGTAATGAAATTCCTTGTCATGAAGAGCGATCGACGGTTCACTGATGCATTCCGTGCCCCTAATCGTTATATTGTATGCCTCAGCGATTTCTCTTGTCAATTGGTTAGTGTGTTTAAAGATGATAGAAGTCTGAGGATGATAGATGTTTAAAGATGATAGAAGTAAAGATGATAGAAGAAAGATGATAGAAGCACATTTGGGTACCCAAATGTGCTCATTTCTTCTGTGTGTGAAAGTATGCTTCTTGGCGTCAAAAACATAAGTAACAAAGGCAGAAAAACTAAGTCAGATGAAAAAGGAAAAAACGCGGTAGTTCCTTATGTGCACAAAATGGCGCATGGGCTAAAGAACGCAGGTTCTAGGTACGGTATTGATGTTTGGTTTTCCGCGAAACATAAGATAGGGCGCATATGTCAGATTATTGACAATATGCTCAAAGATAAGCAGGCAAAAGGGAAATGCACTGTTAAACATGTGAACAGCTACATCAAATGTGTTAAACAGGTTGTGTATGCAATACCGTTATCTTGTGGTAATGAGTATGTGGGCCAAACAAAACGCTGTGTAAACGTACGACTTAGGGAGCATGAGCTCTCTCTTCAAGGGGTTAATCCACGTCATCTTCCGGTACATTGTAACTCATGCGGGTGTCGCCCCCTTTTTGACAAGACTTCTATCATCTTTAAACACACTAACCAGTTGACAAGAGAAATCGCTGAGGCATACAATATAACGATTAGGGGCACGGAATGCATCAGTGAACCGTCGATCGCTCTTCATGACAAGGAATTTCATTACTTCTGCAACTTTTGATTATGCCTAGTTTGTCGCCACGGCCTTGATGTATCACTGTGTCTTGCGCAAGTCATGGTTCTTTGAAATTTTTTTTGTATATATATTAGACGATCCTTCAATAAAATATCAGTTGAGAGTCAGCGCCGTGTTGTCGTTTTTCCTTCCTTTTGTCCCTGTATTGTTTGCGCTGTTACGATACTTAAGATGAATGGCAAACGTGGACGTCCGAAATGTACTCTCGGCGTCGGATGCCGCTGCAAACGTTTCCAACGCCCAAGCGTCCCATCGCTTCCGTCCCTCACCCGCCCTCTCTCCGCGCTAACCCATCCCTTTTTTTCCGGCCCGCAAACGCCGCCGGCCGTGCTGACCCCTCAAGGACCCGACCGACTCGCTCTCTCGTGCGGCCGAAATCCACTCGGGCGGTCACGACCTGGGCCGCCAGTTTTCACTCTAAGCGAGCGAGCAAGTGACGGCTCGGTTCCTCGCACTGCCTCCTTCGGTCAGCCACACACTGACTTCCGGCGCTGTGTGCGTCCACCCCTTTCTGCCTCGCCGTCCTGGCGCAGCGAACGCGGCCACAGCGAGCGAGCATTGTTCGCTGACGCTGCACTAAGTCCCCCTCGCATTACAACGCGCCCTCCTCAGTCGCAGCGTGATGATGCATGCACTTGGCGCCTATAGCTACTAGCCCGTGAAGGACCCCTGCACTGCTCGAACAGCCATCGCGTAGACGCTGTCTCACTAATACCGTTCAGCGTTGCAGAAGGTATATACAGCTAACTTAGTCTGAAAGAGAAAAGGATAAGCGAAAGGCAGTGAGGTTAATTAACCGGGAATGAGCTCGGTTGGCTACCCTGCACCGGGGGAAAGGAAAAGGGGAGGAACTTATTAAGAAAAGGCGAGAAAGTAAATATTTGACGTGCACTGGACTCTTCGACGTGTTGAAAGTCTTGGCGCCGTGTCAGACAGGAGCTGAGAACGGTTGACCTCAAGAACTCCAGCCGCGCTCTTGCGACCTTCTGCAGCTGTGATGCGCGAGACCATGGTCCGGAGACCTTGTCCAGATGAGAAAGGTCTGCCATCTTGCTAGTTTAAGAAGGTCCGGAGGGAAAGTCTTTCCTCATCTAATGACGGGTAGTATGACGACCTGCACGTACAAACTGGGTCATTCAAACTTTATGAAAACACAATTAGCATTCAAACGCATACAATAGCTTAAATGTGGCACGAAGGCGTATACATAAAGCTTACACATCTTGTAATATGAATTTCCGGCTTAACGCGTCACATCTGCCTCCCCTGTTCTTCTTTCTTGCGTCCTTTTCATTTCCTTTTTTCTTTCTTTTTTTTTTATCCATAAAGTTGAAGAAAGGCCGATGTTATATCGGACTGAATAGGATAAAGCTTTTTTTTTTTTTTCTCTGACAGGAGTGAACAATTTGTTTCCATAAATGTGTGAACAGGTGTTTCCGTGTGGCCTGCTCTGAGTATGAAGCCAGGCATTACTTCAGTAAGCCTTGTACTACATTTGGGGATAAAGAAGTGGTCAATATGCTGCCGTTGCACAGACATATCTACCAATAGAATACTAGTGCGCAGGTCTTCGCACCGAAATTGAGTTGACATGAGTGTTTGATTGAAAATTGATGAAATGTTTACTGAGCGACCCATGTCGAAACCGATTCGTCATCGACCAGTGTCTGCGTGGCCAACCATAGCAGGCAATGTAATTGGCCAGCACTAAACGGCCTCGCCTGGATGGAGGGGCTTTAGCCAGCACCGATTAGCAGGCCAGTCGCGTTGGCTTCACCCCTGGCTTCGTCCTCAGTTTCGTGGCAAGCAAGTGCTATCCTTTCGCCCGGTGATGCGGTGATGTATAGTCAATAGTTCGACGGAATACCATCTGGTCAAGTAAAACCATTGTTGGGAATAAAGTCGGTCAGTGACAATAGCAAAAAAAAAAAAAAAAAAAAAAAAAAAAACGAAAGAATATGACGTTTCGAGATCCTCACAATTCGATTGTTCCCAATGTGGGTTTCATATCTCGAAGCGCGGTAATCTGCGCTATTCAGGGCCAGAAATTAACCGGCTCTAGCCTTCACAGCGATGCACAGATTTATATAGACAGACTGCATAGGCAGGGACTGAAGTCATCACTGTGCAAAGGAGGGACGCGTCTCGCACGGGTGCCGTCGCATAACAAGGGCTTAGTCGTATGCAGGAGAAACGACCGAGACGACACGCTTTGAGGTGCGCGGGTAGCCGTCCCCTTGGGCAAGCCAACGAGAACCATTTGCACTTACCTGCAAAGGACAGCGCCGCAACACAACATCGAGCGAAAAAGAAAAAAACTAATGAATAAAATAAGAAGGTAAACTACGCGTTCGGGGAGGACTAGTTGCGATCGGAGATCTTTCGCGTGCAGCCAAGAACTTTCGCTGACCGGTGAAAATCCCGCAAATTCGGTGGCGTGCGCGATTTACACCGCCGTGTGTATCCACACAACGACCTACTCAGCAACGCGTGGGGTGGAAGGCACAGCAACGCTGTTGTTTCGAGGCCGCAACAACACCAAGAGGTCTATATACTGTGCACCATGGGTGATGGATAACAGTGGCAGAGCAAATACACCGTAAGCACACGACTGCTATACTGCCCGCGCCGCCGTTGCTACTGCTGCTACTGTCGGCGACAGGTGTGGTCGCAGCGGCTTCCTAGAAACCTGCTTGCCTTATTGAACTGCGCAGCATTTTGCCCGCCTTGCCGAACAAAGTGGGCGTGCACACGCTTATCCGCGGATTGAGGCCGCGCCTGCAGCATATACCATTTTCGCTTCTTTTTTTTTTTTTTTCATAAACACCCCGATATACGGCACACTTTTCACACATGTGGCGTTCATTTATTTCTCCCTTTCTCTATAGGGGCGCTTCTGTTTTCTCTTAAAAGCAATAAAGCCTCTCTCTCTCTACATCATAAAGGTACGGCTAACGATTGGGTGTTTCGCGCTCGATGCACTCAGAGGCGCATTTTCCGTCAACATGCACACTGGTTACATACCCTGGAATAAGTTTTGGCCCGGATGGACACCAGGCCGCTGTAGCTAGATGTTCCAGGGATGATGTCATTAAGGACGCCAACGCTTGCGAGCCGCGAGCACGGGTGAAAACAAAGCTGCGGCCCTGTATACAATCCACCTCCTATATTCCAAGGAGCTCGGCAACGACTATCCGCACGATGCAACGGCATAGGGCTTGTGACACCGGACTCACGATAGAGTCTGCGGCATGTTGGCAAGCAGTATTATATAACACTATGCTGTCCGGCGCTCGTATACCCTTAAAGTACGATACAAATGTCAGGACACCCGCAACATCTCTAACGTCATCGGGAGCATCACAGTTACGTACAGTCGTGACGCACTGAAGGCCGCTTGTTCGAGACAGAACTCACACGTCGCTAAGACGAACTCGCGAAAACGTGGAAAGCTGCGTCACACTGCTCGCGTTGTCGCCGCGACGCTGAACGGAATAAAGGAGGTGAAAGAAAAATTGTGAAATCGAGACGGGCTGGGCGTTACGCTTACGTCACAACGCGGTTCAATAATAGAGGAAGCACTCGAAAGCTCCGTCGACTTATTGTTTCGAACTCACGAAGAAAAGCCGCACTGTACGTTGTACAGTATAGAGGGGGAGCTGTTTCGTGCAAAAATGGGGCGTTGATTTATAGAGTGAGGAGACACATGCGACACTGCATGCAACTAGCGTGTACACGCAATACGCGGTGAAAAAAAAAAAAAATTATCCTGTACTGTTGAACATGCCACAGATGTATGACGACACAATGGCAGCGAGATTCTCTCACAAGAAACAAAGAGAGAGAGAGAGAGAGAGAATGGGGAGGAGAGGAGGGGGATCCATACTGAATCCTAGAGAGGCTAGCCTGCAAGAAAGCTGAAGATGCGCGGATATTCTGCCCTATGTCTCTCATGTTATCGCTGCTTTCCTTGATAAAAGAACACGGAAAGACAAAGTAAGGAGGAACAATAGTGAACGTAAATTATCTTCTGCGTTCAAAAATATAACGGGAATATTCTTTATCGTGCGTATAGCTTAGAAGAAAGCCCATGTGGCGGAACATAAATGAAGTGGCAACGTATCCGTAAACTGAACCGCGTCCCGCACCGGAAGCGTTTACAGTGCTCCCTTTCAGTTCAAGTGAGCGCGGCGACGCCCATATTAGGAAAGAAAAAAAAGTAAAGTAGGAAGAAAGACCACTGCGTCTGCGCTTATAATAATGCAGACACTGTTCTTGAGACGCACCCATAATGTATGTCTTCAATCGACTAACGAACGCTTACAGCAGTGCAAAATACATTTAGCGTCTGCTTGATACTGTAAGTCGATGCTGGGCCCTGGTGAGCTGACAGGAGTGGTGATTAGCGTTTCCCGATATCACAGAGGCCGTCAAAATGTTCTCGCTTCTGCGCCCTTATTATTCGCCATGAAAGTCATTACAACGAAGTTTTCTTACTGTTCCTTACCCTGCACTGTTGTTCCCCTTACGTTTTTTTTTTTTTTTTTTTTTTTTTAACAAAACGCTCTTTTAGCAATGAAGCACAAAAGTAACTGCAACGCCCACGTATTTCGTCCCACACTTTCGGAAAAAATTACCTCGAAACTGGTGTCATCCTGGAGATTCATTTCAAGTGGGTATCGCCTCGCAAACTCACGGACTACAATTTGCAAATTGCAATGTGTGCCGTAGAGCAATTAATCAAGATGTTAATTAGTGAATTTCTGTTAATTAGTTGAATATGTGTTTACATTTCTCGTGCTAGTAATATCCGCCTCTTTGAATAATCTAGCTCGAGGACAAGAATTATACTATCTGTCAGAGGCGATTTTTAAACAATTCGGAAAACTTAATGATCATCCCGTATACGTGCGTAAAAGAACGGAACCGTTTTTCCTACGTAGATGGTGGTATACCTTCGCCACGCTATCCGTCGAGAACGATCGAGCCGCACAGCCGCCCACACTGCGTGGCCGTAGAAGGATCGGAAAGGTCGGCGTGATTCACAGCCACTGCTTCGGACGACATGACCGCACCGCGCCTCAGCCCACACAACAGAGACGGCGTCATTATAGCCACGCATATACGCTTATGTACCTTTAGGTGGGCGCGAATGCACAGCTACTGCGGGAGCCCACGAGTCCGGTTATGGCGCAAGGTGATCACAGCCGGCGCAAGATGATGCGCCGACGGCAGGTGAAATATGTCCCCGCGGCCTCGCCGTCGCGAAGAAACGCATACACCATTTCGCTCGTCGAGCGAGTATACTTATAACCTGCCTGATCAATGGGGTCTGTATATGACAACGAAGTGTTCATGTTGCCTTAGCGTTGTCGCGGCTGTTTAGTTTATTTATTACAGAAACCTGCAGAGAGATACTGAGAGAGAGAGAAACGAGATGCCAAGAGCAGAGAAGTTAACCAGAAGACAAGCATTCGGTCTCCTACCTTGCACTGGGGAAGTGGTAAGGGGAGACAGAAAGATGAAAAGGAAAGGCACACGCACAAAGATATATATAATGAAAGAAGGAAATATATAAGATAGATAGATAGATAGATAGATAGATAGATAGATAGATAGATAGATAGATAGATAGATAGATAGATAGATAGATAGATAGATAGATAGATAGATAGATAGATAGATAGATAGATAGATAGATAGATAGATAGATAGATATACTAACACTCGGGCGTTTTTTTTTTTTTTTAACCCTGCAGCACATAGAGGCATTATTGCAGGAGATGGCTAAGAACACATGAAAAAAAAAAAAAACAGCATCAGTTTTGCCTAAAAATACAAAAGACGGTGCTAAGAGGTCCACAGTATATGTATAGAGAATACATACGCAAACGAATGCAAATGAGTATGTTAAGTTTTTAAACAAACTAAGCTTCTCAATTATAAACAAATCTATCCCACTGCACGCACTGTGAGAAACAGGACGAGTCGCTACTCCCACATGTTGCGCCGATTAGAGGCCATGAGATATACCCTGTCTACATGACCGTCGGTTCTTTAACCATTCGCTTGTCCCCCTTCTTATGGTTGTAGGCCGATTACCACGCTCGCAAGAGTCCGGCGGATAAAGTCTCGACCGTACGACTCCCGTATCAGAGATTACGAGTATCAAAACGTAACGTCTTACTACGCCAGTGCCGGCATACCTGTGCGAAACCGCGAGTAGGCACGGCGCCCTAGGAGCAAAAGCCATCGGTGCACCACCAGTGCACAAATGCTGGCAAGAATGCGGGGATAAGCTAAACGCAGTTGGTTTCGAATAGGTGCATTCGACATACATGAACTAAACAGCCAGGCTGCGGAGGGAGACCACTTTGAAAAGCCCGAGTGTATGCTTTAGGCTCCAGTGTTGCTGCACAATATTGTTCAGATGCCTACTTGCTCCAGCAGGGAATTACCACCTCGTCGCCCCCCCCCCCCCCTTTCTCTCTTCTCAAGCACAAGTTATTTACAGAGTCCCATTGAAGGCATGCAATGAAAGTCATAAGAGTATCAGACATACTTCTTCTTCATAAGACCTGCTGGAATGGGATGTATGGAGTATTCCTTACAAGACACACGGACCTTCAACGGATAGTAAGAAAGCAGCACGTCAGCAACGTCTCCCGCAAACTGGATTAAAACAGTTATGGCTGTCGAGTGCGGTCAGCTGACATCAAGAATACACGGTGTAAGACGGCACGAAGAGCATCTGCTCTCTGGCAAGGACTGACCTCACTCAGAACTAAAGATGAGGACGAATAGTAGCGCTGACCATCTGGTCACTATCGCGTGGTAATTCATTTGTAAGAACTGAGTGTACTTACTGCAAACATCGATATTCATGAAGACACTGGCAGCAGCTGTCATGCGGGTGAACGGATCGACCGCGTATTTCCACTGTTCTTATCTTGTTGACGGCGAACGAGTCATTCAAATATTCTCAAGAGGAGTCTAGGCTTGATTAACGCTTACGCTGTGTCTCAACCAGTGAATCAAGTTTGCATATGACGTTTAAGCATTCTAAGATAGAAATGTAGAAATTGTTCGAGCTAAATTCGGTTACCCTATAAGCAACCTTTATAACCCGGCCCCTACTCCATCTTCCACACAGCGAACGTTTTTCCGCAGCAACGAGATTCGGCAGCGAAATGGAAGGAGATAGAAAACAGGCAGGTTAGCTAAAGTAAGATCCGGCTGGCAACCCTGTACTGAGAGAATGGGGTAAAGGTATCGAATAAAAGAGGAGGAGAGACTTGTAATTAAGGCAGGTGGAAAAGAAGGAAGTGACGCTAACGTCAGAAAAGAAGAGGTGATAGAGCAGCAGAGAGCCTTATTGCTAAATATGGTTGATTAAACGGAATGTTACATTTTGGCGCAGTCACAGTTTTGAACCACGTCCTGCATCATTGCCCGACATGAAGACGGTCATCTACTGGTTAGCCTCAGAATGTCTCATGTTCTAGACGGGGAATAAATACACAGTTTGAAGAAATGCAAGGCAACTCGATCCGAAGCAAGCTTGTGGCAAGCCGAACAAATGAAGGCGTATACGCTCGGCTGTGACTATAGAAGCGAGACAATCTTTGTTTTTGTTTTCAACTGTACGTCCGAGTAGCCCCCTGTATACTTGACTCTTGAGGTGGCAGCAGCACCACGCATTACGCCGAGAATACCGACGCTCCCGAAATGAACAAACTGCGGTCTATAGCTTCCGGCAAAGGCAGCACCGGGGCCATCACTCTGTCCCCCCTGTGCGCGGGTTTCTCGAGGGAGGACGGACCCTGACGAATACGCGCACTCATAATACGGGCAGACACACACACGCTCGCGCGCCGCGCTGCCCGCCCACAAAATTACACGGCGCCGCAGCAGTCTCCTCTCTCCGCCTGCATCAGCGACACAGCGCAGCCGGCGATCGAAGAAGCGGACCCCGCACTGCATCGTGCACACGCTGCCCCGGGGCTACCGCTGAAACGTGCCTGCACGGTAGACGGACCTTTAATCGATTCCGGCACTGAAACCATTACGCACTCTCCTCCTCCTCTTCCTTTCGACTTCACGCACTCGTCCGCGACTGACGTTACAGCGGCACGACTCACACGGTGACCCGGCTATATGTATACACTGCAGGGTCTATGCCACCGCGGTATGGCACGTCCAGCTTACTTCCATCGCATGAAGGCAGTTTCAACAGAAGACGGATCTAGTCATTAACACGCGAGTGAAGACAACGTACGCATGTTGTCAGTGTTGTGTTTACGGTCATTCCGCAACTGTCGAACTATATATAGTCGGTGTAGAGCAGTAGTGTTCTCAAATTGTTATCCGCGGACTCCAAAGTGTACTCAGAGCGTTCGCGACGTCCAAGGACAGTCTATGGTGACGCGGTAGGGATCGAGCGAAGCGAGACATTTGGCGAAGCATTCACGAGCACTTCACTCTTTTCCGCATGAAATTGCGTTATCCGCGTTGGGATCAAAACCCAATGAAAAGAAATAGGATTGATGTAGAGTGTACACGCACGGCTTCTTCCATCAGGTCAGCATCGGTGCTGCAATCACGCGACGTCACCGCTATCGTTAATGGGATACCGCGGGTGGCTTATCGGACGTCAGACACGTGCGCCTCCCCGGTCAAGTGTGGAGTCCCGCCATTGTGGAGTAGCGGCCACGGCGCCAAATCTCTCCAAAGCATACACCGGCCAATGAGGACATGGACCAAGGAGACGTTAATCGAGTCAGTAATCGAACCCATGACGTCCCGAACCTGAACCGACGCTCGAGCCGGCCGCACCGCACGCGTACGGTCGTGGAAAAAATTGCACATATCGAACATTTGAGCACAAATTTCGGTACACAGTGTAAACCGAAATATGTGCACAAGTGTTCGATATATGCGCGGCTTGCGGCGATGCGCGGCTCGAGCGTAAATAGTCCCTAAGCTGCGAGCTCATCAGCGCCAGCGTGTGTTCGGACGAGACATTGCACGCTTTCGAAACTCCCGGACAACGTTGAGGAAAGAACCCCTTGACGACAATTTCTTGAGAAATTATGAGGAAGATATCAATGTTGTCATTAAACCGTGGAGCAGCGAGAAGGACGGCCATAATGATGATGGTGAATACCAAAGGAAGAAGAAGCCATTCCGCTAGACGTGGGAGTTTCTGTGCACACGTTTGTGAGAGGGTCAAGGAAGAGGCGGTTAGGTGTTTCGTCGCAGTACACGCATGCATTATGACGACCGATAAGCGCATAAATCGTGTACGTAAACGACGGATAGAGTAATAAGAATTCCTGCTTCGCGAGATCGTAGTATTCCCTTCGCCCTGCCTTATCCGGCCGTTCGAATGTCACGTGGTCACCGATGTTGGTAACACGAAAATGAGGAGTCGCGTTGTGGAAGCTTACGCTTTCTCGCTGGAATATATGTCGCCATACCAGATCTCACAAAACCTGCTGGTCACGCCGTTAGTCGCTTATCTTGTTTCACGTGCCGGCACCGGGCTATTACTTTC